>NW_020292111.1:193852-687242 GCF_003184845.1 Aspergillus ibericus CBS 121593
CGACGGCTTCGACGGCGGCTGCACTCGGTGCATAGCCCGACAGCATGACGTCGAAATCAAGCAGGCTGCTCTGGGTCAGACCCTCGTAGAGCGCGGTGATCTCGTCTGCCGTGGCCCGGGTGCCTTTGAATTGCCGGTAGCCGGTGTGATTGCCTGGGGTGGGTTAGTGATGGATCAGAGCAGATAGTGAGATACGTACTGAAGTGGACGGTGTTCAAGGCGGCAACATCACAGCCCAGCAACTGCATAACCACGCTGGCCATCTTATTTCCCACATATCTGGTCGGTCAGCATGCGCAAGACGGCGACGAGACTGTCCGGTGCAGAGAGCAGGATGCTGCTATCAGGCATGACACATACCCGTAGACGACCTGTGCGAGTCAGCATGGGGTCCGGCTGCAAAGGCGGTGGGGGGATGCACGTACATGGCTGGCGACAGCCAAGACCCTGGTCTCCGGGACGAGAAGATCGGCAGACATGATGCGAAATGAAGGGCGCTGGTGGAGGAGAAGAAGAAGTGAAGAGCGACGAAGGCGATGGATGTCAATCCTCCATCGCTGGGTCGGCGATAGGCGAGGTGGGCCCCTCTTTGCCGGGGCCGTGATTGGCCGAAGGGGCCGGCGTGCAGCCCGTGCCTTTCGGGAGTTTCAATCTGGACGATTCTGGGCTCTTGCGGGAAGACTTTGTATCATGATGGATGGATCCTTGAATCACAAGTGGGCAGTAATCACGAGTCAGTTGGTTTCAGACCTGGAACACAACAGGTATAATGCCCGGACTAACTGCAGGGAGGGCTCCAAGCCAGCCCTGGCAGACCGCAAGGAGCCAATCCTCCCCCGGCTGCTAAGAATAACCCGGAGTCCAGACGCATCGATGGTCCAAAGATGGCAGGGTTTTAACGGCTATAGCACGAGCCACTATTCGGGTCAGGCACGCCCCTGATCCATTCTTCGCGGTCTGTGCCATTGTCCGTCTTGCTGCATCAATGAATAGATAAACTGCGTGTTCCCTGTGCCCTAATCCAGCCTTCTACCCCTTCCCCTGCCACCGTCCGTGGCTAGCCTCCTACCATGCCAGACAATTGACGTTCCTTACTCCCGTATCTTTTACAAAAGTTAGTAACCACGCTCTTTATTCTGATTCCCTCGTGGGTGCCACTCTTTTATGTCTTCCCATATCCACCCGCGACGCATCATGCGTGTTCGTGGTTCTGCACGATTCTCTCTCCTTTTCGTCTGGTCTTTATTCATCCTTCTGGCACTGCCATCCATCTCAGCCTCCGTGCTGCCCATCCAACCGGTCTTGCAGTCCAACTCGGAAATTTCCCCCGACAGTGGAGAGACCCTCGTCGATCCATCTCCACATACCATCTCAATTCTAGACCCATCACCACCATCACCATCACCACCCACCAACCTCACCACCACCACCACACCAACAACAAACCCTCTCCACCCCCGCGCCACCTCCACAGACACCCCAACAGACACCACCTTCCCCACCCCCTTCGACACCTCCCTCACAAACAACTTCACAACAACCACCTGCGCCAAATACTTCACCACGCTCCTCACCAACACCACCCTAACCACCTGCCACCCCATCTCGCTCCTCCTCCGCAACTCCGCCTCCTTCTTCACAACCCTCACAACCCCAACCCACCTCTCCACCATCCTCGACACCGCCTGCGCCGCCCCCCTCACCACATGCAGCACCACCCTGACCACCCTCGCCACCACCCTCCTCCACCCCACCACCTGCGGCCACGACTACACCGCCGGCAACCAACTCGTCATAGACCTCTACACCGACCTCCTCACCTACGAGCCGCTCTACCGCGCCACATGTCTCCAGTCCCCGACCACGAAGAATTATTGTTTCGTGGATGCCGTCACGAATACCTCCAATGCGGTCAACTATGATGTCTATTTTGTGGCGTATGGGACGGGGTATGAGGTTACCGAGGCGCCGTGGCCGACGTGTGATGTTTGTTTGCAGGCCACGATGGGGGTGTTTGCGCAGTGGGCCGGGGTCGATGGGCAGCCGTTGGTGGAGTCGTATTTGCCGACGGCGAGGGCGTTGGATGGGGAGGGGGCGTGTGGGACGGGGTTTGTGGATGTGAATGTGACGGTGGGGGAGGTGAAGAGGGTGGAGGAGTCGGGGGGGTTTTCTTTTAGATGTAGGGGGAGGTGGGGGGTGATGGGGTGGAGTTTGGGGGTGGGTTTGCTGGTGGGGGCAGGGCTGTTTTGAGATGGATGATGGATGGGTTACGGATGATGATAGCGTTGGGTTATTCTTATCTTTTGGATTGGTGGATCTACTACCTACTTCTAATGTCTATATTAACTCTTAATCGATATCACTCGACCTGCAGACATACTATACTATATCGTCATACGGTTGTACGGTAGACACATTCACATCAGAAGTAGTTATCATGGATACAATTCGGCTCCCCATCCAAAACACACAGGTATATCCGGCCGCGAGGGCAATGGTAAATATCAAACAGTGCACAAGAAGATCACATGAAGTAAAGGGCCAGCATATCACGGTCGTCAATAATCATGATACGGGTGGTTACAGTGGTTTCAAGAGGTTCAGTGGTTTCGCCAGGGCACTAGGCCCGTAGGTCGGGTTCATGGTGGTCGAGATGGTGTTAACTGCGTCGGAAGGTATCGCCCATCGCCACACCCACCAAGCTTTGCGGCCCAAAGCTCTCCGGCGCTGTCCCCGACGCCGGGCTTTGCGCATCCCGCTCGCGCTTGATGCGGAAAAAGGCCAGCTTGGCAAACCGGTTGAGCTGCGCCCAAAAGTGTCGTCCGGCCGGATGCGCCGCAATCCGTTCTAGGAGCTCGACCGTCGCCTCGCGGACCGGCTGGTGCGGGTGGAACAAGCCCATGCTGAGGTAGAAGAGTCCCGCTTGGTTCTCGGGGGTCACGGTCAGAAGTTGACAGATGCCAGCGTAGTCTTTGACCGCGTGTGCAAACGCAATGTAAATCGCCCCTGCATCAGCGGGCGGCAGCCGCAGCGCCCGCAGTCGGTCATGGTGGTGGGCCAAGTCCGGCTTCTGGATCGGCCGGGAGGGGTAGTACATGGCCGCAATGTCCTGAATGAAGGAGTAGTATGACCGCGTCGTCCGCCACCCTTCGATCCGCGACACCGAGGCCAGCAGTTCGCGTTGCTTGGCTCCCTCGTCCGGCCAGACATACCCGTGTCCGCGCAGCGTCGTCGGATCGAGGGGATCCGCCTGGAGCCCGCTCGGGCTCTCAGGCGATAGCTCTTCGTTGGGCCCGATGACATACAAGTTGGAGGCCCCATAGACGGTCTCTTCAAAGGCGGCAGCGACTCGGGCGAACTTCATGATGTAGGCGCGGCACTTCGCCCGGATGGCGTTCTCGCCATATCGGTTAGTGATGCTGCGCTGAACCTCTTCCATGAAGACATTGTCCCCACTGGGATCAGTGTTCGCATTCGCCGGAGCGTGATGGTGCATGGCAGCCTGCTGCTGGAAATATAAGAATCCTTCCGTGACCGGGGCCGGCTCGATGTGGCTGCTGATTTTCATCCGCCCCGTAGGCAGATCGCAGAGCACGTCCCACCACTCAGGGTGATTCGCAAATGTCGGATTCGTCACACCCGCAATGAATCCAGGAACTCGAAGAAGGTCATCGATCTTCGTCAGATCGGTGTAGGGGAACGCGTGCCGGGTGAATCCGCGCAAGACACCGCCCGATGCGAGAGCACACGCCGCCAACACCGCCTCCGCCACTTCTCCCGAAGGGCGGTTGTGGCCCAAGAATATCACGCGCTTCTGCGTCAACATCGCATTGATGAGAACAATAATGGGATGGGTAAAGGGCCCGCTGGTGGTGAGATGAGGGTGGACAGGGAAGGGCTGCGGCGAGGTCGCATGTGGACCGGCAAAGATCTGGATCAGCTTGATGAGGGAGAAGTCGCCCACAATCTCTGGCCAAATCACCGTCGGCACCTTCACGGGAATGGGTATGTCATTGTAGACGATCTTGGACTCGAATTCGTGCGTATCCCGAGGTAGCGTGTGCCGAGGGGGCGCGGGCCTCCTGGGTGATGGTGGGCACTCATCATCAAATGGCCCACCCTCTTCAGCCTGTCGCTGATGGATCATCTGCTCGAACTTTTCGATAAACATGTCCTTGGAGTTGCTCGCCTGCAAGATCAGTCGCTCCAACAGAGATAGCCTCGGCATCAGGGACAGGTCCATCGAGTTCACAGCGTGGTAGAGCGAGGCGAGTGTCTCCGGATACGGATTCTTGAAGTAATCCTCCAGGGCGAGGAGAAGCAAAGGCTGTGATGCCGGTCAGCTTGGCCATCGGCGTGTGGTCGGATGGACCTACTTTATATATATGCAGAAAAGAATGCCGTGTACAGATCGCCATGGCTTTGACCACGGCGCCGCTGTGACTGTTCAGTATCGATCGCGCAACTGAGATCAAGGAGCAGGACGTACCGCTTGACGGTATTATCTTGTTTCGTATTTACAAGGTTGAGCACATACATCAAGGGTGGCCCCTCGCCACCCTCTTCTTCGTCGCTGCTCTCCTCTTCGGTCGACCCACCGGCATCCTCGCTATCCCCATCACCGCTCTCCACATCCGTCGCCCGGGACTTTTTCTTCTTCTTCTTTTTCTTGCCGGTACTTGAGGCGTCGTCGTCGTCGTCAGCATCGGCGCTGGTGTCTTTGTGCAGGAAGAAGATCGTCCAGTCCTGACTTCGAACGTGTGTTTGATCGGGAAGCATCAGCTCCGCCAGCATACTCTCGTCGCCACTAATGGCGGCAGGATACTGATGTTCCATGATCGGGCCGCGGTCAATGTGAAAGGAAGCCACGAGAATATATTCGACATGTCGCTCGGAGGAGTCCCGGGGATACTGCGACTTGCATCGCCGCGGCTTGGGGTACATGGCCGCAGCGCCATTGCCCAGCGAGCGGCGGCGCGCCGAGTTTCCCGAGCTACTTGGGGTGCGCCGGTGGATGATGGAAGGCGAGGGAGATAAGTGGGGAAGGCCATTGGACTTGGACGGACTGGTGGTGGCCGCAAGCGAAAGCGCCGTATCGTCAGCCGGTCGGTAAGGTAGTGAGATGCTCATTTTCTGGCTGGGGAACAGGGGTCGGGGGTGGGCACGGGTGTCATTCAGATCGAGGGCGGATCGGGGGTGGGTGGGAGCTCCAGAGGGCCGGCGAACAGTGAGCACGAGAGTGGCGAGAATAGCAGCATACTCGATCAATTACACCAACGGAACCGAAGCGACCTGATTCAGGCGACGGGTACTGCTTGTCCGTCAGTCATTGTCGAGTCGAGGGCCAGGGCGGACGGGGGAGGTTCGTCGATCGGAGGATTAGTCGGGATAGACTCAGGGGAAAAAGAAAGGGGACGAGAGCCTCCAAAGCCCACGCACCGACGATGATCTCCACAGCGGGGAAAGGCGACGGGAGACAAACCAGCACCACCGACCGCCATGGCCTCAATGCACGCAGGGAAGGGTTTCCAGCCAGGCGGAATGGCAGGGAGAGAGGGGGGATGAGCCCCTGGGTCTGGACCGAGAGCAGTGCCTTTGCAAGGTAGTTCAGAAAGTAGATAATACTATATCCAGCAGTAGTCGACGATCGGATCTCTTTCTCCGTGCAGTCGATCGAGGCAGTGAGTGGATGAGGAAGACTGCAGAACTGCCGGTGGGATCCTTGGCCCCCCGCACGTGCCCCCGTGCTCGGCCCGACTTCTTCCCCGACCGGCCCTTGTTTGTTTGGTTGTCTTTCCCTTCTGGGAAGTATGATATCGAGTCAGTCCGCTTCCTTATGTTCTCCGTCATCCTCACCAGCGAGTTGCCCCAATCGCTCCTGGTCTCGTGAAACCGTTCATTCCTCAGGGGTCTTGTACAGTCTCTGATCCCGATTCATCATGGTATCTGCTGGTTCTCCCCCATCACCCTCTCCAACTTTGCTCACCGCCGTCTCCAGGTCACCTCCAACGCCCCCTTCAGGCCGTCACCCTTATCGTTTGGCTCCCCTCGAACCTCTCCATTCCGCCGCCCCTCCACCCCCAACTCGCCTCCGCAAGGCCGTTCCAGCCCACCCGGCAGCTCTCCCAACCGCGGTTACACTCCAGTCCAGTCTCCCAGCAAACTGAAGGAATCATACACCGTCGAGGAAGATGACACCACATCACCTAAGAGCAAACCCAGAAGCCCCATACCACAGCCTCGATTTACGCGAGACGCCCCCTCTTCGCCAACGAGGGGTGCCCATTCCCCAGATCCGTCGTCATCGTTGATGGAAGCAAAGGCCACGAACATGATGGCAGCATCGTCCGACGCGGCAGCCAAACTATCCCCCGCCCAGCTGCGGGAAATCCGGGAGGCGTTCCAGGTCCTGGACCGAGACAATGATGGGTTGGTGGACAAGGAGGATGTCGCAGATGTCCTTACGAACGTGGGTACGTGAGAAACCAGCGAGCCGATCCTCCTCGGGCAATGGCATGCGATACTGACACACGTTGCTCGCTAGGCCAAGACCCCACAGCTCTTTCCAGATTCTTTCCTCTGGGAGGTCCCCAAACCATCAATTTCCCCACCTTTCTCAATACCCTTTCGCAGCTCCTCGCCCCCCTTTCATCCCGCCAAGAGCTCATGAACGCCCTAGCGGCCTTTGACGAGGACGATAGCGGTCAGATCGATGTGGACGAGCTGCGCGATGCCCTACTACATACGGCGACCGAGGAGGGGGATTTGCCGCTGAGCGACCGGGAAATCAATGATGTGCTGAGTGGATTTACGGGGCGCAGAGCGTTTGGAGGGAAAGGGGCTCGAGTGACGGGCGGAGGCAAGAGAGGGGAGGTGTTCCGATACCAGGATTTTGTGAGTGGGATCATGGGAGGGACCGAGAATGGACAGGCGAATCGACGCGGCGCCTGATCGCCGGGGCAGTAGTGGGGAGTGGGAATTATTGCTTATAGTTCGGAACGGCGTTCGAATGATGAGCAGACCATAGTTTAGTAGTAACCGACGGGCTCTGGCAGCCACGAATATGAATATGATATGACTGGGATGAGTTGAAGATGTCCTCGTGGTGAGGGATAGCACGATGGAATCAATCCAGGGGAATTGACAGGCCACGATGGGAATAAGGTTGCAGAAGATGGACTCGTGGGCCCAGGGACTTCGAAAATTAAGGCCAGGAATTTCCCATGGCAACTGAGCTTCGCTCGCGTCGTCGCGTGTCCCCGCATTCATTCCGTCGGCAAAAAAAAGCCCGCCATCAGATTAACTTCGCCGGGCTAAACCTGGGCTAAATAATGCTAAGTCTGCAACAGATCCCCCTAAGAAGCTGCTGTCCTGCCCATTTCCCCCATTTTTATTATCCTTAGCCTTCATGCATCATCGCCCCGGTCCTCTTTGACGCAATCCTCTTGTTCTCAGGACCAGGAAGATGGTTTCTGCGCCAGACGCAGACCCAATCCTTGCTGATCCAATAGACTGTCAGTCCGACCTGCAGACGCCCAGGTAGACAGCCCAGACAGCCAGACAGATCCCCCAGCCAGCATGGCTCCCTCTTCCTCCTCCTCTTCTCCTTCCTCCTTTCAACCCACCCAGGCCCAGCTCAACCTCGCTGCTCTGGCTGGGTCGCCATCACCGCGGACCATGCGAGGCTTGCGCAAGATTCAGTCCCACCAAATCCTCTCGTCTCACCCGCCTTCCTCAGCTCTTCCAGCATCGGGGCGCCTGTCCGCTGGGGCCGAGGAGCTTGTCGCCCAGCCTCCTCAGTTGGAATCGCCCGTGCGACTACGCTCGCAGCGTCGGGCGCGCTCTAACAGCGATGCGTCTTCTCGGGACCCCCCAGCGATAGGAACCCAAAAGCGATCGGCCAGGAAAACGGGTTCTGGTTTCGGGGTCAAACGATCCGTCTTGGAGACGCTCCTCCGAGACGGACCACACCAGGGGAACCTGCAGGAGGGTCTTGAGGAGCTACGGTACCTGGTTCTCTCCACACGAGTCGAGGCAGACGCGGATGGCATGGTATTTCCCCCCTCGTGCTCCCTTCGGAGAGCTACGCATCCACTAACCCTGTTGCGCCAGTCAACCTACCGGATCTACCTATGGCTCGTGCTTCTCGATATCCCTCCCGTCCCTACCGACGTATACCTCTCTCTCATCCATCGAGGCCGCTCCCCTGCCTATACCAAAATCCGCAACGACACCTTCCGCACCCTTGCCACAGACCCCCTATTCAAACGTCGCGTCACAGAAGCTAGTCTGATTCGGCTCCTCAACGCTGTCGCATGGAAACTCTACGATGCCAAGAACAGATACCGATCGCGATCCCGCCCGTCATCTCGCCTGCGAGAGGTTGAACTTTTGATTAATACACCCCCGAGCATCGAGGAAGAACCCTCTCCATCAGGCAGCACACCAGGTAGCGTCGCCAGCAGTCGCGACGGCAGCTACGGGATTACGAATGAGTCCGCGCTGTACGTCCAAGGCATGAACGTGCTCTGTGCCCCGTTCCTCTATGCCGCTCGCAGTGAAGTCGAGGCCTTCGGCCTGTTCCACTCGTTCATCACCCGCGAATGCCCGGGTTACATCCGGGGCGCGATGGATGGGGTCCATCGGGGGCTGCGTCTGGTTGATCAGTGTTTGGAGATCGTCGAGCCCAAGTTAGCGGCGTACCTCTTTTCCAAGGGGCTACAAGCGAAACTATACGCATTTCCGTCGGTGTTGACCCTCTGCGCGTGCACACCTCCTCTCCCAGAGGTGCTGCATCTGTGGGACTTTTTGTTCGCGTACGGAACACACCTGAACATCCTGTGTATTGTGGCGCAATTGATACGGATGAGGGACACGATCTTAGAAAGTCCCAGGTATGTTTTCTTTTCCCCCGGCCCTGATTATTCATTTCCCCTTTTATTTTCTTTTTCCTCTTTTCGCCTCATCCCAAAAAAGCAATCCCAAAACAAGGACAAAGCCAGATCCATCACATCCTCTCCAAGCACAGCCGGCCTAATCCCGACGCATCACTATGATATAATGTTCCTTCTCTTGATCTGACACCCCCGAACCCAAACAAAGCCCGCAGGCCTAGAACTAACACGACCCATCACAGTCCCAACAAAATCCTCCGATCCTTCCCGCCGCTGGACGCCAAAGAAATCATTGCCCTGACGGTCCTAATCGTCCGCAAGATCCCCGAACCGCTGTACGCCGAATTAATCGACCACGCCAAGTGACCTTCCTCTTCCTGATTCTCGCACGCTCTGCCCCTGCTCGCTAGCTCGCCAACTAGCCAGCCACAGAGTTACCACCAACAAACCCACGGACCTCTCACCCACCCTACCTACCTCCCTACTACCTACCTACCTACCTCTTGCCCACGAAACCCAAGACAACAAATCTTCCGGCCTGGGCTAATTTTTCTCTCTCCTAATGGGATGTCCCTAACGCCGTTTTACGTACGCGCCGATCTAACGATGACTAATTGAAATTGACAGAGGACGCTTACCCTATTTACTTTACGCTGTACTTGTATTCTACATTTTCCTTTTTACCTTTTTCTTTTTGAGTGCGTTGACTTTTGTTCCCGTTCGGTATTTAGGGCGTTTCTCTCATGATAACTACCATTACTGTATGTATTATTGATTGATATGAGAGCATGATCATTGATGAAATTGTGGATGGATAGCCATCACGTTGGAGGGGCATTGATTGATTGAGGGAGGAAGAAAGGATAGACGAGGAAGAGGAGGTACAGTGTGATGGCCGGGGATGGATGTATTTTAGAAGCGATCTGATTGACTACGTTAGGTCCTGCTTACAGACTACTGAGTTAGATAGTTTCGATGTTCGATGGAATGGATGACTCATGAGTGAATGATGAAATTGAATGCATGCATTATCACTATACTATACTAGCTGAGTATCTATGATAGGAAGAAAATCTGACCGGTTCTAGACATGTCGCTAACGTTCCTAGCCAATCTATATAACCTATACCCGTTTTACCCCCGGACGCCGGAAACAACACTCGATGACACGCACGTATAAAGTAAATGACGGATAAATCACACACTATCCCAAGCCCAAATCCAGACCCTAGTTCCTTCCATTGCCCAAAGTGAAATGACATATACGATGATCGATAATTAGAGTAGCCTGAGCGTTGAATGGCTAAGTAGCCACGGCGCTTCGGCCAGTATTAGACCCATTGACGACCAAGGGCCCGCAACGGTCGCCTGATCTAGAAGACCCCGATGTGGAGGATGACAGCGAGGCCGACCGCTGGCTGCTAGCTCCGGTCGACACGTCCTCCTTGACAACTGCACGGTTGGCGTGATCTGCTGGCACAGAGGCACGCCCCGCGTGCCCCTCACGGGTCAGGCTGTACGCCAGATGGATACTTCGATCGATCTTAACGCGGATCCTAGCTCCCATGAAGTAGGTCCCGTTGTACTGCGCCACAATACGCTTGGCTTCATCCGCGGTGCGTAGCGTCACCCGCGCGAAGCCCTTACAGCGGCCGGTGTCTGGGTCCGTCGACACCTCGCATTGCTCTACTGTGGCGCCGCTCTCTTCGATAAAGGCACGGAACCCCTCGTCGGTTGCGGTGTGACTGAGATTTTGGACGAAGATAGTCCGTCGTGGGGAGGGACGGGGGCCCGGGCCACCCGGCTGGTAGGTCGGGTTGTAACCGTAGGAAGATTTGCCGGAGATGTGGGCCCGACGTCCGGGCACACGAAAGCCGCCGTGCATTGGGGCATCAGGGAACGGTTGCATGGTCGGGATGGGGTATGGAGGGAAGATGGGAACGGCAAAGGGGTCAGCAAACGAGTGACGGACAGGAGCGGGAGACTGCGGGATGCCTGGGATAGGCTGCTGCGTGATCGGGTCCGTGAAGATAGGCATGAAAGGCTGATGGGGCAACCCCATGGGACTGATCATGGGGCCATAATCCGGGGTTGGATAGGTCAGGCCATTGGAACTCGTCGACAAGACGGGTCTATGAGTTGTCAGTCGTCGCCTGATGAAGGACAGGCCTACTTGCTGCACTTACTCGGGGGAAATGGGGGATGGAGGCACAGCCATGGTCTGCGTGGCGCGCGGCGGCGTCGAGTAGCCTGGGACATAGTTGGGCGGCACCACGCAGGTCGGACTCTTCGTGGGCCCAGCAATTGGCCGCGTGGGTGAACTGGTTCGTGCCAATGTGACAACCAGACTCTGACCCTCCCAGCCGTTGGTGGATAGTCGATCTGGAAGCAACCTGTCAGCTACCTTCTGACCATCTGAGCCCAATTACGCACGGTAGGTCCGCCATGCTTCGTCTTCGTTTTTCACGATGATCTGGCCTAGACCGGTTGGGAACCCGTGCTGGTCGTCATAGACTACCGCTTGACGGATATGTAAGGCTGTCTGACGGACCAAGTCCTTGAGCTCTTGCCAACGACAGTGCGCAGGGATCTGGTTCATCGGTCAGCCATGACAGCATGGGGGATGTATCGAGTGAAAGACCTACCCCTTGGAGAAATAGCACAAATTCCTCTTCTGATCTTCCAGGTTTTGCCATCCGCCCCTTTTCGCGTGGAGGAAAAGGCATTGTTGTGGTGTGGTAAGGTGCGATATGTCAGATCCCCTGAGTAGTCGGAGAATGGATGAAGGCGAGGTGGACCTCGAGAGTTTAAGCCTTGGATCACCCAGGCAATGGTCTGTTCACAATGCTTTTCGACTCCAATGTGGAGGGAAGGATCGGGTAGTCGAGGTGATGACCTGGAAGCTAGCTGATGAGTATCGAGTCGGATCTGACGGCCTCGCACCCGGATATGGCCCATGGTGCCCAAGGGTACTATGCTTACTGGCTAATGCTCCAAGACCCCGGTCGCTGGTCCGACAATTAGGTACAGGTCGAAGAAAGAAAGCGATCCACCGAGGATGAAAGCTCGAGGACCACAGCTTCGTGGGTTTTAAGTCAAGGCAGGCAGACAAGCGACGGAGGGTCGATCGACCTCCTACATCGATAGAGGCCCACCGATGGCGAAAGTGTTGGGATCGGTGCTGAAGTAACAGCAACAGCCACGGTAGGAAGAGCAAGGAGGGCCAGAATAAAAATAAAGGTAAGAATGTCCGAGGGAATAGGAATAAAGTGGACAGGAACCGTGAGAATAAGATTAGTGCAATGAAGCCCAGCAGCAGAGGGAAAATAGACGAAAGCCACCGATGCATCCGCTGACGAATGTAAAGGGGCGCAGTTGAGCTGGAGAGCTTGGGAGGGAATTCCGGGCTCAAGGCCTGGAGACTGGGATGGGCGATGGGCGATGGAGGGATCGCAGCGGCGCGATCGAAGACGGACGGGCCCAAGCAGGCTGATGATATGTCATGCATGATCAACTGTGATGGATAAGAAAAGATGGAGACTCACTATTGAGCCGGAGAGGATCGAGCACCGAGACAGCGAGAGAGACGAGGAGGCGGAGGGGAAAAGAAAAGACAGAAAAAGTAAATATCCTGGCACTAAGCCAGTCCGTCAGTTAGCCAGTCCGTCAATCAGAAGGGCTCGAGGAGAATTCTTCTGCGCTGTAAGTGATGGAGCAAGGATTGGGAGAAAGTAAGAAGTGAGCGGAAGGTGAAGGAGGGAGGAAGAAGTTGTATAGTACATTGTACATCGTCCATAGTATTGGTGGTAAGATCGGGCCAAGTGACGATACTGTATAGTGTTGTAGTGTACGGAGTATACAATCGCCCAACAGCCAACATCTACCACCAACAATCGTCCAGCCGTCCATTACCTTTCTTCCCGCGGTCTTTCCCTCTTCCTTCTCACCCCCCTCCTCCTCCTCTCCCTCTCCTTCCCCTCAACCCATCATCCAAGGCGCCCATCAACACTTCCTCCTACTCGCGTACGTCACGCTTGGCGGATGGGGTTACACCGCCAGATCTCAGGGCAGCCACAACAAAGACGCTGTGCTGAAGTCAAAGAAGAAAAAAAAGGGCTTGCGGGCAATGTCGACGGTGGACCACCCGCCCTGCATCGCCCTCGGCGCGAATGGCATTGTGCCTCCGCCCTTCTCGTTGCCTGTCCTGCGCTGGCTGGAGTCTCGTCACCACGGGGAAAGCCAACCGGAACAAAGATGATATCCAACCTTCAGCAGACGGCTGATCCGATACGAGGGTTGCTTTTGCCCTGGGTCGCCTTTACTTTTGCCAGGGCTGCGAACAAAAATAGATAACCTCAGCCCTGGAATGGGGATATGGAGTGACACAGTTGGACGTGTCTCATGTCTCATCGTGAGGCCTGCATCAGGTTCACCCGACTCGACCGCCCTCTCGTCACAGCCTTCGTTAAGTTGTTGCGCACTCCCCAGGGTCAATTTCTCAAGAAAGGTACCCGCAGACAGTCATCCAGGAATGCAGCTCAATCGAAAACGCAGAGACCGCGAATACCCTGGCAGTTTAGCTCAGAAGCAGCCTATCGCACAGTGCATTTCTCACTTCGATCCAGCCTTGCCCCTTGATTCGGTTGGAGAGCCACCCAGATTCGGCCGGGAAGATCCCTGAAACCGCCTGCATGTGAGGTATCCATTCCAGCAGTCATCGCTTAGGTTTAGGTCTCCCCGGCCCGGAGTACCTGTCCACTCCATGCATCGACATTGCCACTCAGGTCACCGCCGGCGCTGAGCGATACATCCAAAGAATGTCGCACTGCAGGAGGGCGTAGCAATGACTGGAGCGTTGGCCGGAGACACCAACCAACGCCCGGGCGGCAGCCGCCTGGCTCCGGTAACCGCTGCAATCGAAGCGGAGCTGGTGGAGTTGAGACCAGGAGCCATACGGTGGAGGGCTGAAAGAGGATGCCATCGGATCCAATTATGGGACTGTGCCTAGAGCTGGTCGGAGGCCTGAAAAAGTTAGCCAGGCACTGAGTTAACCTGCCGAGATAAGCCGCTGCAATCCGAGCCTAATCCGCGGGGAGCCCTACGACTAGTCGAGTCGCTGTCTCCAGCGCGTTCAAACCCCGTCTGTGTCGGTCCATTTGGTCGACTCAGCCCGTGTGAGACTGTGAGTCACGAGGATCCAGGGCAGACCGCACTGAACTACTCCGTACCTTCCCCGGAACTCCGCTAAGAATCGATAGTCGGGCGATCGACCGATAGAGCCAGCCTCTTCCTCCGCTCCACGGGCCCGCGGCTCTGGGAGGATCTCCCACTAGCAAGTGCTCGTTGTGCTCAATCCCCAACACGGGCAACAATCTAGAAGGCATAGCGGAGCCCGTCGTTAGTTCTAGTTTCGAGGGCCTGAATCTTGAGGCTATGAGTCGTGGCTGGCTCAGGATCTCCCCACTGGGCGGGCTACTTAATCTTCATATTCCCGATGAGGGAAGACGATATCCATGATAGACCGTCGCGGTCGCGTGGACTACCGACTAAGCTTTGATCGTGTCACTGTCGTAGTCGTACGAGGAGGTTAAATGCTCTGTCCTTCGTGCCCGGGCGCGCCGATTACATACATGAGCAGTCCCAGTAGTGGGCGGACTATTGAGCACTACGACATGTCAGTGGGGAGGCGACGTCCGGGACCCCGATTATCTCAAGATTGATCTCTGATGCTCGTTGCTACGGCGTCCTTAGGGATCTGGCGTGGGCCGAATGCCAATGGCTTCCTTGGGTCATACCGTTGCTTCGAGGTGTTTACCAAGTCATAAGGCAGGCCGAACTGGAAGATCCGACGATCCTAGGCAGTTCCTTAGAACGCGATCACTAGAGAGGAGAGAGGACCATGGAACGGGGTTGAAGAAGGAGCTCGACTTGTCACATGTAGCATTGCCCGACAGAATGGCAATCCATCATGACAACCTCGATGCTTGGCCGGGAAATATCTGACATTTCCGCTGACACGGTGACCACGGGATTCACCTGACAAGTGACAACTCGGCAGACCTTTCTGCAATCGATACCGTCAATGCTTTATGGCACATGACTCTCCCTGTACTCATTTTCGTCCAGCGTCAACACTCTACCCAGCCTTCGGCGTGCCTGTCCACCCCTGGTTGAATCTTAATCAGCCGGCCGCTCTGTTTCCCCCCCTTCAGACCCCGTACCTCTCCATCCGAATCCCACCATAGCACAGTGGACCCCGATACCCAAAGCGACGATGAAACGAGGCCAACGGACGGCGAAATGAGCCACGACCCACTGATCAGCGACACCCACCATTGCGGCAACCACAAAAGGGGGCAATCGGTTCGGGTGTGGCTGAAAGGACACCATTAGCTAATCGGTCATTCCTCTGTTTCGCTGGCTCAAACGCGAGCCTAATATCCCCAGATAGATAGATGAATTTGCTCGAAACGCGGTCTGATACCGTGATCCGACACCAGCAGCAATCTGATCCCTGATGCGGGGCGAATAAAGTACGAATCCTTAGCAAGTCACTTACGTGTCCGTGTTACAGGAGGCAACCGGACTAATGTCGCAATGCTGTAAGGGGGAGGGCGGGGGTGAAGTGGGAAGGGAGGAGAGGGGCATGATGAAGATGTACTGTGTACGGAGTACTTGGTGTACGTTGCAAATGGAGGGGTAAGGTCCGTGACCGTTCCCCTCTCCAGTCTGCAGTGCAGTCCCCGACTCCCCCCTCGTGTGTACACACCATACAAACCAGTAACAAACCCCTTCACCCAAATCACATCATCCCCCGAATTTCCCCTCGGAGACCAACAAGCGATTGCAAAAACTAGGAAAATCCAAGTGGAGCCCCAAATGCCAACAACCACCAAGGCCATGCAGAATCAGGATACGGAGTAGATAGCTAGGCTACTAGAGACTAGAGTACGGGGTCAGGTTGGTTCACCCAAACGAACTACGGGGTAAACCCATACCTATTGGTCCATACCTATTACCTGGAAAGTCGAATGAATGCCACCCAACCAGTCACTCCCACTCATCTCCTCACTACCAAGGTGGCTACGACTAACTAAGTAACTTAACTAAGTAACTTAGTAGTTAGTCCATCTCTCTAAGACCATTCTAGTAAATAGTCAATACATCCTAATACTAGTAAGATGTGATGGTGATGGGTGATGGGTGATGGGTGCTAGCTAACCTAGTCTGGAGTACGCTCAGTACCACATTTCAGCCCGCTAAGGCTAGTTGGGTTAGTGTACTAACCCGGGTTTTTAGTCCTGTCTGCGTGTCCTGTTGTTTTTCTCCTCTCTTTACGGGGTAGTGTCTATGATGTTGTTGTTGTTGTTGTTGTTGTTGTTGTTGTTGTTGTTGTTGTTGTTGTTGTTGTTGTTTTTTTTTTTTTTTTTTTTTTTTTTTTGGTAGTACGGAGTAGGATAGGAGGGAATGATAAGATCGAGATTTGAAAAAAGAAAGTCATACATACCTAGGGAATAAATACTCATCTACAGCAAGTATGCCTATATTGTATGTATGCATTGAATACCTACTACGGAGCACCCAATCCGAAATCCTACTATAGTATAGCAGTAATATGATTATCCCGTCCTATAACACCCAGTCATTTACGTATATACACTTGTCACTCGTCACTCAGAAGTAAATACTATCTACTCATCTAGATAATAGGCTTAGCTCCATATGATTTACATTTTACATTACGATAGGCAGGGCGCAGCCCTGGTGGCATGTATGTATGCATATATGTATGCATGTATGACTGTCACAGGTCCAAGCCCGTATCTACAGGGAAGATAAGGAGGGAAAATCCGGGGCTTATTGCCGGGATTTGGGTTGTTTGTTTGCCATTGCTTAAGCACGCATCACTGGGGCTCGGAGAGCAGTGATGCGGGTGATGGGGATGGTGATGATCTTAGGGATTTGGAATCAGATGGGGGAGATAAATACTCCGGACATACTAAGTAGAAGGTAGGATTGGGGAAGCTTAATTTTTGGTTTGTTTTTATTGTTTTTTTTTTCATAGGGGAGGGGGGCGGGGGGATATGTAGGTACGGAGGAGGTAGTAGGTAGGAATTGATTGGTGGGTTGTTTGGTAGGTATTGCTTGTTTGTATGTACTAGGAACTGGAAAAGATGTCTGAGGTTTAGAAATGAAATTGAAATTGTGAAATTGTGTAGCTTGCTGCTGATAAATTGTGGATCACTCAATTCACTCTTCCATAACAAAAACAATTGAATAACGACAGTACAGGGTATCATAATAACTCATTCAAATCTAAGCAATTCTTTGGGGTCGGAGGTAATGGCGGAGATGATCATCAAGCGGAGTGCCGTTCGCATGGAGAGTGGGACTTCGCTTCCAGAGGATCATCACCATCCTTCCCCCCCTGCCTGACGGTTGATACCGCCGCGCGGCCCCGCGCCATCCAATTCATTCCACATGCTTCTCCAACACTCATGTAATGTAGGGCGCTGCGGAAATTGATTTCAAGTCGCGGGTTGTTTGTTTATTTCGACATGTCGCGCATTTGCGAAAGTATCGGTAGGCACAACCAGATCCAATAGCTAGTATCCAAGGGGGCGGGCGTATCACCAATGCGCATCCTCACTCAATCCGTCACGACGAAGCATCAACTAGTGCCAGCACAGGAGAATCGGTCGGGTGATTGGCGAGGCGAGGAAAGATGTAGAACCAGCACGTCACGTCAAGGGTCTGCGTATTCTCATTCTCCCGTTGCGAAATGCAAATCTGGAGTCGGGGAAAGGTGGGCGGACGATAGAGGTGTCACAGTCTTGTTGATGTTGTTTCTCTCTTTTCCTTGGGTCGCAAAGAAAATGTGGGTGGGTTGATTGGTCGGGGGAAAGCGGGCTTCAGCGAATAAAGCCGACCATGGATGCGCAGCGGCTACAGTAGTAGGAATTCATGCCGAAGCGGACCACGCCAGGCGACGACTCGTTTTCCAGACTCATGGAGCGTTGGCAGCGGGAGCAGCGGACAATGTCGAAATTCATGGAGCCGGGCGCTGCGCCTGTCGGGGATGTGACCCCCTTGGTGGCGCCGGAAGGTTGCGGTTGCACTTGCACCGAGGATGAACTCATCTTCTCCTGTCCGCTCCGAATGAGGGTTCCGAAGGAGATGAGTGTTGAGAGGGCCAGTGAGGTTGAAGCAGTCTCGATAGTCGAAGTTTCAGAAGATTGAAAGGTGTGGTGTGGTGGTGGTGGTGGTGGTGGTAGAATGGGGGTCGGGTGGGCGATTATTTAGGGTCGTTCACTTCGGTGGCGGAGTCGATAGATTGTCCTGGAAAACGCGGAAATACAGAGGCGATAGCGTTGTATTGGTCTGGCAGTGCCCCGATGGTTAGGCAGGCAGCAGAGATTGACCACGTGTGAAAGGGACCAAAAGGAGGCAGCGTCAAGTCCCGTTGGCCGTAGGAGTGAATCAGGATAATA
The DNA here is from genome assembly GCF_003184845.1 of Aspergillus ibericus CBS 121593. Taxonomy (NCBI): domain Eukaryota; kingdom Fungi; phylum Ascomycota; class Eurotiomycetes; order Eurotiales; family Aspergillaceae; genus Aspergillus; species Aspergillus ibericus. Next base: position 212,238 of record NW_020292111.1, read on the forward strand.
GGCAGACGAGTAAAAGGAGTGACCAGAGAATCGAGCTGGGCTGGAAAGTCGTGACTGGAAGGTATCTATACTACCAGAGCCCAGCGCCAAGCGAAGTGCTCAGGGTCAGATCGATCCACTTTTTTCCGCGCCTGTTTTGCACCGGCCTGAGCTAGTTGGGTAAAATAATGGTCATTTATATTATTCTGACGAGGCACAGGAGAAAGGAGGAGGCCGCGTTGGGGAAAATGGAAAAAAAAAAAAGAAAATTCACTGTCGAAAAAATAAAAAATAAAAATAAACTATAGAAAAAAAATAATCTCGACCAAGACAGGGGATGGTCGAGCTTCACAGCAACTAATAATAAGAATGAGGCTAGCAATCAATACCAATTGAGGGATAAGGCAGCCGATAGTTCTGAGAGAAAAGCTGCTGCACGGGGAATGTGGATGCCAGTTTCAGAGTTGATGCTGAGATTCTGAGAGAGACGAAGGCAAAGGGCAGACAGGGCAGGCTGTCCTTCATGTAAGTCAGTCGGTATGTCGGATCCCTTTGTGATGGAATGACGATTTGCATCGTCTGGTGTCAGGGTCTTGTACTATGGGCACGACGACATGCCATGGCATGAGAGGCGGGCGATTCTTATGACTCTTATCCTGCTTGGCCTGGTTTGTCTCACAGGCAGCCGTAATTTCAGTTTCGGGTGGTCTTGGGGGTACCAGGGCGCTGGTGAAGTTACCAGACGGATACGGCCACCATCCAGTGGTGTGGTTGATTCCTGGCCCTCCCCCGGTCGCATTACGATTCATCTGGGACCAGTAGGCTTGGATGAGAGGCCGATCGATAATAATGATGCTATCTTAATTCATTGTCTTTGACTTTCCCCGTCCTGTCGTTCCCTCCCTTCTGTATGGATTACACCTACCACTTACGTATGTAGTGCTAGGTTTTTCTGTTCGGATCGCAACTGCAGCTGCCACCGTCCCTCCAGAGTACTGTGTAGATAGATACTGCCTACTAGCCTGCCTACCTCACATGCAGTCCAGCGAGGCTTGGTCTTGCTGCGTCAACCCCCCTTCCCCCCCTCCCTGTCGGCGTCGGCGTCGTCCGCCCATCGCTGCGTTTCCCTTCGCTTGTTGGTGCTTCGCTCCCAAGGCCGAGGGTCGTGTCGTCATGACTGATCCTGGTGGATGGAGTCGTCCGGGGCGATCGCTGGGACTGTTGGGTTTGGGCTTCGATCTGCCTGCCATTCTTCTCTCCTCAGGAACACTCGTGGCCTGGCTGTACTTGTGGTTCGACAAATGAGAGCCCGAATTGCCGGTAATCGGCGTATCGGCTCGCTCTCGCTGGTCACCTTGACCCTCTCCACCGTTCCGTACCCACTGGGTTTTACACCTTAGTCATGTTCCAGTGACCCCCTCCCCATCGCCCAGCGCCGACGATGGGTCTACTATTGGGAACATGGAAAAAAAAAGGAAAAAGGAAAAAGAAAAAGGAAAAAAATTATGGCTCATTAGCCGGACGGAGCATGGGGTACCTTGCTGCCCTGGTACCTTTCAGTGGCTGCCTGTCACTCAGTCACTGCTTAACTCAGCTCACCCCCCGTTGACAAGTTAGTCCCAGGTTGCTGCTGAGTGGATGAATCATCCTCGGGCCTCTCAGGCTCCCAGGCTGTCGAAAGTACGGAGCTCCCATGGTCAGGTTCCCGGAGCGTAGCCTCAGCTGTTGCGCGATTGGCAGCCCATGGATCGCAGCTATCATCATCATGATCTCTCCATGACAGCCGAACGATCCGTTGATTAATCATCCTCATCCTTCACAAAAGTCCCCATCATCCATCTACAAAGGTCGGGCATGAGCCTTCAACCCAAGACTCGCCAATATTACCTCAGCCTCGTGGTGCAAAGGCCTCGCGGCTGTGTTGACGGTTGACGGTTGCGTGCCCGTGACTCGTGAGGCGGTTACGAGCTCCACCCTGGGCGTTTCAGAATTGTCTGTCAGACATGAAGGACTCTCCCGGTCGCTCATGTCCGCCATGTCCATCATTTGCTCGCAAGTTCCATCGGCTATTCGGACCATGGCCTGTTGGGGAATCTGGTCAACACCAGTCCATACTCATGACGATGCTATGTGGGTGTAGGCCTATAGACAGGAATGCCCACCGGCCCGGCCCTTTCCTACTAGATGCCTAACTATAGCATCACCCAATTGCTCATCCGAGCCCAGTGTACATTCCTTGATCGCCCGTCATCGGCTTGCGACGGAACCCGTTTCCGTGTCCTCTGCGCCGTCGTTGTCGCTGCTGCACCCCGGGGGTTAGCGGATGGTCTGATCCGAGGCTTTTTTCCCTCCCTGAGCGACCACGCTGGGTGCGAAATCCAAAAATACCTGCTGGACTTCGTATCTTGAGGGCGCTTGGGAACCCATCCAAAGCCGGTTGCCTTGGTAAGTGTGGCTAGCGAGCTAGCTGCAGTCATTCCTCTCTTCCTTCGCAGTGGGGAAACCCATCAAGCCGAAAACCCGAATGCCTACTTTACCCTGCCATGCACTTGGGGACCGAGTGGGTTAGCCGGGCTGGGATCCATGCCTGCGATCCTAGACACCGCAGACGCGACTTCACGGTTGACCCCTTTCCTTTGCGCGTCTGTCTCCAGGGCCGTGAGATCCTTGAGGCATTTTCTGCTTATGTACGGGGTATGATCCTGCTGCTATTTTGGTTGATCTCCCCTTCGTAGTGCCCGGTAATTCGCCGACCCGTCGAATGGCCCTGCAACTAGATGTCTTTCCCAGCCGAGCATCACGTCGGATTGCCAAGAAGGGGAATATTAGCTGCTCGAGGGTTGGGTCTGATCCCCATTTAGTCACCCCAACCACCGCCCTGGAGATCTTGCTAATCGCCATCCCAAACCATTCCTTCAGCCCCCTCTGTTCCCCCACATCAAACCAATGGATGCAGGGAAGCTCCCTCTCGCTGGCCGCTGCTCCATGCGCAGCGAGGTTCATTAGCGACCGCCTACATACAGCGATAGTTCTCTGCATACGCGACAGGAAGACAAGTTGTCTGGCGCAGTGCTAAGGCTGCACGACAGCTCCGTGTCACCTGATATGCCTTGCCCATGCGCCCTTCTGTCAAACCGAAAAATCCACGAGTCATGGCCTGTCGAAGGTGACGGCCTCTCGGATTGGGGCCACGGCCGAGGGAAGCAAGTAGGTACATACGCCATACGCCCCTTCTGTAAATCCCCCCGGGAACCATGCAAGTCGATACGATCTGTCGTATGAGGTGATACACCGAAGCTATGCTACGGGAGTTGCGGAATTCAGGCGCATACCTTATTCGACACCCGTCCGTATGGGTTGGGAGTTGGGGACCAAGCCATGGTGGTCACTTCCGCCCCTCCCACTCCTCTTCAGGCTCGTACCGGTATAGGGCCATCGTGCCGTCGTCCTGCATCGATGCATTGATACCGCTAGTTTAGGACAGTCACCGGGTGCCAGCAGTATTGCCTTACGGAGAAATGAGCGCTGGCCTGTCTGGCATCTGCAGGATGGTGTAATCGCGCGTGAGCGTCCGGTCCGCATGTCGTGGGCGGTAATGCACGAGGACCAAAACGTCAGTGCCTGCCACTGGTGGTGTTGAGACGCCGAGGTCCGTGACCGCCAATCAGGCCGTCGTAGTCAGTTGAAGCTTCCACTTATCAACGGAGGAGTCAGAATGATTCAGTGGAAAATCGTAGTGATGATGATGATCCCGGGAGGGGCCTGAGAGACGTGCCGGTGACATCATCTCACATGCCGCCAGCATCTCCATCGTTCCCCTCGACAAGGAACGGGGGCAGGAAGCACTGGGAATAAAACAAGGAAAAAGGCCAATGTGAGGGTTCTCAATGCGATTGATCAATCCCGGGACGAAAGCATGAGAACATAAGATGAAAGAGCGAACCTCGCCGAATCTCCGAGTTCGAGGGTCCAGACATGGCTTCCTCTTATCGTGAGGGGATCCTCTTTGATCTGGCTCGCAAACTCCGTTGGTTATGGCAACCACCACGACGTCATGGCTGGTTTCCGGTACGACCTCTGGATAGGTCTCCAGTACTCTGTACCTCAGGCTCCTTTACTTGCTATCGATTTAGCTAGTGTCGACTGACCCCCAACAGCGTAACTAAATGATTCATCCCAGCCATGGAAGGAACCACTAGTGCCTTCCGGTAAAAGATTGGGTTCCCCCCCTTCCCAGGACCGCCATGTTATCCTGCTCCCGGGGAATCCTAAGTACTATCATCATGATGCTGTCAGAAGTCAGAAACCCATCGTTGTGTGTTGACGGCGCAGGAACGTGAGCCCGTTGCGCCCGGGTTGTGATTCGCTTTCGGCAGGTACGGAGCCCAGTTGAACGGCGCTCTTCTGCCCCGCCACACCCCGCCTGAAGCTGTTGACCGAAAACCACCTTCGATAATACTCTCCCTCCCCCTTCTCATTATTCTGCCCATTCTTCATTTTTCACCCCTTCTCCGATCTCACCCGTGTCTTCACTAGCCGTAAATCATGGCCGGATCAGCTCCCAACCTTTACAGTTTCCTCAGCGCCGACGCTCTGGCCCAGCAATTGAGGCCCTACGTCCTGCGGTGTCAGAACTCGGCCCTCAGTCGTCACAGTACATTCCGCGTCGCAGTTTCTGGTGGCTCTCTCCCCAAGGTCCTGGCTCAGGCTCTTCTGGCCCCTGGAGATGGTTCCCCCGAAGACACCGCTCAATTCTCCAAATGGGACATCTTCTTCGCCGATGAGCGCGCCGTGCCCCTCGATCACGAAGACAGCAACTACCGACTGCTGAAGGAAGAACTACTCAACAAGATCCCGTCGGAGCTGGGTGCTCCGACCGTGCATACTATCGATGCCGATCACGTCAACGATGAGGACCCCCAAGAGTTGGCCGATTTGTACCAGGAAGAGCTGATGCGCTCCTTTGCCGCCAAGGATAGCGTCAAGCTGCCCGTGTTCGATCTCATCCTCCTGGGTTGCGGTCCCGACGGTCACACTTGCAGTCTCTTCCCCGGACACGAGCTGCTGCGGGAGAAGGATGCTTGGGTGGCCGCCATCAGCGACTCTCCTAAGCCACCCCCGAAGCGCATTACCCTGACTTTGCCCGTGGTGACGCACGCCCTTAACATCGCTTTTATTGCTACCGGCGGGGGAAAGAAGGATATTATGAAACAAATCTTCGATGCCGAAGAAGGAAGAAGCCTGCCATCGTCTCTTGTCAACCAGGGTGCGGGCGACAAGGTGAGCTGGTTCACCGACAATGCAGCCATCGAGGGCGTTACGTTCCCCCGACGTGGAAGCCTGTGATTGATGGGCGCATGTGGTACGAAGTTGCTTTCAGGGGGGGACTGGAGCGGAGGATAGGCGCCAGCGTAATCGCGAGGCTACGAAAGGATTCTATCATAATTTGAAAGGATGCCCTGGGCGTGGATATTCGTCCACATGGAATTGCAAAAGCAAGGGTTCTAGCGCAGGAACCAGCGTGTCTCCAGACTGGATGAACAGTTCATGTCTCTTATCTTTTTAGCCTTTGGAGGTTCTTCTTAGACTTGCAAAAGTTTGTGTTATCGGTACGTGGTGGATATCACAGACGCATTCTAATTGAAAGGGGGAATTAAGTGATCCTGCTGCACCTGCGAGTCTCACGTCGTATCCAGCGTAGTAGTGAAGCCGTCGCTGACGCGGTGCCAAGCTTTCCCTTGGGGGGATGCGGAACCTCACCGCAAGACGGAAACCACAGTCCACGGACCTGCCGCTCTCAGCTGAGCTCAGGCCTCGTCTATTTACAACGACGGTGTCCGGGCAATCCATCCCGTGTGAGGCCCCATCTGGGACTTACCTGATCGCAATCTATCGAGCTCCAACACATGATTTGATCTCCAGCCATCATGCCAATCCCAACCCGCTCGCTTTCGCTTCGTGAGCCCCGCAAGCAGGTTAGTGTTGCATCTGTCAGTGGCCCATTCCCCCCCCTAGCGCCTCCTGTCAACGACCACCATCATCCCTAGCATGCCTCTGTTTCAGCAATGCTGACGTCTGTCCTCCCAGTCTTCCACCGCAGGCCGCGCAACAGCGGGCAAGCCAGCACCCACGACCTCCACGGCTGCGACCGGCACCACTTCGACTGCTGCGACCGGCAACGAGAACTTACCTCGGGGCAAGAGCCTCCTACCAATACGTGATGATGCCCGCGTGACAAGGTCCTCCCGACCGCAACAACAGCCAGAGAATCGAACCTCCCAAAGGGCAAGCAAGCCCTCGGAAAAAGGACAGCAGTCCGCGCAGGAGACTACCGGTATAGCCCGTCGCCAAAGCCTGATCCGACCGAGCCCTCTGAAACCATCGGTCCCCCTGAAGCCTACGATCAGCTCAACAGTATCTCGACGAACCAATGTTGCGCCCGGTCCATCATCTCCGGTCAAACAAGAGATAGCATCCAAACAATATGGACGGCCTTTATCTCCGAAGAAAACAGATATGCCTCCCCCACCGCGAATGGTCCGGTCGGCCTCTCTGAGACAGCTTGCCGCTTCGAGCTCGAGCACTCCGTCCGTGACTAGAGGTCACACGCGCCACCGCAGCCAGGGGATCACACTAGCACCGAGTCAAACTTCGAGAAAGGTCGAGCCTCCCTCACCATCGCCCACCGCCACCCCACGGTCAAGGGCTCAGTTTACGACCTACCAACAAGCCTTTTCGCCAAAAAAGAGCGCCAAACCGGCAACGGCAGCCCCCTTGACAGATGCTTCTGCGGTGGATACAGATTCCTCGTTGATTCCGTCATCTTGGCCAGAGGTTGCGGCGCTGCAAACCGAACTCTTACAGCTGAGCCTCGTTCATTTGTCTTCCTCCCAGCAGCATGTCGAATGGGAGGGTAACGCTGAGGCACAACTACGGATCGAGTATGATTCAGTGGCAAGCGACTACCGAGCGGCCTTGAGCGAAGAGAAGGGATACCAAACCCAACTCAACGGGCAGGCGTTGCATTACTGGCTTGAAAACTCCCGGGAGCGCAATGGACAGCAAAGCTTTACGGAGCAGGTCCGGGTGCTTTCTCAGGTGGCGGAGGAAGTCTACGACCTATCGGATAGTTTGGGAGGACGGTATGCAGTGATCGTCCAGGAATTCGAAGCCTGGTTTCAAGGGGTCGAAGATATACGGACCCAGCGTCTCCGCCCAGATCGAGCGTTGGATGAGGTGGTCTTTATTGATCCCTTGAACCAGACCTGGAGGAACGAGGCATCTGCTTTGGTCATGAAGCTGGAACTGTGCTTAAGACAGCTGCAAAGCCTGGACATCCTTGGATATGGAGAAGCAGGAGACCTTGGCGGCTCTGCGCTGTTCCGGACAGCAACACGACTGGAAGAGATGGCCAACATGATGATCGAGGAACTGAACACGATCCGTAAGATTGAAAGCGACGTTGTAAAGTCCGAGAGAGTGTGGGTTAGTCAGCTGGCTCGGCAGTTGACTGCAGTGTCGGCACATGACCAGAGACGTCCAAGAGTTGGGATGTGGAAACAGTCATTGTTGCACTCATGAATCTCTCTTGGCACATGTGAGCGCACCGGAATGACCGACGAACTACAGCGCAGACGACCGCCAGTGTTCCGTTAAGCAACCTCAAGCCAAACCCTATCCTTCCCAGGGGTAACCTGCAAGCTACTGGTTCTGCCGGATCTACTAGCGTAAGCGAAATTGAACCATGGGAGCGATTTGCAGGCACTGTATGCATAGCCGGGCATGCATGTGTCATCCAAGAGACAAAAAAAACCGGTTCTTGCAGAGTCCAGTTCTCAACGAGCGAGTAGGTTATTCGCCCACAAACCTGCGCTAGCCTTCTTAGCCGACTTTGGGCCAACGATCGGACTCCGTTCGGGGCCCTGATCGTACTTTACGGCCGGTTGTCAAGGTCTTTTGAGATTCTAGAAGCTCGGCCTTGCACATCTATCCCTGATTTTTGGGTACGTCCGGAGCCAACTTGTTCACCTGACCACCAGCTTCCCTCGGAGATGCGTCAAGAAGGAGAAGATGGAGGGAGCCCGAAGGTCTCGATGAAGATCCTTTTGTCGTCTCGGAGCGTCCGCTTCCTGCATGTTCCCTAAGAGTCTAAGATGTTCTTCCTAACTGACAATGGATCTGCGCTGCTTGTAAACCTGTGCTACCGATAGCCATGTTTCATTGCGGAAGGTCTACGGCAATGCAGCCTTCGGCTTATTACACCCAGCTTCTCCGGTGGATGGATGACACTAGACCAGCGAACTGGAAGGGTGAGTCAACCCAACGGCGGTTTGGTTGCCTGGCTCCATCAAAGCTCGGTGGGTTATCCCGCAGTTGCTGTGCGCACCAGTGCAAGCAGGTTGGGAAGGGGGCGCCACCTCGATATTTGATGATGAGACGTGTGTATCATGGAGATGGGTAGGAAACCGGTTCTTCTCACTTCATTTTCCTGACTGCATTCCTCAGGTCTTGATCGGAGACCAAGAGTAGGCGCACCGATCCCGTAGGCACTATCCTGGTAGTAGTGAATGGCATCTCGGCTGTTCGCCGAGGGGCCAGGTAGACGACGATCCACGTCCCAAGAAGTATGCTGGTTTCGGCCGGGCTTGCCCTGCTTGTTGGGATGAGGTTTATATAGCCCAGCGGAACACCGGTCCGTGACTAAGCAGCGTGGGAACTTTGTCATCACCGTTGGCTTTTCCCAGCATCCATGGAACATGCCGACGGGCAGTCAACTCAACCATCCGTCATGACTAGTGAGACACCGGGGGGTTTTTTGGTGTCAAGCTTAATCTTGACCTAACAGTACGCAGTAAACTGTCCCCTCCACCGGTCTTACAGTCGGCTGGCTCCACCTCGGCGGTGTAACTTCTCTAGTCGACGACGCCTACACCCTACACCAGGAGCCCAACGACTACTGTGGGATCTAATGCACCTCCGGTTCCCCTCCCCCCTTTGATTGACCCAATTCACGGCGTCTTCCTTGGGAAGACGATCGGTGGCTGTCCCAAAAGGGTAAGCCTCAGTGTGCGCGACGGCCGGGGCGAGAATCCTGAGGCCAGCTGGGTTGGTGGCTACCTGGACGGTTGACATCCTACCGGGTTGTCGTCGGCATCAAGGCATATATATAAGTATGGGCTACGATCCTGCACCACCCGGAATCCTTCCCCTCCTCAAACCCTGGAGACGGAGTCTTGATGTGGTGGTGAACCCGATCAACAGTAAACCTGGGCCCGGTGGAGCTCTGGTTCCTTTCCTCCTTACCCCCCCTCTTCCCTCCTGCATCCCCCGGCTGGGCCATCCATCATCCCGCCTCGTCGCTCTGTCTGTCCTCTTCGATCTCGTTCCCTCCCTCCACAATCCACTCTCAGAGATACTGCAGACGGACTTTCCCCCACCCGCAACTCTGGTCTGGTTCCATCCCCCTCTTTCTCTGTCCTGATAGGTCTCTTCAGACAGGTCATTCCCAGACTCCTCCCCTGAGCTACACGGTGTGTTTGTTTGGGTTGCTTTCCCAGTTCCGGTCCCGAGACATCTGGACCGCTCGCCATTCGGCTCCCGTCACCTTGCCTCTTCCCTCTCCTTTTCCCTCACTTTCATTTTACCCTTGGACCCCAATCTCTCCCATCGCCTATCTCCCTCGCCCATTTGGCGCTACAACCTCCATCCCCTCCCCACCTCTTATGTCTACCCTATCTTCCACCGGTGATCGTCAGCTGTGAGCTTCGCGCCGACGCATTCTGCGCGCATCTAAGTCTGACGTCATTGAAGCAGCAATACGAACTGTCGCTGCGCGCAATGCTCCGATCTCGAGTCGCTTGACCCTCAACCATCTGTCGCCTCTTCATCGACACAGCCATGAAGGAATCGCTGTATGATCGCATCTGGCGCCGGGAATCCGGGGAGGTGTCGCGCTTCGCCAGCATTCACGGCATCTACGGATCAAAGGAATGGGTTGAAAATTTGGATATCGTGAATGAACTCGGTGGACACTCGGGCTGCGTCAACGCTCTGAGGTATGTTGTGCTGATCTGCCCTCTTCTCGCGGTGATGGCGATGGAAATCCATCAGCGTAAGCACCGCTTCTAACGCTGCGCAGTTGGTCGCGGTCTGGCCAGCTTTTGGCATCGGGTTCCGACGATCAGCACCTGAACATCTATTCCTACCAGCCTGACTACTCCGCCGCCCCTTTCTCGCTGAATACAACCATCGCTACGGGCCATGGCGCAAACATCTTCTCCGTCAAATTCATGCCACACTCCAACGATCGGACTTTGGTGACATGCGCCGGGGATTCGCAGGTCCGCATCTTCGACATCGAATACTCCAGCACTAACAATAGCGTGGACGCCACTTCGGCTTTTTCCGCGTCTGCACGGAGCCGAAGGTTTAACAACTTCTTCAACAATGCACGTTATTTGAATGCGGGAAATACCAACGTCAGAGTCTATCGCAGTCATGCCGATCGGGTCAAGCGGATCGTCACTGAATCGTCGCCGTATCTCTTTTTGACTTGCTCGGAAGATGGCGAGGTTCGTCAGTGGGATCTGCGCCAACCATCATCCGCATACCCCAAGCCACGAGGCGGTCAAGGATACATGGCTTTCCGGTCAGGACAGGAACACGATGATTCAAATGTACCGCCTCCGTTGATCTCGTACAAGAAGCATCGTCTCGACCTCAATACCATCTCATGCTCTCCGAGCCAACCCCATTACATCGCTTTGGGCGGGGCACACCTTCATTGCTTCCTTCATGACAGGCGCATGCTAGGCCGCGATTTGCTCACGGAGAGGGGCGATCCTGGGGCCTCGCCCGGCAGTAGTAGTCACAGCGAGGAGCTGATGGATCAGGCGACGCGGTGTGTGCGGCGGTTTGCCCCGAACGGCCAGCAACGAATGAAATCGCGCGATGACGGCCATATCACCGCCTGTAAGATTAGCGACGCCAACCCGAACGAGATGGTTGTCAGCTGGTCCGGCGATCACATCTATAGCTTCGATTTGATTCGAAGCCCGCATGCAAGGGAGGAGTCAAAGCGTCAACCGTCCGTCCAGGAGACTCCGGTTCCGCGTCGGCGCCGAGGCTCCAAGACCAGGAAGCGTAAGCGGCAGAATGGAACCTCAATGTCATCGCAGTCCAGTGGCAATCAGTCTCGACCTCGACGTCGGCCCCGAGAGCGTCGTGAGGAAGGCGAGTTGGCATTCCGAGTCCGCTACGGGAATGGAGAATCGGAAGACATTCCCCTCCCGTCTCTCTCGGAACAACGCGGTGACATCCCGGAGAGTTTGATCGAGCAGTCGCGCTTATCTGTGCTCAATGATGCGCAGAGGCTCAGCATGCGCATCGCTAAAGACATGGTCAAGCTCCGTAAAGCCGTCTTCTCGCTGGAGACATCGTTACGTGAAGAGTACGAGTCTTCTAATCAAGCCGACCTGGCGCCATTCACCGAGTCATTTTCCACGGCACTAACGCAAGCCTCCATCTGTCTCCCCCAGATGGATGAGATTATGCGCACCTGGCGATACCCCGTCAATCCTAGCCCAGATGTTGTGCGCCTTCAGCAAACTCTTCGTCGCAATCGACAGTCTGCTTGGCGGTTCATTCAGGCTGCGGGAACATTGGCACGAGTTCTAGGGGGTGAGATTCAGACTACGCCTGGAGATGTAGACCGTGACATGGAATTATTCCAACAAATATACTCGCCTGGACTCGAGCGTGCAGTCGATCGCAAGGAACAGTTTGGCTACGATTTTATCAAGGCTATACTCTTGTTTGTTGAAGGTGGCCGGGCGGCCCTTCTGTCGGGCTTCAAGCAAGATTCGGCATCTCGAGGTAACCGGGCCAGATTCCCGATAGATGCATATGCGGGTGACGATGCGATTGAGTCGGTTTTGATCCCTTACCTGCAGCGACTTGCAGGTGACGTTCCTGTTGTGAACGTGGACGCTTCGCGTTTCGAACATGATGAAGCTCGTATCCTGTTTTTCAATCAGCACCACGCAGTGGTCGCCTTTGCAAATGCTGTCAAACATCCAGTTGAAGACCCCGTGGATACGACCGTCACAATGCACAATGATGCTCACGACCTTTTCCAGGTGACGCAATTCTGGGTGTTCAAGGTGGCCCGTGGAATTCTCCTGGAAACCGGGACTGGAGTGGATTATGCTTTCGTAAACAGGGCGTTTGGTGGCTTGCGTACCAGGGTGGAGGGTGATCCAGAATTTGGCGTGGAACCTGAGCGATCCCAGAATGATCTCGAAACTACTCTCGAGGAAGAACCCATACGAGACATCAACCTGAAGATTCTCCGGCGGTCGCGTTCTGCTCGACAGCACCCAGAAGCAGGGGCCGGCGAAGCAACAGGGATACAGACCCCGCTATCCAGTGATCATGAGGAAGGTATCTCTGATTTGCCGGAAACCGATGATGATGATAGCGAGAACGAGCTCGGCTTCACTGTCGAAGAGGACGAGGACGAGGACGAGGAGGATGACGAGGATGATGATGATGAGGATGAAGATGAGCTAGATCCGAGCAGTTCCGTCGACGACAGCGATGACTCCGAAGCTGCGGATCGCATGTTCAGAGAGTATGGACTGCAGCCCCGAGAAAGAGAGTACGTGGAGGCGGACGTTCCCTGTTCCCCACACACGCGAGTCTATAGCGGGCACTGCAACATCAAGACGGTCAAGGATGTCAATTTTTTCGGATTGGACGACGAGTACGTAGTGAGCGGCAGCGACTCTGGCCATATCTTTATCTGGGACCGGAAAAGCTGCAAGCTAGTCAACATTCTCGAGGGCGATAGTGAGGTGGTCAATGTGGTGCAAGGTGAGAACCCACCCCGGGCAGAGTTGCATGCCAAAGTCTTTAAGCCAACTGTCCCTCGCAGGTCACCCCTACGAGCCTACCATTGCGGCCTCGGGAATCGACAACACCATCAAGATCTTCTCGCCCGACCGGCGTGCCCAGGAAGACGCGCGCCGTGGAATCAACATCTTAGATCCTGACAACCCGGCCAACAAGCTTGGTTTTGGGCCAACCGTCAGCGCCATCGGTGGTCTTGGAAGTCGCAAACGCTTGCACGATAGTTATCGGATCATGAGCCAGAACGATGTGGACCGACAGGGCGGTATGAACGAGGCGTATATCACTGTAGGTTTCCGGAGATTTGCTCCCAGTCGTTATGGCATAGGACATGATTTAACCAGAAGACAGAGGCACATGCTGGCCCGCCTTGCGGCAACCCTGAGGGACCAACGACATGGGGTGACCGTGGGTGAAGGAGGCGAACATGCTACCCTTGTCCTGGACGATAACAGCTGCCATGTAAGTTTCCATCTTGACCTACCCTATGGCTCGGATCCCACTAATTGGAGTTGCAGGTGATGTGACCACCTTGACCGAACTGATGGAAGGTGGTGTCTCGGCCAGCCTGCTGCGGACTGGACCCTTTGATAGGATTCGTATTTTCTTCTCTTCCTCTGACCTCCAACTTTGCCTTCATCGATGTTGTTATTAATAGATTCTAGCCCTACGCCATCTTCCTTGTCTGTCTTCGGTCTCTTCCCAGCAGCCTGGGTCCCCCGTGCATCTCGGCTTGGAGCAAAGGTCCAATGTTCTTGAGAGAAAAAGCATTTGAATCCAATGACAGATTTCAAGCAACGCGTGTAGCAGCCGAGCCAATGTAGGCATATAGCCCGCCCGCCCGATTGTAGATCCCCGAGAGGGCCCCAGGCCATCTATCGCCACGTGACCCTTATCACTCCCCCGCATTTGGGGTCCCTCATTTTTCTTTTTTTCCGTCGCCTTCGCCTGTCTTTCCCATCGGCTTCAGCCCATTTCCACTGCCATTGCAATTGAGGATGTCCGCCCTTCAGGACCGAGTCGACGTCACCGCTCGTCTCTATGCAGACCCCCACAATCCCCACCTCTACTACGAACGAGGCCTGGTCCACCAACAGCTAGGCTTTCCAGATCTCGCCTCCGCAGACGCATACCGCGCACTCTCCTTGCTCGACTCGGTCGTTGACCCCGATTGCTGCGAATTCCATGCCACGCGGAAAGCTGAGGAAACCTCTACTGCGCCTGCTACAACTGAGGATGATGATGAGGAGGAGGAGGAGGAGGAGGACTTCATTCCCATCACCCAAGAGGAGTACGACTCGATGATCGGGGACGTTTACGCTCTGCTCGTACGAAGCCTAGTCAACTGCGGCTGCTTTCGCGATGCCTTCGAATTCTGCGTGCGCGGACTCGGGCTCCTAGAGAACATGCCACAGGACGACCGGAATACCTCCGCGCACAATGTGCTCAAAGACCAGCTGGCAATCATTAGGAAAACATACCAAGCCCGTCAAGGAACCACTGCCACCCAAGACACCGACATCAATTCTAGCGCTCTGAACGCCCAAGGCTCCGCGCGACGAGTCCTCTACCCCTGGAACGAGCACGAACCGGACCGCAAATCCCCTGAAACCCTCCAACTGCTGAACGAGCGCCTCAAGGACGTTGCTCCCAAATGCGAGGTCCGCGCCGTTGCCCTGCCCGCTTTACACGGCACCGATGACAACGACAATGACGTCTCCATCCAACTTGGCCTCTTCGCCAAGGAAGACATCGCCCCCAACGAGATCATTCTCCGCGAATCCTCCCTCCTCACCGCAACCAACCGCCTGCACGACGACCTCTGTGACGCCTGCAACGCCCCGCTTCCTGATCTCGCCTCCGACAACCCCCCGGTCGCCTGCGATGGCTGCGCAGACACCGTCTTCTGCTCGCAGTCCTGCCACGATGACGCTCAACGCATCTATCACGGCGCCGTCTGCGGCCTCATGGAGAACCTCGAATCCATCGGCAAAGACATCCCCGACCCCAAAGACAAAGCCGATTACCTCTACCTCCTCCTCCTGGGCCGCACCCTCGCCATGGCCGCCACCCAGGACGTACACCCACTAGACCTCCCGGAGGTGAAATACATCTGGGGCGACTTCCACGATCTCGACATCACCAACCCCGTCACCGCATCCGATGACCCCACCGCAACCCTCCCCTTCTCCTTCCAGCTCAACATCCTCCAACCGATGCGTCTCCTCGAAGAAATGGAACTCGACCCCTACGCCTCCCTCCCCCGCTTCGACACCTGGGTCCTGAACACCCTCTACGCGAAATTCCGAGGCACCGCCTCCGGCCGACTCTCCACCTGGGACGGCGGCCCAGAACTCTGTGCCGTCCACCCACTCTGGTGTCTTGCCAACCACTCCTGCGATCCGAGCGTAAGATGGGAATGGGGCGGCGAGATCACCTTCCGGGCCCGCACCGCGGACGAACGCGCCATTTGGAAGAAACTAAATGGTACGGATCCCAGTGCCCCTCCGGCCCGGAGACAAGGCGAGGGAATCAAGAAGGATGAAGAGATCCTTAACCATTACTGTGACATCGGGTTGAATGTCAAGGAGAGACGGGAATGGGCGAGGGGCGCGTTGGGCGGTTATTGTCAATGTGAGCGATGTGTGTGGGAGGCGGGGGAGAATTGATTCTTCCTTTTTTTTCCCCTCTTTGGGGGTGGAATAGAATGTGCATGTGATAGAGAGAGGAGGATAGAGACAGATATAGAAAATGGTAGATACCCAGAAGGAAGTGGAAGAAGAGGGGAGTTGATGAACTATGCCCATTCATGAAAACAAATTGATAGACGACTCAACGTTAGTACTACATGTATACTCATCTCATACTCCGTAGTATATATATATACTTACGACTAAGGGCACATATAATACCACTAGGGCACAGGTTCTTTCATATTTTGGTCTCCCTCTCTCTGTCTGTATGTGTTCTGTTTAAGACATAACTAATGCGAGAAGTAAGTAGTAGGATCGATACAATCCGTTAAGAAAAAAACAATCCCTGAAGTAATCACTCTCATGAATATCAATCAATTCAACTTATGCCAAGCTTTAGACAAATCCTGCTATTATCGGTCTACCGGTGCCATCTCATTTGGTATTACTTTCGACATCCTAATTTTCAGTCTTGAGGGTTAGTCGCGTGCGCGACGGGGAGGAGTCCGGGATGGAGATCGGCGCCGTCGAGGTGGCGGAGATCGAGAGGGTGAGCGGGACTCGGAGTATTTGCGGCCCCGGCCAGAGCGCGGTGGAGTGGGAGAGCGGGAGGCGGAAGCGTCGCGGGCACGACGGCTGGCGGGGGCACGCCGTGGGGAGCGAGACCGGCTGGGAGACCGAGACCCGGAGACGCTCCGCTCAACCCGCCGGCGGGGAGGAGGCGACCGGGACTCCGAGTAGCGTCCGCTGCGTGCGGGTGCGGTCCGGCGTGGGGGAGGAGTGATTGATCGGGATGGAGATCGGGAGTAGCTTCGGTCTCGTCGGGCGTGCGTGTCGCGCTTGCGAGGAGGGGTGACGGACCGGGACAGCGAGCGCCTGGGGCTCACGCTGCGACGAGGGGAGCGCGAGTCGTAGGAGCGATCCCGTGTCCGGCGAGGAGGGGTTCGAGACACGGATGACCTTCTGCGGTTGACCGGGGAGCGGGACCGACTGTAGGAGACGGAGCGCTGGCGGGTCTTGGAGACGGGAGACCTAGACCGCGAAGGAGTGTAGCTGTAGCTGCGGCGCGAGGATCCGGACAGGGACCGGGTGTAGGATCGGCCCCGGCTGGTGGAGCGTCTGCGGCCACGGCCGGGAGAGGGAGAACGGGAGTAGGAGTAAGAGCGGGAGCGGGAACGAGAGCGAGGAGTGCAGGTCGAGCAGCTGGTGGGGTGCGATATCACGGACTCGGCGTCGGACTCGTCGCCGCCGTCGCGTGGAGGCAGAGCAGGGATCGTGGGCTTGGGGAGGTTCTTCAGGTGCTCGCGCATGTCCTCCGTCAGGATACCCATACCGATACTGGTGAAGTAGTTGATCGAGAAACGCGTGTTGCGAGGGTTGTCCAGGGGGAAGAGACCTTCGAAGCTGGGGCGCAGAATCTCGTCTCTCATGCGCTCCTGCAGCTTTGGCAGGCCCATGTGCTCTCCAAGGTCCTGGAAGAGGATCTTGATGAAGATACGGCTGCTAGAAGTGGTCTCCTCCTCGTTCATGTGGATGATCGACATGACATGCCATCCAATGGCATCGTTGCTGATCATATGGCCGAAGAAACGCGCAATGTTGCGGAGTCGGTTGGTTTCGTAGCGATGGATCGTGTCGTAGTACTTAGCAAATGCGGCCTCAAAGAGGTCCGACCAGAGGCGGTTGATCTTTGCAAATCGCTCTCCGATCAAGCCGTAAAACTTCGAGTACGTGCGCTCCTGAGAGCAACACTCGATGATCATCGAGGGAAGCTCAGGCTCGAGGCCAGGAGGCAGCGAGATCTTCATCAACTTGTGACAACACTCTTCGAAATCGATACTCGACATGATGGTCAGGTAGATCGTCCGGCGCAGGTTCACCAGGTCTGTGTTGGTCTGGTCCTTAATGTCCATCTTCCGCTCTTCCTCCGACTCTTCGTCAGAACTCTCATCCGACTCGTCTTCGTCCTCTTCGTCATCGCTGCCCTCTCCTAAAATCTCCGCCTTCAACTTCTTGTAGGCCTCTTCGTGCTGCTCCCACTCCGCGTCGTACTTGAAGATGTTGAGGGAATCCTGTGTCTCAATCTCATCATCAAGGCCGATCTGGTGCGTTATTTGGTCTTCCTCCTCGATCAGATCCAGCTCTTCCTTGACCGCCGGATTGTCCTTGTACCGATCCTTGCGGACCTGGAACAGCACCTCGATCATGTATTGGACTCGCTTATCGATGTCGGCTTCGTGAAGGATATTCCGGAATTGGTCAAACACCGCCAGGGCAATCGGACCGCTCATTTCCTCCAGATGCTGACCAACTTCTCTGGTGAGGCCCACAGCAATTTCAACACTATCATCCGTGGGCTTGTGAAGGAGCAATAGAAGGATCTGAGCCGCCAGCATCTCATGCGCAACCTGCTGGTTGCACAAATGGGCGATGAATGTCGTGGAGGATATGCAGACCGCCTTGTCATTGCGCTTGAATGCCTTTCGGAACTGAACAATGAGACGGTTGAGAAGTAACTCGCCGACTTGTGGCAATTTGGTATTAACGATAGCTGCCATTGCAGCGTAGATAGGTGTGAAGGGTAAACTGGCGGCTTGGGCCTTCATGATGCTCCGGCAGAACAGACCGCGACCGCGCACCAAGTTCTCTCCGAAAAGCTCCGGAACGATGTACTTGATGTTGGAAACGTTGACCTTGTTGATGAGACCATTGATCGACTTTTTGAGGGCCTCCCATGCCATACGCTGGTACTCCTTGCTGGTCTTGTCCGTAATCTGCGCCTGCAGCGCCCGTAGTCGCGCAGGAGGGATGTAAGTACCTCCCGACCGCATGTTCAGAAGCTTCTCATATTCTGCTTTAGCCGCGGCCTGCTTTTCCTCCTCGGTCATCGGCTTGCGTGAAGTCTCCTGCTTCTCATGCTGGCGAAGGCGCTCCGCGAGCTGTCGCTCTCTTTCGATCGCGCGTTCGGGATCGATGCGCGGCGCATTCGCACCGT
Source organism: Aspergillus ibericus CBS 121593 (assembly GCF_003184845.1). Taxonomy (NCBI): domain Eukaryota; kingdom Fungi; phylum Ascomycota; class Eurotiomycetes; order Eurotiales; family Aspergillaceae; genus Aspergillus; species Aspergillus ibericus. Next base: position 230,814 of record NW_020292111.1, read on the forward strand.
CTTTCAGCGAGTCACCCGGAGGCGAGCGACGACGATTCGGCGAAGGAGAACGAGAGGGAGGTGAGCGTTTCCGGGATCCGGAGGCCTGAGGGGAGTACGAGGTGCCTGGGGGAGGAGTAGGCACTCGCACCGCCGACTGCAAGACAACAGGGTCCGTCATGATCCTTCGCAGTCCGCCGAGCAAGAGCTGTGAGTCGTGATGTCCGTAGAGAACACGACGTTGAACTGAGCTCCATGATGAGGCGTGAGGCGGCGAAGAAAGGTCTTAGCGCGCCGCCGGTCACGTGGGAGCTTAGTCGCCAGCCTGGCCGCGCCCGGCCGCTATTCTTTACGAGTTGCTATGGGATCAGGGAGACCAGACCAAGCAACTTGCCTCCACTGTCACTTACAGACCTCTACCAGTAGCGCATCTTCATTATGGTATGATATTCCCCCTACAGCACTGACAATGTTCGGAGACGCTGACTCGAATTGCGCCGTAGCTGGGCCCAATCGTCGGATCCGCCATGCTCCTGGTCGCTACCGCGATCTTTCTCTACTACACGACCTGGACTCTGTTGATGGTATGTCTTAGCGCCGGGCTTCTCTATGTCATAATCGGCCATTAACCTTCTCCTAGCCCTTCGTCGACCCGGGTCACCCTCTCCACGATCTCTTCCCTCCCCGTGTCTGGGCCATCCGCATCCCCGTCTTCCTTACTCTGCTCGGTTCCGCCGTGGTTGGCACGTTCATAGGCATCGTGATGATCAACAGCAACAAGAAGAAGGCAGCTAAGGCCAAGGCGGCCGCGGCAAAGAAGAAGACTTAAGCTTGCTCTGATCGCAGACGTGGCGTTGGGTGGATGGGTTGGGTGTGAACATGGCGACTTGGAACAGGTGGCATCATCTTATTAACAGTGTAACATTACTTTTTCCTTCTTCCCAACAGTTGCCCTTGATTGGGTTGTTCAGTCAGCAGAGCGTTCAATTACACCATCCGCATTCCTCGCAGTCTGCAAGCTTGCCGCGTGGGTAGGTAGGAAGGGGGGGCGACGGGGAGGGTGCGATGACGAGCGCCGACGACATGCCCGGATGCCGCCCAGACCTCAGGCGAAGCGTTCCTGGTTTCCCTTCCTTCTTTACCCTCAATAGCCACCGCGTAATATTTTGGTCACGGCCCGGGTCTCAACCGATGACGATTGAGGGGGACCTTACAGACGATGGCAGTGCTGGCCCTGCAGCCCCGTGACTCCCCTACGGCAACCAGCCACATCTGGCGCCAGGCCAACGGCATTCCAGGCCTGGAACTATGTGATTGGTCTGACTCTATTGGCGGCCAGGCCCTTGGGGGACCCATCCAGGGAAAGGCAAGCCATGAAGAAAGGTCGGGCCCAATTGATTCCGTTTCAGTTCCAGCTGCCCTGGGAGCCTGGGACACATGTCCTGGCGCTGGTGGCTGTTTGGCTGCATTGCCCAGGGCCTTCACGTGATTGCCGTGACCCGTGTTTAGGCGTGGCCGGTTTGCAGTGTTTGTGAAGGTTACCCCTCATGGGGGGCCCGGGCAGAACCAATGGGGAAAGCCGCCCATGGCGTGTGTATTGTTCTCCGCCTTACGGGGTACCGCCCGTACGGTATGGTAAGCGCAGATCATCGGATGCCTCCTAATTCCAGGTCCCAGCCCACCTGCCTGGATGGGGGGCAACAGGCTGGGGATGGGGGTGAACCAGGCAGACGATGGAGAACAGGCCCACGACTAGTCGCCCGTAGTGCTATGTATAATGTAGGAACCTTACCCGTCTGCGTCAGGTTATGACGGTCATGGCTGTCCGTATCCCACTAGTAGCCAATGATCACTCGGGCCCCGTCATGTGGTGGCCCTGGAACCTTAAGGGAAGGAACGACGGGGGGTGGAGGGACGATGGGACTGATAGGAGATAAGTCCGGCGTCGTAGTCAGCCTACCATGGAGATGTCATCCATGCTCCTGACCTGATCCGCTTCCCCTCCCCCTCTCCTTCCCTCCGGTCTTCTTATTCACTTCTTGCTCCTGCACCGTTGCCTACTGCATAATCCTCATACGCGTTTGTTAAACCATTCCTGGCCTTATCTGCCCTGTCTACTGCGACTCGGGCAGCCGGTACAAGCTGTGCTTCCGACCTGTTCTGTGTACAGATCTACCGGCGTATCGACGGGTCACCGCTCCAGATACGCTGTTGTCTCCGTTTCTCCGGCACGGCCGTTGTAGCTGAACCTCTTTTGACTCCCATCCTCCCCAGCATTTCACCCACTGGAAATCGTGGTGAGTCCCTTCTGGCCCATCATCCGTCGTTCGATGACTCATGCTGATAAGCGTTGCTGGATCACAGCAAACACGTTCACGGGATTTCACCGGCAGTGAATCCATACTGCCATTTGCGCGTGTCGTTGCCGGTCGACTACACCTTCAGACCCCCCGTTCTCGGACCTGACCAAGGGTCCTGAGAGCGGTTGCCCTAGCTTAGACCACATTGCCTCCGAGAGGCAATCCCTCCACTTGGATGCCACCGGCAGCCTCGGACGATTTGTTTCGCCAACAGAGCCGGTCCCTAGGTGACAATAACATACTTTCTGAAGATCCCAGTCCAGTGACTTTGGAGCATGATCTCGGTGGAAAAACCAAGAAAAAGGGGAAAACCGGATCCAAGGCGAAGGCTAAAGCCGCTAAAGCAGCCTTGAAATCCCCACCTGACGACCTGTAAGTCTGAACCCTGCACATAACTGATAGGAAGCGCGTCTTCAGATGGTTTTCGACCTGGGTTGACGCGTCATAAACAGGCTAGAAGCATCACCGCCCCTGCAGGCCGAACCGTCATCTTGCCCCAACCCGACACTAGAGCTGCCTCCTGGTGACAACATCGTGTCACCGGTACTCGATGCCCTTGGCACTCTAGGGGACACCCCGGAAAACGACATCGCCTACCGCACCGATAGTTGGACAAAGTCCATTCCCTTTGGGAAAAGCCCGCCGATTGATGTTGTTGATGGCGAATTCGACAGCGGGTCCCCATTTGGTTTTCTCACCAGCCAGGACAAAGGCGGGTTCAGTCATTCCTCTTCGTCCCCTCCTCCCAGGGCAAGGCCCTTGAGTTATGGGCATGGATACGCCAACAGCAGTGTATCTCGACAGCAGTCTGCAGATCGACAAAAGAGCCAATCACTTAGCAGCCCTTTCAACAACCAAGTGCCCCTGCCACATCTGCCACAGGCCCATTTCTATGGAGCGCCTGAGATCGACTTACCTTCGCTTTCTGGTCAGAACGGATCAGCAACGGATGGTAGCTATTCGTTCCGTGCTTTTGACACAATTGTCAGCCCGTCATCCAAAGCCTCGAGGATGGGGAGTAGTGTTATGCTGGCTGGCACGGATGGCGGCTTGGATATCCTTGCCATCGAAGATCGCAAAACGCGTCCTATAGGAAAATTGGCTGGCCTAAATGGCCGCGTCATTGAAGCAAAGTTGCTGAGCAGTTCTTCAACGGATGATCCATTTTTATCATCCAGACCCCATGTCGCCGTCATCGTCCACGGCCCCTCTTCTCAGCCCGATGATGAGGGCCAGGCATCTTCCGATAATTCAGAAGCCAACGAAATTCCTGCTGGCAGACAGTCCGCCGCTGGAGGGCGTACTACTAAAGAGGAGACTAGGTATTACCAGACACGGGTCGAGGTCTATTCACTGAGAACGGGAGAGCACATAACAACGCTTTTGTCGACCCCACCCAGCCCGTGCTTTGGTAACCTACCCGGCCTCCCTGCCTTGGCTCCGTCACCAGCTGGGAACTTAAAGCTATTTGTCAGCGGCAGCTACGTTGTAGTGGCGTCTGGCTCTAGCGGTGAGGTATATATGTATGGCATGAGCAAGTATCAATGTCTAGGGAAGACGTGGACCAGTATCAAGTCGAAGGAATCTCGGCGATACTCTACATCCTCGAGCTCCACCGATCCAGATGGATCTCAGTCTGATTCTCCTCATGGATCTCTCAACTCCGATAACCCGATTGTCACGTTGAAGGGGAGATGGCTAGCTATAGTCCCACCGTCGGCCACTTATAGGGCTACTCTCCACGGGACAGTCCCGACATCCTTGTTGCAAGGCAAGGCTTACGGACTCGAGACTCGAAGCCCACCGTCGCGGCCAACAGTAAACTGCGCTACAGACGTCGGCGAGGGCGAAAGCTTCTTCGGCAAGGTAGCCCGGGGTGTCACCCAAGAGCTCATGCGAGGCGCACGCTGGATGGGTGACCAGGGACTACAGGCATGGAACAGCTACTGGAATAAGGAGCAGTCACAGAGCATGCCAGCACGCCGACCTTCTAATCTGATGGACTTTTCTCCACAGGGTTACAATCTCTTCCCCCCCACACATGCCCAAGAAACGCAAGCTGTGTCGGCTACTGAGCCTGATCTGGTATCGATCTTTGACCTGCGGAGGCTTGACGAAGGCGGGGAAGCCAAAAGTGCCTTATTCAACCCGGTGGCCACTTTCCAGGTGCCAAATGGCTGCAGCTTCCTTTCTTTCTCTCCTAACGGCCTCATGCTGTTTACGGCGAGCAAGAAGGGAGATGTTCAGTATGTGTGGGATCTTATGCAGGCCAAATACTGCCGGGCAGGTGCTTTCATGTCTGATGACCCAGCCGCTGCTCAGCCGAGCGTGCGACAGATTGCCCGGTACCCGCGGTTGACTACGTCCCACATCGTTGACGTGGTTTGGTGCCCTCCTTCCGGGGACAAGCTAGCAGTGATCACGGGAAAGCCGACGGTACATGTGTTTGACCTGCCACGAAGCGCCTTCCAATGGCCTCCGTTCCGTCGGTCTCGGCCACAGCCCAAAGCCCACACCCCCGATGTCCCTGCTGAAGAGCTCCCGGATCGGGTGGCGGCCGCAAATCCCCTGTCAGCAGCCTTCAAGATGGTCGGCGGTAAGACGCAGCCAATCCTTGCTGCAGTCAGGAGCCGTACGCCATCCACCGGGACTGCTTTCCCCTCCGTCGGTGGCTTTGCCATACCAGCTGCCGCTGGCGTGAGTGGTAAGGCAGTCGCTGCTGGCCTTAGCAAGTCCATGGGAGCCGCTGCCACCGGCACTGTCAAGACGGTCAACACCTTCCGACACGGTGGCGAGCACCGTCTGCACCTGTCCAATCTCTCCCGGGATCCTGTTGCCTCTCGTGTGACGTGGATCACCCACAAAGGTATGCCGTTCTTGGGCTTGATCGATGGGGGGTATTTCCGTCTGTATAGAGTCAAACGCTCTACCTCCGCCAGCAAGAATCGACAGGTGCAGTCGGTGATTGGGAACAAAGAACTTGAGTTCCGCTTGCCTCCTCAGATGCAGACCCCTTGCGGCTCCATGACCGTGGGTACCTCCGGCCCAGAACCAACCGTGTCTGCAACGTTGGCTCTGCCGTCCTCGAATCTGCGACTGCCGCCGGCATCGAAGCTGAAATGCCAGCCGCTTTCCCAGGCAGAGATTGAGACAAACACACCGTACCAGCCCTTCCATACTGATCAGAGGGTAAACCTCTTCGTGTTTTCCGAGGCGGATGACACCGTGACCTCGGTCCCGACCGGTCAGTGGGCGTTTGGCGGTCCTATGTCGACCACGAAGCTTCATGTCCGTCCTTTCAGTGCCAGCAGTGAAGAGGATGACGATGATATGGTGCATGAACAGCACGCGGGCTTTGGGGCTGAGATGGAGAATCTGATCAGCATGGGAAATAGTACGGGCAATGTGGAAGAGGTGGTTATCACCACGCGCAGGAAGAAGAAGCCATCCTCGGCACTATCCATGGGGGGTGTTGATGATGGCTTCTTCGAGGACGACTGTGAAGTGTTGGACTTTGCGCGGGACCGAGTCTAGTTGCGACATGCACGTATCATGTCGCTGGCGGGGTCTACTGAAACTGAACTAATATGCCATATTTTAGACTTACATTGGTACCGGCGTTGGTGTGTTTGGAATCTACGTGCACTCCTTTCTGCTCTTGCCTCGTGCATCAGGATCGACCGCGTTGCGCGTGCAGGGAGCTCAACGCCATGGCGGGCTCATGGGTTACTGCCACTATTGCATGCACTGCATCGGACCTTGCCATTCGCTTATGCATTGTGTTTTGTGCCTCGCACGACTGTATCTTCAGGCCTGATGTCGTGACTTTTCCGATGTTACATTCTATGTTACATACCCAGTACTGTACTGTGAATCAATAGATGAATTATATGGGAATTGGTCGTAGCGTTCATCTGGTAGACGAGGCATGGTCGACACTGTCAGACCGGGATCTGCAGGGGAACCTTGTCCTGACTTTCGACACAAGCCTTCTGCCATCTCCTCTCGCCATAAATGGATTAGTGTGGAGGTAGTCCCAGTCCAATTCATCCATTGATCCTTGCAATAGTTCGGGCCGAATAGCAATAGATACCTCGCGATCGACATCCTATCTTCCGCATCAGAATCATACGTCAGGTCCGCCTGTCCTGTCTCCTCGGTGGGAACTCTGCTCGGTCGAGCCCGAACCCTCCTCCACCCGTTCATTCCATCTCAGCAGTCAGCACGGAGGATCTGCAGCTCTGATCGACTGGGTCCGAGAGTGAGACAGGCCCGACCCAGGCCCAGCTGTGACCCACTGAGGGGCGTCTTAAGTACTACTATGTATGTAAATATGTTGAGATGTCGGTGGGTATGTCTCATACTATTCTTCCAAGTTGTCCACTGGGTTATGGGGATTGATCAAGATAAGTTGGTAGGGGAGTGGATGTCACGTGGTCCTATCGAGTGAGTTGAGTACATTGGTAGGTAGGTTGGTAGGGAGGTAGGTAGTATTAATGGTATTACGCACCGCATGTCACTAGTTTAGTTATTGGTATTGTTGTGACAAGGTATGGTATGGTATTGAGAAGGGAGTTGAGTGAAGAATATGATAGGATAGATGAATACAGAACCAGAACGGAAGGAAGACGGGTAGTGTTTTAATCCCATGATCAAACTGAAGTATGTAAAGCAAGTAGTAAAGCAAGTAAAGTATGAAGTTAACGCATCGACATAATTATTAACTATTTGGGGTCCCGTGACTTCAATAATCAAATTCCTTCATATTAACACAGTGGTGCCGGAGATTCTGGTATTTGTAGGTAGGGTAGGGTAGGGTAGGGTTCGTTTGGTTTGGCTTGGTTAGCTCATTTACAGAGCCCAAGCAGCCAGAACGAATCCAATGACGCCCGCGGCCGAAACGCCCAGCTTGAGCTGCGTGATGGCAGCGGCGTTTTCGGTCGAGCTGGCGTGGGAGCCTGTCGCGGTGCTGGTGCCACTTCCCGAGGAGCCGGACTTGGAGTTGGAGCCTATTTGGTTGGGGGAGTTAGTATGTTGGGCAGAGTGGGGTGATGGGAAGGAAAGGGGAAGAGGAAGGGGAGGCACGTACTCGATCCAGTGGAAGAGGAGCTGCCACTCTTGGTGGTGCTGGCGTCGTTGGAACTGGCCGTGGTGGCGGACGAACCGGACGAACCAGTGGCGCTGGCCGGGAAGAAGTAGCTGCTGTAGCAGCTGCTCTGGCAGCTCGCGTAGGACTTTTGGTCACTGGGAGAGCCGGAGCCCTGAGGGCAGGCGGCAACGCAGCTGGTGGTGTCGTTGGCCTGAGCGTTGTTGGGGCAGGGGACTTCGTAGCACTGAGCGATGCAGCAGATGTCGGTGTCGGCGCCTGGGTTGGTTAGTTGGGTTTGAGAGGATGATTGTGGTTGGTGGGATGGAGTAGGGATATGCAGGCCGTTGGATTATGCAGACGAAATTGCAATCGACCCAGGATAATGGGAGATGATGTGCACGGGGATAGGGGACAGAAGCAAGTACTTACACTTGGTCGCGCAGGAGGCCTGGGGAGACAAGCTGGCGGTGGTGGTTGCGCTGCTGGAGGTGGAGGAGGCGTCCTGGGCGACAGCCAGAGCCAGCAGGGAGGACAGAGCGAGGGCGCTGTTGAACTTCATTGTGCTGGGGTGGAGATAGAGAGATCAATCGATCAATGAGTCGATGAGGAAACGACAGACAGTAGATGGAGGTGAAGATCCCGCGAGAAGTAGCGAACGAGCGCAAGAGGTGGGACAAACGAAAGACTGTGCTGTGAGGTGAGGAGAGAAGAGAAGAGGAGGAAGAGGAGAGGCGAAGAAAGTGAAAGGCGAGGCGGGCGTAAATAACCAGACAATGAGCCGGGGGTAGCGGCCGGCGTATCAGGCGATGCGCGATTCTCCCGCTGCCATTCATTAGTGGGGTTTCAGCGACTGGACGAGCGTCACACAGGCTAGTCGCGGTCCTGGGGGTCTGACTGGCCCGGAGCTAGTCCGCACACCCTTACTTGAGTGGCAATTCATCACTCAATACCGCGGGAGGAGGCATCTATCTACTATCTTCTACAAGGCCAGGCCCGATCCGGGGGAAATTGCGCAGGAGCCTAAAGAGGGCCCCCCCCCCCACCCCTCCCCCCAGCACAGTCCAGGTTGGAGATCGGGACTGGCAAATTCCTCGCGAGCACTCAGCCCAGAAGTGAGAAGTCGACAGACCCTGAAAATCTGGGGACTGCGCAGGATCGGCTAAAAATAACCCTAGTCAGAAACCAAGCCAGCAACCAAGGCACTACTCAGACACTAAGGGGCCAGGCTACCAGCACTAGTGAACCGTCACTGTCCACCCGTCGGTCTTATCGCTGGATGGGGTCGGGCCAGCGCATCCAACGCGACGGGGCGTGGCCATTGGTGGGCGGATCTGTCAGAAACTGTCATGAGGTCGAACTGGAATGTGGTCGAGAGGAACTGTGAAGATCCTGTGAAGTGGTCAGCACGGGGACAGCCTGTCGACCCCCGAAGAATAGGGGCAATGCATCGACACTGCGCCTGCTTTCTCGGGTTAGCGTGCCTCGGGCGGTTCCGACGTGGGTTGAGCCAATCCCCGACTCGAGGCATCCTCGACTTCTGCTAGAACCATCTATTCCAAGAGCAATGCATTACGTCTCTACCAACGAGGGTTGTGGCTTTTCTTGCCCATCACACGTCTCCAGTGATCTGCCAGTGCTTCAGATGAACACCATTACTGCTGTTAAAGAGCGTGCTGATGTTGTTCATATGCCAACATCATTCATTTACATTCCGTCAAACCGCTCGCAAGGAGTTGCTAACAGGAGAACAAAAACATCAGGGCCAGAGCATGCACATTACAGTGTGGCCTGAAGGAGAGCAGATCGTCTGAACCAAAACCTCTCTGAAACATATCGGTAGCACTTCCAAAGCTCGCAGGATATGACTTACCGGAAGATCCTTACCAAAGCATAAGCAATCATAATGCTTGTTGACTGTCAAAGATTGGAATAGAATAATGACATGAAAGTTCATGATAGATTAGTGTGATATTCCCCATTGCCACCCACTGAGAGCTTTCCCCTTGATAGCTTTTCGCAGCCCTTTCGCAGCAGAGGAAAGTAATGTTTTAAGGTATACTGGGCTATTTTGATACAATGAAGATGCTTAGAATTCTTGAATTATCATTGAGGTGTCTTTTACCACTAATTCTTGACATATCAGTTATTTAGGATATGATACTAGAGGGATACTTGGATTTTGCTTGTATAAATATACGCGGTAGGTACGCCAGTTACATCGGGCTGCGGAAAGGGCAATTGGAGATGAACTGATGGTTTGATGGTTTGATTGGCCGAGACCCACTTCTTCAACGCATCAGAGTGAAGATACGATCTGTACGCGGAGCGAATCATAGGAGATTGTTGGGTTTGGGGCCGTCAGTCAGAGTATCAGCAATGGTACTTAGTTCTATAATCTTTGGTAGATAGTCATCATGTCGTGGCTTGGGAGGTGAACGTGTTCCCGAGACTGTATCAAGACTGTACACAGTATGGATCACCATGACGCACCCCATTTGTCGATTCCGTGATCTTTTATTCACTGCTCCACTCATCCCCGGTACAGGTGCCGAACCAATCACCACCGGTTGGAATATATATCGCTGAATGCCCGCCCCTGTCTCCCATGTACAATTTCATCCATCCTTGCGTTCTGGCTCATAATGTCCTACGAATACGCCTTTCTTCCGCATCCCCAAAGATGAGGATATGATCACGACATCAGCCCAGAAATACAAACAACTGCGTCTCCATGCTCTATCCGTCGCTCCAGCTTCCTTCTCCTCGACGTACGAGATTGAATCCGCCCTCCCGGAGGAAGGTTGGGTCACTCGTCTGACTGCAGGGGGGAAAGAGACCTTTATATGTGCTGCAACATCGATCAATAACCATGCGTCAAGCCCAGAAAGCACATGAATAGGTCAGTTGACGTTATGTGGTCCGCAGAACCGAGAAGATTTTATTTTTGCCTGAAGAATCCGGTCAGAAGACCCCTTCCGAAGACCAGGAGCTCTGGCAGATGCTCAGCTTGTTCACGCTTCCTGATCACCGTGGTCAGGGGCTCGGGAAGAAGCTGTGTCGAGAGGCGCTGGATTACTTAGTCTCGCACCGAGAGGCTGAGAGGGAGGTCTGCGTGCGCTTGATGGTGAAGCCGGAGAACCATGCCACAGTAAGACTGTATCAAGGGCTAGGGTTTGTGGAGGCTGGAAAGTGTACTCTTGCTGAGGCATTTATTGCGACTGGGGATCGGGAGCTGCCTCCGAAGGATATCAGTGGAGAGAAGTACAGTTCGCGGACTGGGTTGATCATGATGCTGGAGATTCGTCGCTGGTGATGGTCCCGTCGTCGTTCCGTCTGCGGCGGAAGGGCAAGGAAAGATGGGAATATTCGGATAAACCGAGTGTTTTTTCACCTTTCAAAAAATACCTTGAACGTACCGCCCTGGTTCAGGAACGAAGGTCGGTTCATCAAATATTGCGAGGCCAAATGCCGCTTCAACGTCCCGGCGGCGGAAGCCCGGGGCACCACCCAGACACACCCCCCTCGAAAGAAGCTCTGCTCAAGACATTCAGTATCCCTACAATCACAGTGCAATCCCAGAGGAATAAACGAAGACCAACCTTGAAGAAAATGATCCACATGGAAGATCTTGACACCTTGCCGAATATTCCACTCTACCGAGCTAGAAGGTAGAAAACGCAAGTCCGACAGGTACATGAATGACTGGGCGCCTCCAATAACAAGCCCGTTCTCTTCGAGCCAGCCCTCAATGTCCCGCGGATCGAACCATGGGTCTTCGTCAGCCACTGATAGTGTACTCCATTCGAGAACGGGGCCTATCAGCGGTTCCTTATAGTGAGTACCTGCGCCGCCCAGCCGATAGACATATGCGGTCTGGTAATCAGCATTGGTCCGTAGTAAGTTGTCAAAGGTTGAGGCCATCGTGTTGGCATCTGAATACAGGAATGAATACTGGAAGACGCGGGCGACTTCGGCCCTGTCGGCTGATGGGCTGGTGAGTAGAAAGTAAGCGCGCTTGATGCAATTAAGATATAGTCTCTGCGAGAAATTTCTCGGGGGCGGGGCTTGTCCTTCGAAGGTCGTAGAGAGATAATCTAAAGCTGGCGCGGGAGTAGGCAGCGGGTCTTCGATAGATACAGCTGGTACAGGCGATTTGGGAGCGCAGGAGGCGCGGATATTGGACGAGATGCCTGGAGACAACGAGGGGGAATCATTGCTTGAGTCGTTCTGGTTAAAATGTCCTCCCCGTAGTAACTCGCTGGCATGTTCGATTTGGGATGCAGATAAGAAGTCGCGGGTGATGGTCTGGAGTTGGTGCGCCAAGTCTGGCTGGCTCTGAATTGTAGCTGGCTCCGTGATGCAGGATATCAAGTCAACAAAAGACTGTCTCATCCGGTGGATGCGGTTTTCCAGATCCGCAATGCGGTTGATGCGCCGAGCAGCTTCCTCCTCTTTCCGGTTTCTATAGGCCTGCTGTGCTTTTCGGACCTGATTACGGCGTCGCTACGACCAGTTAAACATCATGACCACTAGAGAGGGGAAGAAAAATCCAGACATACTTCCACCAGACCTCTTTGCGTGGGGTCGATCGGGGGTCGGCCTCGCTTTCCCGTACGCAATCGGCGAAGGTTATCCTTAACATAATCATCTTTCGTGTTCTCACCCAACCTTCGATCCTGATCACTGAGATCAGTGTCAGGAACAGACGAACTAGAAGAAGACATTGTCGTCGTGACTACGTAGACGGATCAAATGAGGCTGTCGTGTCGAGTTCGATGTAAGATATGGCAGACCGCCACCCGGAGCTTCCCACGTGCCATGCATGGGCCTGGGAATCTGTCCGGTCTTTCGGTGGAAAGTCGGACCGCCCTCTAATTATGTTGCTTGGCTTTCTTTCCCTATGATAATACCTCTCACACAATGAAGCCTTGATGGTGCCACGCATCGAGGCTAGATGCGAGCTGAACCTGCCAGTTTCAAGTTTCAATCGTGCCTGCCTTGGAGGTAAGGACTGGGGTGCAGTCAGTGCCCTTTCGCTTCTTGGCTTTTCGACTTTCTGTGTATAAGAGAGCTCCCTTTCAAAGCCTACGTCGAGATGAAGAATACTATATACATCCAGTCCACCACTTTGCGACACCTCCCCACCAACCCCGAGGCCCAGCTCCACTAGACCTGGACGGAGGGTTCTCATCCATGAAATGAGCCTCCACCCCGCTGGCAGATGGTTTCGGGAGGCACCCAAGTGGTACACCGCTGTCAACAAGCTCGTGCTTGGAAAACCTTCGAAGCAGACGGCGGGATATCGGGTCGACTCCTAGCATTCTAGACTTCGGATCATAGAGTCCCAGTCCAACAGAGTAGTCGAAATGGGGATCCGCGCCGCAGCTCAGAAAACATTCCACCGTCCGAAGAACGCGAAGTCGGGTCCGACGTGACATGCTGACTGGGAGATTGTCCACGAAGTGGCCCCAGATTGTGCATCCTTTATAACAAATGTTAACATTGGGACATTTCGAAATCATGGCATCAATGAGATCACAGAGAAGAAACGGGAAATCGTCGGAATCCCCCCGCTGCTCCCAGTTGGCCTTCTGCATGACGAGAAACTCCGCCCAAGCTGTTCCTGGTCCGCGATCACTGTGGACGGTCGCACCATGGTTCAAGAGCTGCTGCATGACTTGGAGAAGAGTCACACGAGTCGCTGGCTCGATGGTCTGCCACGACTGTGCGACGGAGTTTAGGAAGCGGATCCATACGGTAGTGTCTTTCCCTCCCAGCTTCCAGTCTGGATCAGCCCCCCTATCGAGGAGAAGATGGACCATGTCTGGGTTGGGGACCTCGAAATATCCCACCACTGGCTCTTGTGTGGTGCATGGGAATAAAGCACAAAGCAACAGTGCGCTCAGATACTCCCGTGTCTTTAGTCTGGGTTCGTCGTCGAGTCTTTCGCGGACATAAAGAAGGAGGTCTCTTCTAACGCATATGGCCGTAAAACTACCACCCAGGGCCTGGGTTAGATGACGGATGGGGCCGAATGTATCTGGCTCCAGGAACGAGTTCAGCAGGTTGGCGCCAAACTTGGAATATAGAACTGTAATGACACGCTCCAACTCATCCAACAGGTCCGTCTGAGGACCAGAGCTCTGCGCACCATCTTCGGACTCATGAGCGAAACTGGTGGCATGTTCTACCAGTGTTACAAAAAGCGGGCGAATACTCGTCAGGCTCAGTCCCGGGGGCAGGGATTTGACTTGATGCAGGAATGATGCGCACAGCCAGCGAAGCGAATTGAATGGAGTTGGCAACCGGCTTGAGAACATTTCCCGCATTTCATCTGCTTCGAGAAAGTCCCGCACCGTCCGGTGCAGGAAATCAACGCGGTACAGCTGGAATTCCTCAGGGGCTGGGAACCTGTTATTGGCACTCCTAGGGAGAGGCGTACGCCTACAAGAGCTCTGTAACAAGGCCTCTCGAGCAGTGGAAGGTGCAGAGGTTTGCGTGACAGTTGTTATCTCCAGGAGATCCTGACACCTGGCATTCAAACGCTTGCTCATAACCCGGCATCGAGATCTCAGCTCACTCGCCGTAAGAGGCTTTATTGGTGAAGCAAGAGCGAGCCTGACGGGGTCGTCTTCATCCAGGAAAGAATATGTCAGTAAGCTCAAAGCCCTCTTTGACTGCAAGGCAATGTCGAAGCATTTCGCTGCTTCTACTCTATATGCCGAGTCGACGTTATTGAGCATGTGGCGAAAGTAGTCCTCTAAATCCGTTGGAAGCATCCGAAGTCTTCGTTGCAACTCCGGAAGTCGATCCTCGTTCTCAAGCCCACGTTGCAGGGAGCGTACCACGAGATAGACCCAGAGGAAGACACCATTAGCCTTGCTAACAACCTCGTGGACTAGGTCACACCCGTCGGGGTTTTCTTCGCGGATAAACCTTCGATAGGTGACATGCCCTCCTAGTTTGGTTTGCACATAGAGAAGAATGTCGCTCCTCGTGAGATCTTCCAGGAGTAGATATGGGTAATCCTTCTCGCTAAATGCATATTGAAACACATTCCATGGGCGACTGGATAGACAAAGCTTGACATTTTTATTGCCTTCGACAAGATTGCACAAGAGGTCTATCAGCTCTGCATGATCACCGTGGTACTCATCAAGCCCATCAATAAAGAAACAGAACTTTGACGAGATAGTGTCCTGTCTCGCCAATCGATAACACGCGTCGATCAACTGGGGCCTTGACCATAGGCCGGGAGATGTGCTGTTCGTCCATTTGTCGATATCTCCATGCCACTCCGAGGGAAATACCTCCTCGATAAGGTTGGGATGCTTCTGTAGGACTTCATGCAATATCGATCGGAGCAGACCTTCCTGGGACTTCTGAAGCGTGGTGCCCGCATTCCAAAAGAAAAAACGGGCCGTGATCAACCGATCGTCACCAGCCCAAGAACGTAGTGCGGCACGACTGAGCTTGTGGTTGCAAAGGAACTTCATCAATGTTGACTTCCCTGATCCAGCTTTGCCAGAGACCCAGTATATCCCGCTCCCATCCTTTAGCCACTCATGCAATAGGCACTGAGCCGATGAGCTTGATGACTGTTGTGTACTAAATACCCATTCGAAGGTTTTCGCATGCGATTCTCTAATTTGAGATTGCCTCTCGCGAATGGAGCGGTACGAGAGACTATCTAATAGTCTTGTTTGAATGGCAAGTTTCTCGCTGGCCTTGAGCCATCGAGAAAGGTTTGATATGGTCTCATTGAATTCGCCCGTTTTGGAGTCCTGAAGTCGAAACCACGTTGCGAGACCTTCATTCGCGGCTAAGTGATCTCGCATGCTGGCGACAGCCTCATTGAGGCTATTAAGATGCTTGCGATACATGTCGTTTGTCTCCTTCAGCATCTGGGTATTTGCCGCAGAGACGATCTGTGACTGGCGGTTAATCCCATAGAATTCCTGCAAGGACTTCCATGTGGCAGAGCTTTGATCGCAGAAGATCATCATCAGACACGTGCTCAACTGCTGGCCATAGCTGTCCAGCTTTCTCGCAATCTTATCGATTTCCCCCGACTTTCTCATGCGCCGCAGGGCGATACGGAAGGCCTCCCATTTTCGGTGCAGTGAATAGTCTGCCTTAGCCCGGGCTTGGCCATCGGTCGGCGCATGCAAAGATGTGATATTCTCTGCGGCGGCCGATGTCTTCAGAGGGCGTAAAAGATCATCCAAGTCTTTCGCCAGCTTTTTACATCCCTCGGAGATCTCAAGCAAGAGCTTCTCCCCGCGTGAATATTCATGTCCCGGTAGCGAGGAGGGAAGAAGGCGGGCATTGTCGGCCAGCTCAAGAAGCCGCCCGGCGGCCGATTGTAGTTCAACATCCTCAACAAAAGCCCCTGTGGCCGACTTGTAGATCTCGCGACTCTTCGAAAATAACTTACATCCGACTTCAACAAACTGAACGACGTTCCCCACGAGTGACAAACAGGACAACGGATCCAGAACCATCCTGGCAGGTGTCGGGCAACCTTGCCAAGACCTACCCTGGCGTGCGGTGGACTAGAATTCCCAGGTCTTTGCAAAAAGGTGATCGCTCGATATTTATTCTTCCATGAATCTATGTCAGCGAAGTGTTCGTGGTGGGCTGTGCTCCAGCTGTGCGTGCAAGGCTACGGCCTCCTGCTGGTTGGGTAGAAGGATAGCACTGCCTCCGCAAGGCTGGCCACGGACATGGGGTGCATCTTTCAATCATGATATCTTATCAAACCTCCCAGAGGATGATTGGCTTTCGAAGAGGGCAGTGTTCAGTCATCGCTTCGTGCATACGAGAAAATCAAGTTGCCTCTTCACCCCTGCCAGACCCTGGCCGATCACAGCCCTTTACGAGGTGACGGGGCCATGCCCACCCGCATACATGCGGGGTGAGTGACACGGTGCGACAAGATACTGCCGCGGGTGGCTGTAACCCCTGTGTAATCTCAGCGGACATCACAGGGATGTCCTCAACACGCGGGTTATGCGTG
Source organism: Aspergillus ibericus CBS 121593 (assembly GCF_003184845.1). Classification (NCBI taxonomy): domain Eukaryota; kingdom Fungi; phylum Ascomycota; class Eurotiomycetes; order Eurotiales; family Aspergillaceae; genus Aspergillus; species Aspergillus ibericus. The sequence continues at coordinate 247,261 of NW_020292111.1, forward strand.
AAGCCATAGGTATGCCAGATGACGATATCTTCGTTTCGGACCGAGTCACGACATTCATTGACCCATGATTTAATTCCCGTGCCCCCAAGGGATTGATTGGTGTAGCCTCCGGCAAAGAAGAGCTGCCGGTCCTTGTATTTGGTCACCCATATAGGGCTCTCGCAGAACTCTGAACGGCGCCAGTGCCAGGATCCAGGGCGAGCGAGAAGCATCTACCAGTCATTAGATACATACAATCAGAAAGGAGTCTCCAATCAAGCGTACCTGGGATCGATGAGGCACAAGCTTGTACCCAATTGGCGTCTGGGACACTGGATTTTTAACATTCTCGTTTAAAATATTGAAGACTCTGCCCTTGGAGATATCATCCTCCACAGTAACTGCCCGATCCATAATATGTTGCTGTGTGATAAACCTGGTGCCAAGGGGGTTCAGATTATCGTCCCATGGGATGAAAACGGAGTCTGTGGACGCAAAATTGTTTTTATGGCCACCAACGGCAGGGTCAATACGCAAGTTGAAAAGATGCTGATGGTATGGTGCCATGACGCCATCTGCAACACAAGTACCCCAGGGTACCTTGGCATCTTCGTTAATCGGCTGAGTGGATAGAATGCCCGTAGCACGGGTTTCGAAAGTGAGTTCGCCAGACTGATCGAAGTACCACATAAAAATATACTCGTGGTTTGTCACGGTGATGATTGTTTGCAAGACGAGCTGACGCTTTCTCACCACTGTTGCCTTTCCGGTTCGGTGGTTCGGGGCAAGCGAAAGGGACTTCAGTACAGCGCTAGTATCCCAAGGACATATTGACGTGGTTAAACATCCCCTTGAATTGCTCATGCCCAATGATCCCATAGGCTTAGCCGGTAGATGGAAGTTCAATCACGAGCAAATCGATTCTGGTGTGGCTCGCTCGCGCAAAGTATATGCGTAGACTGGATCCTAAGAGACAAAGAAGCAGGGTCTCCTGGTTTCTCTGCAAAATAGTTCAGAGCATCCAACTCTTCTTCCTCGGTATTCGCTCTGTACTGGACTGGATGTTGGTTTCCGTCCTCTGCAACAGTTGGGAGTCCCTTGTTTCTTTGTTCGTGATCCGCCGATCGCCTGGCTATATAAGGACCTGGTGATCTGTAGTCCTCTAGGCAGCAGAGCTGGTTCATTTATCTCTCTCGTCTGCCTCTCATTTTCTGTTTCCCTCAGAAGTGAGCACCTCAAAAGTTTCGCCTACACCCGTCTCGTCCTAGGGTATGCTGCCCCTTCTGAGGAAAATCCCAATCACAGCCCAGCTAATTCTAAACTGCCCGCAGTGCTCGTGCCATGGGACCTATTTGTCTCAGCAGCCCTCATCATCGCCTGGATCGCCGTCTTACTGGCACAATGCGCGTACATTCCATTGGATCTATACCCTCAGGTCTCAGCGGTGGTGCTGTCATTGCTCACGCTAGCATTACACCGAACCTCTGACAGCCGACCTCTCGACCAAAAGGACTAGTCTCTTGCCAGGTATCCTATGTTAGGAGTACCTGGCAACCCTCGACTCCATGATGGCATGAATTGAGGAGCGTGGTCATCCACTAGCCGACTGGTTTCTGATCAGCTTTGTACTTATTTGAGAGGGTGTATGGTTGAGGACTATCAATGCGACACGTAAATTGCACTCAGTCTATTAGTTCAGAGCTGTTCTAGGTGAAGTTGGATGACCTCTCGATGTAAATGTTTACTCATTTCTTACATAAGCCACCTTATCTTATCGGGGCATGTGATTGCTATCGGACGCGTCGTCGCGTGTTGGCCGCTCGGTTTGCGGAGCTCATTCTACGAACCACCTCGGGTTCGACATGTCCGGCCTTGATGGTGGCTCGTCCGACTACTTCGATGATGACCTGGCCGACTTTGTCGTCGACCGCCCCTCGGATGCGGCAGGCTCTCCAACCGATCCTGATACCCCTCCACCAGCCAAGCGCCGTCGCCTGAGAGCTGAGGGAAATGCTTCAGAGGGCCTACAATCACATCAGAAACACCGGACGGGTAATAGCGATGGTTTTGAAAGTGGTCCAAGCTCCGACTTGTTTGTCGACCAGAACGATGACGAACTGCCATCGCCTCAGCAAGAGTCATATTACTTCCAGGATGATCAGGACCGAGACGCACGGTCCAAATACAAGGTCTTCGCGCCGAAGAACAGAAACCTTCAGGAGAACATCTTTGTGACTCAGCTAACGCAGCCCCCTTCGCCTCCTGAGATGCTTCGTGGCCCGCGCTGGAAGAAGCCCGATCGGGGCTTGCCTCCTCGAACTACAACCGCGCTGCCGGTAAACCAAAGGAGAGGAAGCGGGGCTGGTGCTGGCAATGAGAATGACGAGTATGACGATGATGAAGAGCTGAAGGCGGCAATTGAGGCTTCCATTCAATCGTTCGAGGAAGAGAGTTCCAGACCGGCACCCTCACTGCCTGTACATCCATCACCTCGCCCTGCTGTTCCCGCCGCCAGGCAGCCGAGCACTGCCACCGATACCTCCAATGACCTTTTTGATGATATCCCCGACGATGCCTTTGATTCAGATCTATCTTTGTCTCCGCCGCCTGTCACCCAGTCTCGCCCGGCAGCTCGGTCTTTTACACAGTCTACAAACCGCCCGTTGGGCATTCGCCAAACCACGCTGTTTGATCTGGCTGCCCGAAACCCGGAGAATCAGCCACCGCGCGGGGAACAGGTATACGCGCCGCCTGAGAAGAGCGAACCACCTACGCAGCACAAATTGAACCAAGACGCCCTGGGTACATGGGTCTATCCTACGAATTTGGGCAAGACTCGAGACTATCAATTCAACATTGCGCAGAAGGGCCTTTTCCACAACCTGCTAGTGGCACTACCCACTGGTCTTGGAAAAACGTTCATTGCGGCAACAATTATGCTCAACTGGTTCCGGTGGACCCAAGATGCTCAGATTGTCTTTGTTGCGCCCACCAAGCCGCTAGTTTCTCAGCAGATTTCTGCGTGTTTTGGAATCGCGGGAATCCCCCGATCCCAGACAACCATGCTTACCGGGGAGGCGGCCCCGGGAATACGGGCTGAAGAATGGAAGGCCAAACGCGTATTTTTCATGACACCCCAAACTCTGGTCAACGATCTCAAAACTGGAATTGCTGACCCCAAGCGGATTGTTCTGGTCGTTGTCGATGAAGCCCATCGCGCAACTGGTGGTTATGCGTACGTAGAAGTTGTCAAGTTCCTCCGGCGGTATAATCAGAGCTTCCGTGTTTTGGCCTTGACAGCCACGCCTGGCTCGACAGTGGAGTCTGTACAAGCTGTCATTGATGGACTGGATATCTCGAGGGTCGAGATCAGAACGGAGAATTCACTAGATATCAGGGAGTATGTCCACTCCAAAAACACGGATGTGCAAACGTTTCAGAACTCGGAAGAGATGGTCCTTTGCATGGATCTTATGTCAAGAGCCCTGCAACCGCTTCTTGATCAGCTGCGAAGTACAAATGCCTACTGGGGCCGAGATCCCATGGGACTTACTGCGTATGGTCTCACCAAAGCCAGACAGCAGTGGCTGCTGTCGGATTCTGGCAGGAATGCCCATTTCGGTGTGAAGGCCAAGATGAATGCCATTTTTACCGTTCTGGCAAGCTTGGCTCATGGGATTGATCTTCTCAAGTACCATGGAATCACACCTTTCTACCGTCATCTGGCGCATTTCCAGTCCAACACGGACGGGCAAAAGGGTGGCAAGTACCAACGACAGATTGTGCAAGATGACAACTTTAAAAAGCTTATGAGTCACTTGCAGCCGTGGGTCAAAAACCCAGAGTTTATTGGCCATCCGAAGCTGGAGTATTTGAAACAGGTTGTGTTGAATCATTTCATGGATTCTGGTGAAGGCTCCGGTGCAGGCGAAAATCAGGATCAATCGGCCACCCGCGTGATGATTTTCGTACACTTCCGTGATAGCGCGGAAGAGGTGACGCGAGTACTCAAAAGATACGAGCCCATGATTCGGCCCCATGTCTTTGTCGGGCAGAGCAGCGCCAAGGGCTCGGAAGGAATGGGCCAGAAAACACAGCTGGACATTGTGCAGAAGTTCAAGAAGGGGACGTACAACACCATTGTTGCGACTTCAATCGGTGAGGAGGGGCTGGATATTGGTGAAGTAGACCTCATTGTGTGTTACGACTCCTCTGCATCCCCTATTCGCATGCTGCAGCGTATGGGACGTACTGGCCGGAAGAGGTCTGGAAATATCACCCTTCTTCTCATGCAGGGCAAGGAAGAAGAGTCATACATCAAGGCCAAAGATAATTACGAAAAGATGCAGCAGATGATAGCCAGTGGCACCCGGTTCACCTTTCATGACGACATGTCTCCGCGCATCCTTCCTCCGGGCGTGCGGCCTGTTGCTGATAAACGAGCAATCGAGATTCCCGAGGAGAATGCTGCGGGGGATTTGCCAGAGCCAAAACGGCGAGGACGGGCGCCCAAAAGGCCGCCGAAGAAGTTCCATATGCCAGATAATGTCGAGACTGGGTTCACCACCGCGTCCTCTCTGGCGGGGGCAACCAAGCGCAAAACGCAAAGCAAACGTAAGACTCGCACGCCGACTCCAGAACCCGTGGAACTGCCGGCGCTTGAAGAGGTCTTGCTTACCCCAGCGCAGCAGAACGAACTTGAATCCCTCTATAGCAATGCCGGGCCTAGTGAGGAGTTGCTGGTCTGCTATCCTAGAAGCGACGCCTTTCCACGCCTTCAACTCGCCCCAAGACCTACAAAGACAGTTAAACACGGGTCATTGACCCGTCGCATGGTCAAGACTTTGCAGAAGATGGACCAAGTGAGCTCGGACTGTGAGCATCGGTACAAAGAGGTTTTGGCCCGAGAGTCGGCCTCCCGAACGGAGGCTTCGGCAATGTCACCCAGATCCAACGGCCGTAAGGCCAAACCTAGTGCCACCGCTAAGACAATACCACCCAAAGAAAAAGATCCTAATCAAGATCCGGTCGAGGTCCGGCGAACACCGCCAAGAAAGCACTCAATGCCGACGACCACCCCGGCGTTTGAACCATTCTACTGCTCCCAGAGGACCCAAGACGAAGATACGGAGGATGACTTTGACCCTCTGGATGTCGACACTCTCTTGAATAGTAGCGTTGATAAGCGGCCTCAGAAACGAGGCCTGTTTGTTCTGGATAATAGCGATGGTTGAATCGGCATGACCTTGGATAGCATATTGCATTAGTACACTTTCGGTTACACATACCCTGGAGCAAGAACTTCCTTCTACGAAATTACCGACGGGTCTCCTCCTTCTATCCTCCAGGTCCATGGATCGAGATATGGCGTATGGTATTTCAGATCATGGGAATAGTTGGGTAGCTCTGCGGTCAATGCTATTGGAAATATGAAAGCACCTTGAACTTGCTCTCGTGGTGTCGAAGGTGTTTGGCAGAGGAGCTCCTACTTGCCTGACTTTTCTTTTCCCGGTCAGCAGTAATCGCTTTCAGTCTCGATTCACCGAGAACACCCCCCTCCCCCGTGGTTGCCTTTCCTCGCGGATAGATGCTAACGAGGCGTCTTGAATACTGCCCAAATAGGGACTTGCGTAGTGGAGAACCTCCCATGTTTCCACGCACCGAACAGCCCGTGAAATCGTCTCATTCGTACATTTTGCCATCCCGTACCCTAGAAATCAATATCTATGTAAAACGCCCGCTAGCCATAGCGCAAGGAAATGAATAACGTCTAACCTGGAAGTCGAACCGGACCAGAAGTTGCTGCCATCACATGCCCCAGCGACCTTTCATGAATACTCATTCTTCTGTTGTCTGGTCATCTCTAGGATGTTCGCCTTACTTTGCATTGTTCGCTACTTTCTTGATCAAGTGCTCGTTTGGCACCGTGCATAATCACGCCATTCATATCATCTGGCGGGGATGAGTTCGGATGGGAGGGAGCGACTAGCTCAGTCACGATCCGGTCAGTGAATGTAGCGTAAGGCGCGAATGGAAGCTTCTTATGCCGAATATTAGGCCATTTGGTATACTCGGTGGCATTTGTCGGGTTTCGGAGATCTTCCAGGAGCCTGGCAGATATTTCTACCTCGTAAAGATGGATGTATTCCTTATCGAGTGCGTTGGTGACAAGCAGCCGCGACTGTGCAGCAATTTAGTCGGGTGATTGCATTATACAGCCAGCCCTACCAGCAGCCCAATTGAGGAAGAAAGCATACCGTATAAATTATTGGTTTTGGCGAGTCCAACTTACGCTCTTGAAGTTGTGCCAGAGCTAGCATGACGCACACATAATAGGGATCTTCAGTCCAGTCCTTTGGGGTTATCTGGGCTACTCGCTTGTTGCGAATGCTCGCCCCAATGAAGTTAAGCCTGCCACTTGGGTCAGGACAGGGCTCGAATTCGTTGAGTCGGTCGCCCGTGACGTCTGTGTAATGCAGGTAGCCGATTAACGGGGGAGAGCCTTTACGGGCAAGGTCATTGGGTTGCCCATGGCGACGGAACACAGTGTAGTGTGGTCGATGAACAGGCCGGCCTGCAAAGAAGAAGGGAGACCCTTTGCTGTCCGGTGAAGAAAGAGGTCAGTCCCTCAGGGTTTGGCCCCCCAAATCGGAATTGAGTGTTTCGTCTCCTACCGAGATTTTGCAAATGCGTGACCCTCGCCTACTAGTATGCTGACGAGGCATCGATACTTTACACCAAGGATCAGGTTGGTCGCCAGTGACTCAACATCGCTGAAGTTTCGATCACCGCCGGTCCCACAGTCGGACGCCTGGGTCGGTTCGTCGTTGGCGGTGTCGACGTCTTCGAATCGACAGCCAACCAAGTCAAGATGGCGAGAAGTCCAGAAGAGTGGATTGACAAAAAGATCGCGGTGATGACGCAGGAGAACACGGAACGGCTTTGGGCCTGGACCGGCCGCCATGGTGAGAACGAGAGGTATCAGGCAATGGGAACTGAGGCATAATGCCAGACACTCTTTCACCGCCTTTCCCCTGCATATCTGGGGTAAATCGTGGCGGATACGTAATACAGCGTTACAAATTACGGGTAATACCGCCAGGAACCATACTCTGTAGTGGGACTGTATGGTTACAAAGTTACAACTAGAATATGAGGACCTGAGAAATCGATGCCGAAAATAACTAAATATAATTATTATAGTAGAACTAAAATTAAGAAATAGTTGACTTACAGGCTAGATAGAGCCTTTTTAAATAGAAAAAGAAAGATATAAAAGGACTAGAGAGTAAAAAAAAATAAAAAAGTAATTCCTATATGATAACTACCTGAGTATTCTGACGGACGGCAAGCGGGGCACCAGAAACAGCTCTCATTGAACCGTTGTTCTACTCGCTGCTACCACCTGTCACATGCGGGAATAACACTGCCCCTTACAGTCTAGTATAGTCTGTTTTAAAGTATTATGCCTACTTCTCACCACTTTTACGCCAGTGCCTGCCGCCTCATGCCTCCCGCACGATCTATATAAGCCCGGAAAGAGGGGAAGCGCACAGCGCCATACCTTAGAAGGTAAATGTTCGGGTAACACGGCAACTCTGGGAGGGGCAGTGCTCTGGCTGAGGCAGAAGACAAAGGAGAAAGGGGAAGAGAAAGTGCGTCGTCTTTCAAGCAAGAGGTGCCGGGCTTATATAGATCGTGCAGGAGGCATGAAGCGGCAGGCACTGGTGCAAAAGTGGTAAGAAATAGGCGTGATACTCAAAATAGACTATACTAGGTAACTAGACTGTAAGGGGCAGTGTTATTCCCGCATGTGACAGGTGGTAGCAGCGAGTAGAACAACGGTTCAATGAGAGCTGTTTCTGGTGCCCCGCTTGCCGTCCGTCAGAATACTTTAATTATAATTACTACTTTTTAAATTTAATATTAACTGCTTTAATATTATAATTATATTGTTATTTATATCCTATATTCTTCTGGTGGATAATCAGGATATTATTATATTAATTAAGAATCCAGAATACTATCTTCAAACTAAATATATTAATATCAAATTCCATTTTATACAGGAATGTGATAGAACGGTCCGGATTGAGGTCTTATCTTATCGGCATCGGCCCGACCGATGTTCTGGTCCTGTAGTAGTCCAGCTAGTGCGATCCGGGTCCTTGGGGTGACGTGCTGGGATGGTCATGGAAGTCGTGAGGTCATCGGTGACGGTTCGGGATCTCCTCATCTTCTATAAGGCAACGCTCCTCAGTGTTAGACTACTAATCCTACAAGGATCAGTCTATCTCGTGGATATAGGCTACCTTTGTCATTACCAGTGGAATCCTACACGTTCGGTGGCTAGTTCCTTACCTAGTCGACAGGCCTTCTACCCTGACAAGTAGATCCTATCACACTAATCAAACCGCCAATCAGTCATCTCCGCAGGAATCGGCCATCTCCGCGCCGATGATGATAGTATATTATATTAGGTAACTAAGCTAAGAGCGGTAAAACTAATTATAATAGGAAATTCACAGGTCCCAGAATTATAAATGTCACTGACCCCACAGTCACAAGTCCCTTGGTAGCAGTCACTTGCAATCATAGTGAGTAGGTAGACCTGTGACAGTCGCCATGGGGGGATGCACGAGGAAAGATTGGGCCATGTGGTGGGACTGGTTGGGCAGCAATCGCAACTGACCTCATCACAAAGGAACTTGAAGATGGTTGCCCGCACTCTGCCCATATTGGCCTTTCTGCCAATGTGTGCAAATGGCGCCTACTCCTTACTTCAGCAGGGTCACTTCCGAGTCAGCCTTCAGGGCTCGGTTCGAAGCTGAGAATGGAAGAAACTTTTCGGACCTACCTCACGTGGCAGCCAGTTCCTGGGGCCGATCTCACCTGCTCGCATGCCGTGTAGTACGGCGGGAGCCACTCCGCAGCATTCTCCCGATTCTATCGCCGTATATTGTCCCGTCGGACTGGCAGCCATCATCGTCGAACGAGATCGATGCGTTCTTGCAAGGCCCTGATTCGACCCTCATGGCCCAGAGTGAGCACTATCTGGTGAGAGGGTCTCATTGTGGGCCCTCCCTGGGTCAAGTCTGGGCGGCAATGGCCATGTTCAAAGGGAGCCAGGGCCGACGCAGGCAGGGCATATCCGACCTCCAAATGGAAGGCGAAGGTGGCGATGATAGTGATAGCGACAGCGATAGCGACACCGAAATAAGATCAAAGCGACCTAGACGGGGTACCTACCAAGGGGAGTTCGTCGACTCCAGTACAATCCAAGTCGGCTCTAGCAGTCCAGTACATGACAGCTCCCAGGGATCATCCTCCGTGGGTTACACTGACCCCGAATCTCATACTTTCGGTGTAGCTCCAGAGGATGAAACCCTACGACTTGCATCGTGTGTTATTCGACATATCTTGTATTTTGCACCGCCTCAGGATTCGGTATTGGAGCCGACTGTTGTTGAGTTTCGAGATGCCAAAGTGAGACTCGCAGCCTTAACCTCATTGAAAAAAACGGCAGATGATAGCCATTGACGATGGTGGCCTCTGTTTGCGGCGGCAGGAGCCAGGTAAAGGCTTTCTGGTTGTGAAAGACCATGTCGCACTTTTGGAAGCGAAGACTCAATTTCAATGTCTAAAGAACGGCCGACCAATTATCTCGGACAAGTGCTTTGCACAGATGGTTTGCGAAGCACTGGTGGTCAGGGTGGCTGGGAACTCGAATCCAAGGTAATATTCAGCCTACCTGAGTATCTGGCGAATCTACATATCCGATGTGACTTGGGCTTCCTTATGAGTGTATATGAGGAGAATGTCTAACAATTTGATGCCGTATCATCGTGATCAACGCTACGCAACACTACATGTGCTTTCTGCAGTTTGACATTAGTGGAGAATACGTTGAGGAGTTTGAGAAGAGCACACGTACACATTTCTTGCACGTCAGCTGTACACCTTGGTTTGATCTCAGTCAAAGAAGCGGAAGAGAGCACGTCGTGGCCAATATATGTGGCATAGTGCGCCGCGCGACGTCCTAACTGTGGCTGGAATGAAGGTGCAACATACACATACTTCAATGAAGGCCTAGTACACACCGCTATACAGCATGTCTGCAAAACCCTTGAACTACTGTGGTTTGATTTGGTGTTCCTCCCTGCGCATTGGATAGCCTGGGGCATAGAATACGCAAAAGGATGTTCATGTAGGGGCAATACTGAAGTGGACCAAGAGTGAATCTAATGATGGTCTTTTAGCAAAGTTGAAATCCCACTTGAATAAAGAAGAGAACCCGGGACCAGTAGATCGATTGTGGCAAGCGGAACTCACACACACTTACCTTCCCATGGGGCTCTATAATCAGCTTCCTTCCGGTAAGGACAGTGCTGGTACAAAATATCCCAACCATCTGCAATGCGAGTAACTTAACCATTAAAGAGCAACCATAAATAGCCCCTTCAACTGCAAAAAGGCCCCAGGAAAATAAACTAAGCCAAACGGACCTTTATACCATGATCACCTCAAAAAATCAAGATAACACCGCCCTTACTTCCCCACATAGTCAAACTTCTTCGTCGAGTGATTATACACATAAGCATACTGCGCCACATCAAACCCCCAGTCCCCAGCAACATTGGTAGTCGATTTGCACAGGTCACCCTTCTTCTTGTTATCATTGAAAGCCTTGCAGTATGGCCTGGTTTCAACCCGATCAGCTTAATAGTCCATCTACAGGGGCCTTGGCAAGGGGGAGAGGAACCACATACCCAATACTCGCCGTCTTCCCCGCCTTCACCTTAAACCCCGTAATCTCAAACCAAGTCCCATCCGACTTCTTCGTCTTGGCATCATACGACTTGATCTTGTTCGTTTGATAGAAGCTCCTCAAGGATGTCTTTTGCTCGTTTTGAGCGTCGAGTGTTACCCCTACCAGAATCGCACTTCACATGAAAACATTGATATTTATATCAGTCCCGTATAGTAGCTTCATCAGTAATGGGGATACGTACTCTCTGCCCCCCTCCATGGTAGACGCAAACGGGAATTCCTCCGCCGACACCCACCCTTTATTATTCCCCCATGCGTTTGTCGCCGGCAACGCCTTAATTCCGTACTTGCTTGGATCCTTGAATGGTTGTTTGTTGGCTGCGCTGCCGCTATCCACTTGCCGGTTTTTGTCGGCCGCGTCGGTGTCGACTTTTTGCCTGGGTTTGGTTGGTATACATCTAGGGTAGGGTTGTGCAGGAAGGGGGAGGAGGGAGGGAGAGGAGAGGGAGGGGGCATACATCACTGGGGATTTGCCCTTGCATAGCATGGCCCAGCAATCTACGTCGTAGGTTAGGGCATCGGAGCCTCGGATCTCGATTTGGCCTTTGATGGGGTTGGATCTGCTGTCGCCGGGGTTGGAGCGGGGGGTGAGGGTGGTGAGGTCGGTGGTTGTTGGGAAGGCGAGGGTTTGGGGGAGGGTTGAGAGGGAGATGAGGGTGGTGAGGAGGGTGGATGGGAATTTCATTTTGACAGGCTTTTATTGGGGGGTTGGTGGACTGGAAATACTGTGCTTGATGTTCTGTGTCCATTGCGGTGGTTTGTGTAGTATATATAGATTGTCTTTCAGGGATGCAATCTGGGTGCTTTCATTTGGGAGATTGGCGTCTACTAAGCGTGAGGGCCAAGTATGTTTGGGATATCTAGCAGACGCATTGAGGCTGCTGACTTCAGAGTATGATACATGGATATAACCTGGGAAGAGGAAAGAGAGAAAGACGGGGGTTATTGGCAGGCTCATTGCTGGGAGGTGAAACAGTGCTCGAGTAATGACCTGCTCTGGACCAGAAGACGATTGGAATCAGCTTATTGAAAGATAGACAAATGGTATGTTGGGTCAGAGTGTTAAGTGCCTGCATATGAGGGTAAAGACGAGACTGCTTTTGAATACAAAACAGTATTGCATGAAATCACAGCCTGAACTGCTTGAAATCTCCATGTCAATTCCGGTCATCAATGCCCGGTTTGATGCAGGTAAAGACATCGATATTCATGAAAGACCATTCTCCCTTAGAGACAGATGAACTGAGCACCCAGGCTCTTGCCGTAGTATATGAGCAGAGCACTTTGCGTTAGATGAGGCGAGAGTGTAAGAAAGTGTAATGAATGATCGTCACGAGGCCACAATATCAATGCAGTCCGATATTGGTCATGTCGCCTTAAAGTCATACAACATACAGACCGAACATGGGTACACCGACATATGCACAATGTGCTCGTTGATTCTGCCGGTGACTCAGTCCCCGCTTGCACAAAACACCAACCACCGACCGGGACAGGAAGGCTCCAGACGGATTGTAAGCTGCGCCGGAGCAACGCAACAGGAGGCTTAGATCATCACTGCAGGTAAAGAAGCAGTCAGGCTCGCTGGAAACTGGCAAGGCTCTCTCACAGTCAGCTGAGTAAGTAAGCAGGCACCCGGCTTACAAGAATGTATCATCCCACAGATGAGACAGCGCAGAACTAACAATGAGTCGCTCCGTACGGAGTAGGCTGTGTTTGAATAGCACCGTGAATCTATTATAGTTCCGGGTATTATTCGGTGGCCCCCGCGAAGAATGATATAAGCTACGGGATTAATTTATTAGACAAGTCAGCCGACCCTTGCGAGACTCTGAAGTATAACATCCACCCAACTGTGAAAGGTTACTCACTTTCCCTTTCGATTGTACAGCTAGCTCAACATATTCGTGATTGCCATTCCACTCCTACTTCCTACGACCATGACGAGCATCTTCCTATTTTGCACCTCCGATGTGCCAGCAAGCGTACGGCAGATCATAAGCGCGCGAAAACATGGCTAACTTTCTTGGCTACTAGACAATCAATCAATTCATGACCGCGTTCTCTCATGCTAGCGAGGACCCAAATATCTTCTGTTTAGTCCGCACCCCAGATCAGGAAGAGTTCGACGAATGGGGCACCGAACCACCCGTCCACGACTTCACCACAGGCTTCAGAGATGCTACGGACACTGATCTCCGTCTTTACACCCAGAATCGGATCGACGAGCTCAAGCATACAGATAAAGCGGGTGGATTATCTCCCGTATGGGTGGCCAAGCTCGATGAGCGGTCCCCACAGGACTCAACCGTGGTCTTACAGTACCGCAAAAATAGATCCAGCTGGACACAGGCGCTGGAAGACGCCGAAGAAGAGTTTGGGATCCCCGACCAGGCGGATGTCGACGACCAACATATCTGGTGGAAGTGGCGAGTGTCGTTTGCGGATTCGTTCCAGTTATTCAATAGTATGGATGACGGTCAGCCCGATATAATTCGATTGTACACTCGACCGGAATTTTTGGACCCAGAGGGAGTGCTTCATGTGGATGTTCCACGTAAGATCATCAAGGGGGAAATTCCGGACCCTATCACGGAGAGTGTTAGCTGAGGTTCTTGGCTCGGTGTTTGACTGCCTAATTCGTATCTCATCAGTTTGACTTGCCTTTTCACCCGCTCACGAATTAAAGCCCACACTGATTCTAGTAATTAGAGGTCAACAGTAATTGTACATTTAAAATGGTCATGACATAGGAAGTGTTCACGAACACATCATCGTCATCTGATACGGGACTCCACTTCGAAGCTAGGATGTCAACTTGCTGCTGGAATAGACCCCACGCACGCCAGCAATACGGCCTGCCTTGATATCTCTGGGCTTTATGTTGCCAATATAAATGCTCAATTGAAGTTTTCTGACGACAGAGCAGCCACCAAGGCGGTGATCAATCTGCCAGCGATATGATCACCCCTTTCCTGGATAGGCAGGCGGGGAAAGCGGCATCGTGTGGCAGGAGGAACGCGGTGTGGCGGTAGCCCCACCACCTGCTTGATCGGGAAATAACCTAGGGGGCGGCGGATCAGCCCTCGGGGAGGTTGACGGCACCGTGCCTAAACAGTAGACAACCAGAATTAGACAAATCCCAGGATATCATCACCATGGCCGACGCTCAATTCGACAGTGCGCTGTAAGTTTTCTCGTCTCGATCTTCCCCCGGAACAATCCACCCTGCATCCCCTGGAAGCAAACCGATCCACGCCGTCAACCCCGCTTGCGGCCTCCCGCTGACCCTCCATCTGCTCTCCAGTGACCTTCTTCGGCGCCTCAACCCCCGCGATACGAAGAAAAACCTTCAGGCGATCACCTCCATCGTCCCCGATCTGACCGAGGACCTCTTGTCCTCCGTTGACCAGCCCCTGGAAATCCGCAAGTGCCCCAAGACGAACCGCGACTACCTCCTTTGTGACTACAACCGGGACGGAGACAGCTACCGCTCACCCTGGAGCAACGAATTCGACCCCCCGTTGGAAGATGGAACGGTTCCCAGTGAGAGAGTGAGGAAGCTGGAGGTGGCCGCCAACGAGGCGTTTGATGTTTACCGGGAGCTGTACTACGAGGGCGGAGTAGGCAGTGTGTACTTTTGGGATTTGGATGATGGGTTTGCGGGTGTCATACTGTTGAAAAAGGGTGGGTTTACTATGCTCCCTTCGCCCGACTGAGTTAGAACTGTGTGCTGATGTTCCGTGAAGGAGTCACACCCGGTGCGAAGAGCTCAGGAGAGTGGGACAGCATCCACGTCTTCGAGGCTACCGACAGGGCGCGTATGTCCCACTACAAGCTGACCAGCACCGTTATCCTTCACTTGGCCAACGAATCCGAGGCCCTGGGTGAGATGGACCTGAGCGGTAACATGACCCGTCAGGTGGAAGTGGACTTGCCCGTCGAGTCGGATGCGAGCCACGTCGCCAACGTCGGTCGACTAGTGGAGGACATGGAGCTGAAGATGAGGAACTTGCTGCGTAGGTTTTCTTTTATTCCGTGGCACAAACATTTGCATTTCGTCTATGGCCTGGCTTGATTGCTAACCGGGCTATTCTTACAGAGGAGGTATACTTCGGCAAGGCTAAGGATGTGGTGGGCGAACTTCGCAGTAAGTACAAGTTCAGTCAATTTATCGAGTGCAACACTAATGTTCAAAGGCCTCCCCTCGTTGTCCGAGTCGAACAGAGACCGGGCTACCCACCTGGAGATGATTCGGTCCATGCACAGCTAGTCTACTGTCATCACTTTAGGAATCCAGTGTAGCGTCGCCTGTTGCGTTTTAGAGGATGTTGTTCATTTACCGTTCTATTGTTGATGTAGTTTGAGCTAAGGTTCCTGGGAATTCGAATAGCATTCGTACACGATGAACCACAAATGCTAATTATGCCTGTATTGTAAGCGGACATGCTTGATGGCATAGCTAACCACTCGGGGGCGACGCGCTCCTTCGATATAGATGACTGGTCCCATTTTGCCCTTGTAAGGGATATTTGTGGCTTGTTGCTTCAATCTTCCGGATGTAGTCATTACTAGTTACCCAAGCCGGGTTAATTTGAGCGAAGGTCGGTGTGCATCTTCAAGATTGTGTACGTTCGTATTCAGAAATGTGTGTAATTTGGGTATCATAAACAGACTGTTCGCTCTGTTCCTAGTCAAGACAAAGCACAAGACCCCAACCAAGAAAGCAATTTGTATAGAACTTCGGCGGTGCATTCAATCACCATGTTCACAATTTGCAGATCATGCCATGCCGCGCTGTTCCATCTCCGTCATAAATCATCCAATGCCAAGGTGACTAGTCAACCTCCATCTTCTCTTGATCATTTTCTGCCTTTGTGGCCGAGCCTGTAGACGCCGGATTGCTGATCCGCTCCACAAATTCCCTCGCAGCAGCCCATAACTCCGCCTCCTTATCCTTGCCCACGGTATCCTTCCTACTGTTGAGCCAACTAACATCGAGGGGGTTCGACGCGCCCGCTGCTGCCCCGCCCGCACCAGGAAGATCCCCCGCCCGCGAAGCTGTCTCCGGTGCCAGGATCGAAGCTTCCTCTAGAGCATACACCTGACGACGAAGTCGAACATCAATAGACGATAGCAGCGCGAAATACTGTGACGTAGCCTCCTTGAAGCGGGCTTGGTGGGATTCAAGCGAGCTGTCGACGGGTGACTCGCCCGACCGGGCATTGGTGAGGGCTTGAATTGCAAGCCCCGCGGAGTGAATTAGCTTGGCCACATCCTGTGATTGCGGAGATTAGTAATGACGGAGTTTGGAGTAGGACAGTGCAAAAGTTGAGGTTGCTGTCATGGTTGTGCATCGTCGCCGCGCGGGGAAGATCTTCCCCTGCTTCTCCGATCTATTCTATCTCTTACCTTGTCTATTTCGTTCAATTGTCGGATTCGACCCGCGGAAGTGAAAGTATGGTCTGTTTTGCGGGATTCTTTGATCTCTGTCATTGTGTTTTTCCAGGCTGCTCAGCAGGACACCGGAGGAAGGAGATATATAGTAGTGAGTGGTCCAGGAGGAGACGAGAGATGGATCTGGGCCTGCGAAGAACAAGCTCCGTCACGTGCAAGCAACCCGGGGAACGCTGCTTACCTCAGCCGGGGCCCGACGCGCTAGGCCCGAAGCGCGATAGGGTGATATCCGAACTTCAAAACCTCGGCGAGTACTCGATGAGTCCCGCCGTCTGTCACCCTGCTGGCATCCCGGCCTCGCTTTCTCGCCTCTCTCGCGCGCTCTCCTCACTTGCCACGTAAGACGTGAAGCTGATCTGATTCTGCACGTCAAGCGCGATGTCTGCGCCAGGTGGGGCCCCCAGCCCTGCTCCCCGAAGTGGAAGTATGGGGCCCGGTGCTGGTGGTGGTATGTCTATGCCTCCTCAGCAACCCATGACGAACGCCGGGCCTGTCACGCCGGGGCCTCCTGCGCCGCCGCCGCCGCCGCCCGGAGGCCCAATGTCGCAGCAGAACCTGAATCAGATAGTAAGTAATTTGATTGCTATCACGGTTCTGGCGTTGCTTTGCGCTGTACTACATGTTCCATTGCGTCATGTCCCTGCTGTTCTGTCCGGGCCTGATAGGCCGATGTGTTACTGTTCACCTTTCTATCCCGTATCTTTTTACGCACAGAGCTTCGGAAAATTAATCTGGGTTGACTCCGATGCAATTGTTCTCGACCGGAGCTCCGGGAAAGCCTACTTCTGCCTGCTGGTCTTCTCTTTGTCCTTTGCGCTTACTATCAGTCATGCTGGCCGCGTCCTGCTGCACTATGCACCATGCCATCAGATAGGCACCTCATGGCCGTTGCTAATCTATGACAGGTCATTGATTATCTTGCGAAGAAGGGCTATAGTCGTACGGAGGCTATGCTTCGTATCGAGTCGGCGCATCAAGAGATCGACGGCCGTCCCCCTATGCCCCCTCTTGGCGAAGATGCTCGACCCAAGTACAAGATGGGCTTCGGTAAGCCGCACCCGGCTTTTGTCTGCCACGACGAAGGACTAACGTAGTATCAGATCTGCTCAAAGTTTGGGTCGAGGACAACCTGGATCTGTACAAGGTAAGAAGACCGTCCATGTGTGTTGGGTGGATGCTTACTCCTAAAGCCCGAGCTGAGACGTGTTCTCTGGCCACTGTTCGTTTACACCTTCATCAACATGGTCTCATCTTTCAAGCCCCAAGAGGCCAAGCAATTCTTCGATTTCAACAAGAACCTCTTCTTGCCTGAGCATACGGAAGATGTTCGCGCATTGGAACCAATCAGCTTGCCGGAACACGTGCAGGCCAATGGAACCGCCAAGCTTTATCGCACCAACAAGTATCGTCTGGTCCTGAGCAACCCGGCGTTTTCGAACCTCATGCAATTCCTGGAGAGCAAGCAGAAAGAAGGTGGCTCGGATATGACTGCCATCTTGAGCAGTTATTGTACTATTATCACCAAAGAGCGTACCGCCGATGACAGGTTCAGCTTCGCAGCCATGCTGGGCCAAACAGATGGACAGACATTCCCAAGCGAAGATGAAGGCATCCCCGGACACCATCCTGGCTCTGCATACACCGGAGACAACCCGAACATGGCCGGAACTCTGCCCAGACTGAAGCTCGGAAAGCTTCCCCTAGAGCAGACTCTGGAGACCGATGTCAGAGGCGAGCTGGCGGATGAAGATGCGAGACACCCTCCCGGTCCTGGGCAAAACACCCTGATTCAGGAGTTTGACCAGATGATCAAGAAAGAGGAAGACGATGAAGCGCCAACGCGCGCTGATATCCCCTATCCTCCATCGACTGCCCGCGACGTGGCCATCGAGGTCCAAAAAGTGAAGGAGAACCGCGACAGGTTCAGGATTGAAGGCAGGACTGGTGGCGTGGGCCCTGCTGTCAGCGTGTGCATGTTCACCTTCCACAATACTTACGATGGGTAAGCATCCCAGTTTTCCTGGTACTAGCCCCTAGCTAACGGACAAAGCGTCAACTGCTTGGACTTTTCGGATGATCTTATGCTCGTCGCAGCTGGTATGCAAGAGTCATACATCCGAGTGTGGAGCATGGATGGCAAGAGGATCCAATCGACATACGACGCCGTGGATGATACTGCGGCTTCAAACTCCCGTCGTCTAATCGGACACTCCGGCCCGGTCTATGCGGTTGCATTTGCTCCATCAATCACCCGGGCAGAGAATGCCGTGGCACCGACCAACGCTCGCTGGCTGCTCTCATCCTCCGCAGATAAGACGATCCGTCTCTGGTCCTTAGACCTTTGGCAATGCATGGTTGTTTACAAGGGCCATGATCAGCCGGTTTGGGATCTCCAGTGGGGCCCTTACGGCCATTACTTCGCTTCTGGTGGTCACGACAAGACTGCCCGTCTGTGGGTCACGGATCACATCCGCCAGCAGCGTATCTTTGTCGGGCACGACCAAGATGTCGACTGCATCTGCTTCCACCCGAACTCAGCTTACGTCTTCACTGGTAGCTCCGATCACACAGTCCGCATGTGGGCAGTTACTACGGGCAATGCGGTCCGTATGTTCACCGGACACACTGGCAACATCACAGCCTTGGCGTGTAGCCGAGATGGAAGGCTCCTTGCTTCCGCAGATGACCATGGGTCCATCCTTCTGTGGGACCTCGCCCCTGGCAGACTTTTGAAGCGCATGCGTGGACACGGAAAGGGCGGCATCTGGTCCCTGAGCTGGAGCGTCGAATCGACGGTCCTCGTGTCCGGTGGTGCCGACGGTACTGTCCGCGTCTGGGATGTCACCGGCCCCGCACAAGACCCTTCACAGGGACGCGTCGTCGGCGAAGGCGGTGCTGGAACCAAGGTTGACGGCAGCAACCCACCAGCAGCCAGCACGCAAGCCCCGAGCGCCGTCGCCCCGGGGATGGGCAAGAAGAAGGGCAAAGACGTGGTGGTGACGCCCGACCAGATCAGCGCTTTTCCCACGAAGAAGAGCCCGGTCTACAAGGTGAAATTTACGAACATGAATTTGATCATTGCTGGGGGCGCGTATCTTCCTTGAGGGACATGTATGCACAGCGGCGCCAGATACCCGTTTCTTCTTTCTTCCATTTCAGTGTTCTCATTAAATCCGACATCCTGGCTATTCACCTGCATGATAGGTACTATAGCCGGATCTTCGGCGGCATGCGGCGTCTCGGGGCATCCAGGGTGGCATTGGTGTTGGTGGCGGCATTATGATTTCCCCGGACTAAATAGTAACCACTACTCGATATAGCTATGGCCATACCTAGCTTTTTTGCATTATAACCGTACAGTTACGGATATCATCATTGTACAAAATCCCTCTAAGCCTATCTATTCACATGCACATCCACACATGACACCTCAGACACAGTCTATCTATGGTAGCTAGTATTTACGTCACACCCTCTTGAACGGGGCCCCTAACCCCGTCCCGGCTACCCCAGTCCCGTTCTTCATGGCCGCCGAAGCCTGCATATCAGCAACCTTGGGAGGCAAAACCAACGCACTCCGATCATTTCTTCTATAAAAGTCCACCAAAATCTGGGCCGTCTTGGCCGGTTGGTCTTCCTGAATGAAGTGGCCTGCTTCGGGCAGGACTTGGAGTTGATATTTACCTGGAGGATGTGGGTTAGTTTTGATGTTACAATGCGTATACAGATCGGTTTCAGAAACCGGGAAAGTATAAGTTGGATGGACGGGGTAGAGAAAGGATGGAACTCAGGGGGAGGGAGATAATACCCTGCATCTGTCCAATCATCAACTCTTTATCTAGTCGATCTGTTCCCGCCAAGAGAAGTAACTTGCCGCCGCGAGCTTCGAGAAACTTGCGACTGAGTCCGACGAACCAGTTCTCCCAGAAGGGCTTGGTCTCGGAGAGATTGGTTCGCCAGATCCAGGGTTTGGTGGGGTCGGGTGGGTTGGGGTCCTCGTAGAGGAGGGAGGGGACGGAGACTCGTGCGGAGGTTTTGTTGCGGATTGTGCGGGAACGGGTGCTACTTCCTTATTAGTATGCCGTGGTTTGGGAAGGGTGGAGGGGATCTGGATGGGGTTCCGTACTGCCATTCGATTCCGGATGTGATGGATGGGAAGCGGGATGGGCGAGTCAACAGATATGTTTCCATACTTTGGAGGGCATCCATGGCGGACCCTGTGATTCTTTTAGCATATACCCCGATTGTATACGTAACTTGGAGAATTTTCATAGTTTTCTCCCGGAAAGGGTGTACCGTAAACTGAAGGTTGGGGGTAAACTTACCCTCAACAACATCCAAAACCGCATATGCCAAAACTTTATTCCCCAACTCACCCTTCCTTGCGACATCAGTAATTACTGCACCTCCCAAACTATGGCCTACGAGAATCAGATCGGGGAGACTCTCCCAGCCCATCCGGGTCTGGGTCTCGCGGACCACAAACACCAGGTCCCGGTTCAAAGTGTCGAGGCTCAGGTCCAGCTCAACGTGCCTGTCCTCGCCGGAGGCGGTGGTAACCGCCGTGCTGCCATGATCGCGGGCATCCACAGACAAGATGCCGGCTTTGGGGATGATCTTGCGGATCTCGTCAGCGCAGGCGGCGAAGGACAGGCCAGATGAGCCGGCGCCGTGGTGCATGACGAAGAGAGGGCTGGTGGAGTCTACGGGGGGGGTGAGGTAGACATGGTGGGTGGTTTTGATGTTGCTAGATGTGTCAATTTGTGTGAGGTAGAGTTCTTGAGTGAAGAAGTCTGTCCACGGGAGCGTTGTTGGTTGGAGGGATCTGAATTGTGTTAGTTTGATGATAGGTGAAGCGGGTGAAGGAGAAATGATTAAGAGGGTATACGCACCCTCGACCAGGCCTTGCAAATAAATGTCTGCTCGGTGAGGGGACTATCGTCCCCGCGGACGAGGCGGAGGAGGAGTCATCATCGTGACTGACCTCCTCATCGAGGGGATGCATTGACGGACCGGTTGGCGGTTGGAGTGGCAGCTTGGCCAATCGGGATTTGGCAAAGGATTTCTGCAGCTCGCTCATGAAGACTGCGCAGCTTGGCCGGATCGAGTGACCGCGGAGGTTGTGGATAGGGTTAGCTCTAGGGTTGGAGTCGTGGATGTTGACGTTGGAGAGCTGGAGTTGGCGCTGGAGCTGGCGAGTGGATCATGCGCTTGGCTGGGGTGGTTTAGTGGCGACCAGAGCCAGCGTGCGGGTGGTTAGGTCACTTTGTAGATCTGGAGGGGAGTGGTGTGCATCGGTGCTGTGATCATCCGCTGCAGATCATGCCAGGTTTCTCCTGAGTTGGATTGATGTCGATGCCTCCCAACGTAAAGCGGAGGCACGAAGTATTGATAGCGAGCAAGAAGGATTGCAGCAACCAACAAAGACTGGCAGGATCCCCGGTACGGTATCGTACCGTCGGGGGTGATACCGCGTCTCCTGGATCTCCCCGCCAATTCATAGTTTCAGGCATCGGATTTCTCCCCTGTCAGGAATGCTTTTCCGGGGAGATCCGACATCTCAGCATCCTCCGGAGGCTCTGCTACCAGGATGTCACTCCAGATTGACCTGCTGGGGTCAGTGATGAAGCCTGCGCGATGCCGCTGCAGGTCACCTGACCGGGGAAGTCACGGCGGGATCGACGAGCTAACCCAAAAGAGATAGATTGATGATGGTTCGTCTTTCATCTTTTGTTCTTCTCCTCTTCGTCTTCTGTGAGACCATCAACCCATCCATCATCATCTCAAGTTTCCCCGTCCCAGTTCAGGTCCTCACTCGCCTCTCTCATCCGTGCCCATTATTGACTTTCAGACTGCCCCAGCCGATGGCAGACACCATCGTCGCCGACGGTAACAGGCGCCCGCCATGACGTCACGGGAACACAAGCCGCGGTGCCAGTTGGCGCATTCCAGCCAGCCAGCGCCGCCATTGATGCTCTCCATCATCATGCTTTCCATTGCCATACTGTGACGTCAGTTTCATCGCCATGAACCTATCCATCGGCATCCCGACCGCTATCGCGCAGTCATTCTCCTCCTCCCCGCAGACCTTTGATAGCACCCCCAGTCGGTCTTCCTTAGTGCAGCTAGGCCTAAGGTGACACGTTCGGCACAATGGTATCCTTCAAGTTTAGAAGAGGCAACGATGGCGACAGAGACAGCGAACAGAGGGAGCGCAATGAGGAGCGACGACCCGAGGAGGCAGATGAGCGTACCCGACTCCTGCCGCGTGAACCCCCTGCCTATCTGAGCCCAGATGATCCAGCCGTGAGTTCCTACCCCCCAGACTTGCACCTCACCTGCCATGGCTAATTCGAGGCTTTTCAGGTCTCTCCCTACAACCTCTGGGGCATCCGAGCCCTGCGGGCTCTCTCCTCCATCTTCCTCGCCCTCAGCTTCATCTGGTGGACCTTCCTCCTCGTCTCCCTCTTCGTGAGCCCGCCGATGATGCATTCACGCGGGTCCGGCTTCTTTAGCTTCGCCTACACCACTCTGACGACCGGATACCTCCTCCTGGGGCTCCTCTTCTTCGCCGTCCCATCCAAGCCCATGACAGTGTCTGGCTTTGTCATTGCAGTCTTCCTCTGCGTCGATATGATTCTCACCCTGGCCGTTCCTCGTCTTCGTGTCGAAGAAGGTTGGGTCGGAATTGCATCTGTGGTCTGGGCAACCTTCATATCCTTGTACACCATCCTCCAGAGCCACTCCGTCGCATGGGGTAAGCGAGAGGAAGAGGAACGCCTGACGGGTCGTCCGGAAACCCGTCGACCCCTCCGCGAATGGGTCGCCGTCCTCATCCAGACTATCTTCCTGGTCATCTTCGCTATCATTGTCATCCTGTTTACCGCAACACTCATACTCCGCGCCCGTGACGCCTCTCTCCCAGCCCCAGGCAAGAAATTCCTCGTCAATGGCGACAGCTACCAAGTCCACCTCGCCTGCGTCGGCAACAACACCCACAACCTCCACGGGAGCACCCCCACGGTCCTCATTGAAGGCGGAGAGGGGCCCGTCGAACACACTCTCCAGCCCTTCATCGACGACGCATATCAATCCGGCCTCATCCCCCGCTACTGCTACTGGGACCGTCCTGGCTTCGGCTGGTCCGACAACGCCCCGTCACCTTTCTCCGCTGGCATGGGGGCAGATGCCCTCTCCGAGGCACTCGCTCTATCTGGCGAAGAAGGTCCCTGGGTCCTAGTGTCCTCCGGTATTGGCGGCCTCTACAGCCGCATCTTCGCCAGCCGTCACACCCTCGAAATCTCCGGAATCCTTCTCATCGACTCCCTCCACGAAGATTACCTCACCAATATCGGCTCCTCAGGCCGCGGCTTTGCCCTCTGGCTTCGCGGCGTTTTCTCCCCATTAGGCCTGGACCGTCTTGCTGGCGCGATCTTCAAGGGCCGCACGCGCGAAGACCGCGTCTATGGGCGCAGCTCCTACCAAACGGGCAAAATCATCAAGGCCAAGCTGCAGGAGAATCTAGTAGCAGAGTCGATGACCTCATCGGAAGTCCAGACCGCCCGGCACGTTCAGATGCCCGATACGCCGCTCGTGGTGGTTAGCTCGGGGGTTGAGGTCCGCAAGAGCCAGACGTGGGCAAAGAGACAGGAGGATCTGACCAAGATCACGAAGAACCTCAAGGACTGGGACATTGTCAATGGCGCACCGCATGAAGTTTGGCGGCATGCGGAGGGGAGAAGAGTCATTGAGAAGAGGCTAACTGAGTTGATCGGGAAGGAGTAGTCACTCCTCTCCCTCCATTCCTTTGCCTATCTATGTCTATTTAATCGTTTGGTCTTGTTTTCTTCTTCTCGTCCCCTTTCGAGATTTTCATATCTCGTTTCCTACCATGTTCAGCCCCCGTCTTAGGATCGACCAGCCTACGTGCATGAAATTGACAATACATGGCATAAGCCTAGTGTATGATAATGTTCAGCTTGATCATTTATTTACTCCCTTTTTTTTTACGTCACACGTGTACTAGCCACGACCTACGGTCTCGCACACAGCTCAAGGCATTCCGAAGCGCATTTTCTTACTAAAGCACACAACTCTCTCTAAATTACATGAATAATGTATGCAAGTTCTGCAAGTTATATAGAGGCACGCAGGGCCTCACGCAGGTCCTCACGCAGGGCTAGTAGCAGATACAGGGCCTCTGAAGCTATTCAGAAAAGTAAGCTAGAAGGAAAAAAAAACAACGGAGGAAAACGGCAGAACAAAAGTCACGTTATCCATGAAAAATAAAAGCCAATGAGAAGCTGAATCGGTGAAATTTTTAGACTAATGAGAAGCGAATGGGTTGGTAACAGACCTAGTAGGAGCAAACCTAGAGTTACCCAGCGCTAGCGCGCTTCGTAAATCATTACCATACGCTCGAATAGGGAATTAGTTACTACCCAAGTTCGTTTCCATTCACTCTCAGTCAGCTAAGTAATAATCTGAATTAACCCAAGCCAACCGAGTCAAAGACAACTAAAGATATACCCGTCCTCAACGAATGCACAACGTGACCTAAAATGCAGGGAAGCAAAGAATAAGAATAGCACGAGGGTTGTGTCTGGTTCTCAGACACGACGGCGTAGTACCAGATGATTGGATGAATGGGGCCTTTTGTAGGTCTCCCGAAAATGATATTGACAGTAGAGTATGTAGGGGAGTAGGTAGATAGAGGTATCATGTCATATCATAACGGGCAACAAATACGGCCGGGGGGCATTAGCAGGCTGCAGAGACTTCGATCCCGCTCCTATTCCACTTTCCTTGTTTCCCCCTCTAGGTACACGTGTGCGTTTATATATTGATGGTGGGCTTGATCGAAAAGGGCTGAGACTGAGGCTGTATTGAGACGGAGATGGA
Organism: Aspergillus ibericus CBS 121593; assembly: GCF_003184845.1. Lineage (NCBI taxonomy): Eukaryota > Fungi > Ascomycota > Eurotiomycetes > Eurotiales > Aspergillaceae > Aspergillus > Aspergillus ibericus. The sequence continues at coordinate 272,428 of NW_020292111.1, forward strand.
GAGAGAACACGGAAGTAGGAGATGGTGATGGAAATGGTGGGATCGGTATCGGACTAGTCCCTTTATTCTAGACTAGCTCCCTTAAACCTCTTAGCAAGATGTTCACTTTCAGATCTGGGAGACATAGGCCTGGTAAAGGGGATGGAACGTTTTCCGGGGTTGGGCACTGGGCGTGGCGGGTAAGGTTCGGCTGTGCTCAGCCAGGGGCGCTTAGGGGGCCGCTCACCACTTTCCTGAAGAATGGTAACCAGGGTGGCCCATCCGGGGGTGTTGATCAGTTGCAGCCCGTCCGCGGGGGCACGTTGCGTCGCGACGCGGCAGAGCAGTGCTTCTTCGTCCTAGGATAGGGTTAGGGTGGTCCTGAGGGCCGATGAACTGCTTCAATAAGCGGTGACGTACCTTGTTGAATGTCGACAATGAGTGAAGGAAGCACAGCAGGTGGAAGTCCGAGACAGCTCGAATCGCCTTGTCTGGGTCGCCGTGGGTCACCAACTTCCTCGCCACGTGAACGAGCTCCTGGCTCTCGCCGATGACCTCGCGGTGTTCGATGGGGAAGCTACTGTCTGTGAAGAGTGGGGAAGAGTCTGTCGGGAAACCATGTGTCAAGGTGACTAGGAGGTACTCGACTGGGAAACTGGGTTTGGCATTTTCCTGGGCGCTGATACCGTATTCGTTGATCTTGCGGTAGAAGACCTCGGGGATATACCGCGACTTGTTCTCGGTGTCATCTTCCTCCGATTGTACCAGCATCACCGAGGGTTCCGCTGACGGTTCGACGATATCTGCTCGAACCATTTCTACGGCGGCCACCGATGCCTGGTAGGCACTGACCGAAATGGCGCCTTCCTCGTCGCCGCTCAGCACGCAGGTAACAAAGTTCGAGCCGAAGCGGCCGGTTCGGCTCCATTTCGTAGCCTTGGGAGATTGCGCCTGTAGTCGCGCCGCAAAAGCAATCTCCAGCGATGACAGGTAGTAGGAATCAATGTGCCGCTTGCAGATCACCGATCCGTCGCCACGACCTGCATCCAGCAGGTCCGTGAAGATCACTCCAACCTTCTCCAGACCACAGAGCCGTGCCACCTCATCCACCTCCTTCTCGTTGGCCCATTCATGGAGCGTTACTCCATCCACTTCATCCACCTGTGGCGGCTCATAGATGGCCTGCACCACCGCCTTGACGCCAAGTGGAACCTCCTTATACTCTTCGTAGGTTCCGTACAAGAACCCTAACCGTTGAGCCCCCGACTTCCGCCAAAAGTCGAGCAACGAGTTGATAAGGTCGGGCGACGAAAACTCCACATGGTCCACCATCCGAAATTCTTGGGGCTGCAGGCTGATCGCACTCGGCTGGCACTTGGTACAGATGCCCTCCGGCCACTGGGGGTGTCCCGAGGGACAGTCTCGCCTGACCCGGTAGTAGGGTTCACTGAGCGGGGGCATGAACGAGCTCCCGGACTCGGCCTTGTTGGTCGAGGCGTTGATCTTCCGCAGGTACGAATGGAATGAGAGGTGCTTAATCTTCTTCTCCGCCAAATACTTGGGGTCGTATGGCTCAAGCGGCATGCAGTAGTCACACATGCCTTTAGGACCGTGTCGGCACATCTTATCCTGTTTCCGCTGGATTTTCCCGTCCTTCTTGTCCAACATGTTGTCCAACGGCGATTGTTGCACCACATCCCAGGGATTCTTGATCGTGGCTGTCGGGGAGCTCGGTTGGGGAGGACGGAAGGTGACTGTTTCGGGTTGGGGCACAGGGGCGCCATTCAGACGCCGCGACGACTCCCCTGCGATGGGGGTTATGTGGCCGTTGGTGGTGCCGTTCTGCTGTTCTTTATTCTCTTGGTATCCTATGAAGAGCTTATCGCCGTGTCTGGACAGGCGAGTGGAGCAGTGTTAGTAGGGTGACAAACAACCTGGACGAGCGGCAAATCTGTCCCAAGTGCGAGATGAGACTCACTTAAGACCGACTTGATCAAAAGCCACCCCATCTAAGCTGCTGAGGAGCCTCTCTTCACCACCGGTGCCGATGGGCCGGTTGGAGAGGCCGATGGATGAGGGATCGACGTCTGGAGGGAGGCGCTCTAGAATCTGAAGGAGGGTAAGCATTCATTTGATCATTCCAGCCAAATGCCTCGGCCAGAGTTTACACGCACCTGTGGTTGCAGACTCGGAAACAGATCTTGCGGGTTAGCCGTCAACCGGAACTGGCCGTTGCGGCTTTCGAACCTCAGCACGATCGGGCGGGACGTCATGGTGGGAAGAGACACCCAAGAGGGGAGGACAACTACTGGTTCACAGGGTTGGTTCACTTTTCGTGCAGCTTCAATAACTCGTCAAACTCATCAGATCATGGCCATGGGGAGGAGGGAGGGTAAAGAGGAGAGAGCGCGAGAGCTTCGGAAGCGAGCAGGAAGGCGGCAGCGGAGCTCTATCGTCATTGCGCCCCGTTACCGCCTGGTACCGCCCCGCCGCCTCTTCCCCGATGACAAATGGCGTATTTCGGGTATTTTGATTACAAGGCCGATGTGATGTAGACTTCCTACGAACCAAATGGACACAGCTCTACCGAGTTCACCAGTGCATACTATGGGTAGCATCATATGTCATGAACCATAAAAGATATTATTCTCGTGTTCTATTTAAACCAAGTCTTTGCATCGCAAACATGAAACCCAGGCCTCCGAAACAAACGCCAATCGCAAACCAACCGGTCAAAGCAAGCAGGGTACGAATAACTGCAGGGTATTATTGGGAGCAATCCGATTACATAATGACACACTTCTTAGGCAGGCCACACGGTCCCTCGTTGCTCTTCTCTGCACTCTTCGTTCCCTGGGTGCCCTGTCCGTTCTGAGCCGGCGCAGGCTGGGGCTTCGGAGTTTCGGTTGTCTGTTGCTGCGACGCAGCAGCCACGGCTGGCTGCGACTCCGACTTGGCCTGCTCGCTGCCATGCAGTCAAGCGAAGTTGACCTTGGCAAGGTGCTCGTAGAAAGCCTTACCCTGAGCCTCAGCGACGGAGATCTCAAGAGCAGTGGGCTGGCGGGAGCCGTCGGCACCCTGAAGTGGCATGAGTACGTTGTCACAGGGGTGTCAGAGTGGAATGGAGGATGCTTACAGCGAAGGTACCAGCACCCCAGGCGCTACCGCCGTGAACCTCGTCGAGGTTGGCCAGCTGTCCGAAGACGGTCTTGTAGCCGAGAGGGACGTAGATGAGACCGTGGTGAGCAAGGGTGCTCATGGCAGCCAAGCAGGTGGACTCCTGACCACCACCCTGGGTACCGGTGGAGACGAAGAGACCGGCGTACTTGCCCCAGTAGCCACCGCTGGCCCAGATCTTGCCGGTGCTGTCCCAGAAAGCCTTCCACTGGGCGGGGAAGTTACCGTAGCGAGTCGGGATACCGAAGAGGACGGCGTCGTACTCGAGGAGGGTGTCGGGAGTGACGACGGGGTAGCTGGACTTGGGCGGGGCGTGCATCTTGGTCAGGACCTCCTCGGGAAGGGTCTCGGCAACCCTATAGACAGGCTGTTTTAGTCACGGCGGTCGGTGGCGATGCTCATTGCAGCCATTGACTTACTGGTAGATGTCGGCGGTACCGCCAGCAGCCTCAATACCCTTCTTCTCCGCCTCGGCCAGCTTCAGGATGTGGCCGTACATGGAGTACTAGAGGAATTGACGATTAGTCATACTGGTCCAGACCTCTCAAACCACCGTTGAGATCGCAGTTGATGGCGGAGCACTCACGAAGACGATAGCAATCTTGGGAGCCATGGTGATGGTGGGGGGCAGGAGTAAGGCGGGGAACAAGATTCACGAGAGCGGATGCTTGAGATGATGGGAGGAAAGCAGGCTGGGTCGGGCCATGGCAGCGGGTCTTTATACTATTATCCACGAGGGAGCCCCTCCCCCTCAGCAGAGCAGCTTCACAATTGGAACTCTCAGCAACCGCTCAGCTTTGGCAAGCATCCCGTAATCGATTACTACCATTTTCTGTTCCTGGACAGACCCTGGATCCCTCCGGCGTTGATTGGCCCTTAGGTACCTGGAGCGGGGCACTCAGTCCACTTCTCGTGGCAACAGCCAATCAACGGGGCGGGTGTGGTCTTACGGATCATTGACAAATGCGCGGCCCCGTGAAACTCGAACAAGCTCGTAACGCTGAACGATCTCTTATTCACCATCTCATAATCCCGCCGGGCGTGGCCGGTAGACTGCACCGTTTTCTTTGCTCTTAGGACTTTACCCCTGTCGAGTTTAGGGAGGGCTCTCCCAATGCGACGAGTGCTACTGTCTCCTGGCAGGCAGTCGTGATGTCAATGATCTTGGCTCTGCCACCCAACCCTCCAGCATGGAGGGGTCCTCTCCGGACTGCCAATGTACTGTGCACCCGCCGGCTCCGAAGACCAAGCCATCAATCAGCCCTAGTCGAGCAGTAGGATCCATGTGCGGCGTGGCCAGGCCTTCACCGACCCTGTCGGGGGCGCCATGCTATGTCTACCCCTGTGTCGTAGTCCGGGGGCAGCTTCATCCCTCGTATCTCATTCTTCCACCTAGAACCCGGTCATGGAGTTGTGCTTGTATATGGCAATAGATTCAGAATCAAATGGAACAATCATAGGTCTAACTTCGTAAACAAGCATAGCACGCCTCTCAGCTGGGTATCTCGACGATTTTGTAAGCTCAAATCCGGAAACGAACACGCACCCCCCTGCAACAATGGCTTCTCAGTTCTAACCGCGTCCCCGGCCCCGGTACCGGCCCCGCATGAAGCCTCCGCCACGGCCACGTTCGCTCCTCCACTCGCGCTCCCGCTCTTTCTCCTTCTCCTGCTCCTCCCGGATCAAAGCCCGCTCCCGCTCCAGCTCTTCTTCCGTCTTCTCGACCCGGATCTGGGGTCGGGGAAGGTTCTCCGACCACCGGGGATGAGCATCCACGCAGCCTTTGCCTTCCGGGCAGAACCCAGCCAGGTAGTACTGGCACAGGCGTCGGCGGACATGCCGCTTGGCACATAACGGGCCCAGTTCGCAAAATCCCCGGTCGTAGTGTTCACAGGGAGGCAGTCGCGCCTGCTCCCGTACGTGCTGGTACAGACAGTCATCGCCATTAGGACAGTAGCCGGACCGCGAAAAGGACTGGCACTCTGGCATGCGGCGAAGGTTGTATTCGTGGAGATACTCGCATTTGAGTCCCTTTTTGCAGAGCCCCTTGAGGAAGTGCTTGCAAACTAGAGATCCGTGTGTTGTCGACGGGGCCAGTCCCGAGGCAGTAGTGGTCGACGTGGTGACGCGCGAGGGGGTGGGATGCCGATCAGGACAGGCCGGTCCTAGGGGACAGTGGCCTTCGCTGTATGCTTTGCACACCGGCACATCGCTGGCGAGTCCAAAGCCATAACTCTTGCGTAGGAAAGGGAGGAAGGAGAAGTCGTTGTAGCTCGGATCCCGAGAGCTGTCGGAGGAGAGCATACGTGACGCTGTGTAGCTCACGTCCGTAGTCATGATGATTGGCCTGAATTCGAAAGGAAGGTAATTGACTGGACGTGCGGATCTAGTCAAGGAAAAGAAATGGAGACACGAGCTGCTCGCCCGTCGACACGTCGGAGCAGTGAGAGGCCCTTGCTAGGGAGATAGTCCGTCAGTCAACTGCAGTTAGCTGGAGAAGAAGCCCAAGCGATGCCCGATGGTCTTGAACGGGGCCTGGCACCGTTCTGTGTTCAGCAGGTGGAAGAAGACCAGTTGGAGATTTGTTGGAGAAGAATGAAGCGGTTGCATCGGACCAGTCCAGGCGAGACCGGCAGTATATGCCAAAGTAGCAGGCGGTGTCATTTCCGCTAGTTAGTTACCGCGGGCAATGCTGAGTCAGCAGCCGCGGCGTGGAAGCCCATCGAACAAGAACTATTCACGAAGACTACCTCGCAGGGAGAATTAGAACAGGCAAGGCAACGAGAATACGGACGATATTGTGAACGGGTCAATCCTCCTCTGCGGGGGATATCCCCCACCCCTGTTTGAGCACAGTCAGCCATCCATGCTGCAGCGAGACGCACCCCGTCTTTGCTCGACGGCGGCCTGGGGAGCGCCGGGCTCCGCTGCACCGCCAGCAGGCCAATGGGTACAATTCCCATGCGGAGACGAGCCTGGCTGCCCCTGCATCAGTGCATACGAGGTTTCCTACGACTCACGGGATCACATGGTCTGTTGCTGGATGGGTCTGACGCCCGACGGTGCTGCGGTTGGAATAGGCATGTGGTACGGTGTCACTGGGTACACAGTCCTGGGGAGTCCCGGCGAGTAACCCATCCCAGGCAGCCAGCACAATTTCCCTCCTGTCTCCTTCTTCCTCTTCCCCGTAGTGAATGACTTCAGCAACCTCATGCTGTTGTTGGCACTCCGTCGCAGCTCCGGGTACTGGCCAGTGACATGCCGGAGAAAAACTGTACTGGACGCTAAGAACCCGAGGCTCGCTGGCTGTCTCGCCCCTCCTCGTCGCCCTGCCTGCCTAATGCCTATTCGCTCGGGGATCAGCTGCATGCCCGGTATGATGATGGCTGGCCTCCCACTCAGCGTCAAGGGAATGGGGATCGCAGTCCTTCATGCGGGGATGGGCGTCACTAGTCCTATAGGTTAGTCGTCCGCGGCTGCGTCTCCCCTCCCCACAGCCAACTTTTCCCTCAGACGAGGGCGCGACGAAAAAAAAAAGCAACGACGGTGGGGGAACTCTAAGTGCAGCCATAATAAAATAGTCGACAAAAATTGCATTTTGCCAACCCAGTCGATCCCCCAGTCTGATCCGGAACAACCGAGCGACTTCTCTATGGGGATTGCTGAGCGTCTCCCAAGTTGCCCAATCGCTGCCTTGCTGAGACGAGTCCTGTATTTACTCTGGGCGTGTCGCATCACCGGTCGATCGCGGAATTTGCCTCTCTTCTGCCAGATCCAGCAGCACTGTGCGACGGGTCTATAATCTCGTCATGATTCCTCCGGGCTTTGCAAAGAGGCTGGGGGGGAGGCCGCGGCCAGCGGCCTTGGGGGCAGGCACCAGCATCTCACCGGAGAGTATCAAGAGGGTAGGAGACGGCATATAAAAGAAAACCTTAGCAAGCCGCGCACTCTGCCCGGTACACCAGATGCGGAGGACGAACGTTCTGAGGCGACCAATGATCAACACGATCGCTTGATCTGGTTCTCTGACCTGGGACAGCAAAAGGCGGGGGTGACAACGTTTGGACCGTGTCTGGGGCTGGGGCTGGTCATCATCAGATGCTCCCATCGTCGGACGTGCTCTGATTGACCGGGGCAGACCAGTGCTGATGGAGGAGACCGCCCGGAATAGGCCCCTAACCTTACCTGCCTGCATAGCGACGCTGCATGAGATGTTGCCTGCAATTTGGCCGCATTGCAACCCTAGAGGCGAGAGTGTACGTTAGTAGTACGTGGTAGGGACAGGGAAGGGTCATTGTAGAGCCACCAAGTACCTGGATCGTGAAGAGTGGAATGATGTCGTAGCCACTGCGTTGGACTCGGAAGGACTGACGGGGACTCGGAGGTAGTAATGATGCATGGAAGGAAGAACAGAGTTGTTGTTGTTGTTCATGCTGGACTGGTTCCTCCTGGTTGCCTTCTTCCTTCTGGTTCTGTCAGTCCGGGTCAGTCCGTCGCAAGGACTCTCTCTTCTTCTTGTTCTTCTGTTGCTCCTGCCGCAGATCGAGGGGGTTTAAATGGCTCATGGGCTCAGAGAAAAAGAAAAACAGCACGGTCAGACTGATCGTACGATCTCTTTCTCCCAGCCCAGAGGGGAATCCCTAGGCCAGAATCCAAAAAAAAAAAAAGAAAGACACCGTCAATTCGCATCGCCAAAACCAGGCACTTCCACACGTGACGCTGGCCAGGTTGGGGCTGTCCATCTTTCTTCGCATCGCGATCTTAAGCTTATTTTTGTATTTTGACCTTGCATCCTGGTCTCCTCCGAGTCAATCCCTTTCGCCTGGGTTCTACAGTTCTCGTCCCCTCCCGCGGCCATGTTATCCGGCACGTCCATCTTCCCGCACTGGCGGCGCAAAGCAGCCGAGCGCTCCAGCAACAGCTCCTACGAAGTGCCTTTCTTCCTCAACGCAGCTTACTATCCCAATTGGAGGATCTACCGGAAGCAACCCCCGTCAGCCCTCCGATTGGGCTTCATCTCTCATATCTTCTACGCGTTTGCTTGGTACTAGTACCTTAGTCCGCACCATGCCGATGGTCCAGGCCACGCAGAGACAGTTGTTAACCAGCCTGCTTTTCTCATCACAGGGTCAAAGAAGATGGCACCGTCTATGTAACCTGTCCTCAGTCCCAATGGTGTGGTCAAATTTGGCTGACCGGACATGACCACAGCTCAGTGACGAATGGGCCGACACCAAGATGCCCGTCGACGGCACCAACGGCTGCCTGCGGGCGTTTGCACAGCTTAAACCACAGTACTCGAAGATGAAGCTCATCCTCTCTGTCGGGGGAGGGGGCAAAGGCAGCGAGAACTTTGCCCTGGTGGCCCGCAGTCAGGCCCGCACCGAGACGTTTGTTCGCAGTGCCAGAGCGCTGGTGGATCAGTTTGGTCTGGACGGCATCGACGGTAAGTCTGATTCTTGATCCGTGCCCCTTCCCCTGACGTCCGGTTGGGCGATATAAGGTGAAATTGTGTGCATGCCCTAACCAACCCTGTGTGGTCTGACAGTGGACTGGGAATACCCCTCCGACCCACAAGAAGGCTCGGATTATATCCGTCTCCTGGCGCGACTGCGCGAGGCCCTCCCAACCCCGCGTTATGTGTTGGCCTCCTGTCTGCCCGCCGGCCCGTGGGCCCTCCGTAACATCGATCTCGCCAAGGCGCAGCTCTATCTCGATCTGATCAATCTCATGGCGTATGACTTTTCCGGGCCCTGGGAGAGTCAGACGGGTCATCAGGCCCAGCTCTTCAGCAAGCACCCCTCCGCCACTTCGTGCCAAAATGCCGTATCGTATGTGTTGAGCCAGGGAGTCGATCCCAAGAAGCTTCTCTTGGGCGTTCCCGCCTATGGCCGCTCATTCTTGGGTAGCAATGGAGTCGGACAGCGGTACGTAGGCTGTGGCGGCGAGGACGGCGTCTTCGATTATAGCGAGCTGCCGCGACCGGGGGCCAAGGAGCATCACGATAGCAGCGTGGGCGCGGCGTACTGTGTGGGTGGGGATGGCGGGTTTGTCACGTATGATACCCCTCAGACGGTGCAGCAGAAGGCGAAATTCGTCACGAAGATGAAACTGGGCGGGCTATTCTATTGGCATATCGGAGGCGATGCGCGGGGCCCGCGAAGTCTGATCGAAACGGGGTATAACACTTTGCATGATATGTAGCGGCTGCTGTTGTTGCTGCTTCAGCATTAGGATGGGAAAAAGCAAAAAAAAAAAAAAAGAAGGAAAGCAAGAAACCAAGGAACAAGGGACAAGGACGGGAAAAAAAACGGAGGCACGCGTGACTTTCTGTCAGTCTGTCGATTAGCTAGCATCATTAACAATGTATTCTCCCCCGCGCAAAAGAAAGTGGGCAAGCACTGCATCTTATATGTACCAACCAGCCAACCCATCGCGCCTAAGCGCCCTCATGATAAGGCCCGGGTACCGTGGACCTGTCAGTGCCATGATAAGCTCCTCGCGTCTTATAGGGAGGACGTCACGCAAGCCTGCAGGTGGGCCAGATATGGATAGATGGACCGTCCCGGGGCCCTGCACCAGCGTCTGTGCATACGCGACGTATCGACTCCGTCTCTTTCCCCTCGATCGATCATCTATGTGCTTTTGTCTACCGTGGACTCCGGGGTGTAATTGATAACTTCGTGGCAGATTATTACACTATACTAAGACCAAAATAAGGAAGTCATTCATCACTGGCATTGGGATTCCAGCTTTATATTATCTGCAGTTTCATGTCCAAGGAATCAAACACGCAACAATGGGAATCACAATAATAGTTCATCCGGAGAGGATGAGCGTGTATAAACAACGGGAAGCGCACACGGACGGGTCGTCCGGATGGGGGGGTGGGTTTGAATTCATTAACTAATCCACCGAACACCCTACTAACCCCTTTTGATAAAAAGGAAGAAAGAAACGATGAAATGGTGAAATGATGGCTTAACCACTCAATGCCTGGGTCACGTTCAACTCGGCTCGGAGCTCGAGCTCTGCCAGGGCACCCGCGATGTAGGGGATCACTTGGTTGTTGTAGACGGTGGAGTTGCCCGTGATGTCGATGGGGAGGATGTAGTCCGGGTAGTTGCTGAGCATGCCGGCGACGGTGAGCTCGCTGACGTTGGCGGTCATGGGCACGGTGTTGTTGCCGGGTCGGAGGGTGAGGTCGTAGATGTAGGCTTGGCCGATGGCGGTGTTGTTGACCGCCAGGTTGAGGGTTAGGTTGCCCTGGGGAGGTGGTCAGCTGGTGTGGAAGGAGACAGGGCCAGGGAGACTTACCAGGGCGATGGAGATCACGGACGGGTTGGGGATATATACGTATCCATTGGCGTTGGTGCCGTCCGAGTTGTTGGTTCCGATATGCATATCGAGCAGCTCGAAGCCTTGGAGCTTATTGAAGCCTGCCGGGATGTTAAGTGGGACGCTCTTTGGTGTTCGAGGGGTTTGATCAAGGAAAGCTTACCCTTCATTGTCGCCGTGTGGTTGTAGGTGACAGGTTTCTTGGGGAGGCCACCCTGTTTCAGACCCGGCCTGCCGTACACGTTGAGCTGGAATTCCTCACTCATGATGGCGGCCCGGCAGAAATCGGCGAACGCAGTCTCGTTGGTAAGGTTCACGCGCTGATTGACTTCCACGACGACGCCATTGTGGGCGTTGAACTTGGGGATCTGGACATGCGCAAAGGCAGCTAGGCCCGCCAGACTGACGCCTCCGGAGAAGGAATAGATGGTCGGGTGGAAGGAGCTGTTGGTCCCGATGATATTCGTCTGGTTGAGGACGAAGGACGTAGGCGATGGGTCACTGAGGTCCATCATGGAGACGGTCAAGTTCGACTCGTTGACCAAGTGCTGAGCGATCTTCGGGTACGCGACATAGACTCTGGGTTATCCATGCCATGTTAGTTGGGGAATTGGGGCCTGGGGTTCTCTTCCCACGATGGGGACATACACAGGGAGCACCACCACGAGGACCACCACGATCAAGCCGATGAGATACACCCACCACCATCGCTTGAAGTGCGTACCCACGCGCGATCCAAAGCCGGGCCTGGCCGCGGCCGCACCTACTCCAGCCATCTCGGTCACTTCGGGCTTGCTGTCGCCGGCCATCTTGGTTGTAATGTAATGAGATGTGATGCGTTGTCGCTATGCCGGGTCGTACTGGACCTATATTCAGAACCAATGCCCTGATGATGTCTGTGTGACAATTGCGGGGTCTTTTACGCCCGTGCCAATGTAAACGGAGAGGGAGGACCGAGCCGAGGAATGTGGGCTGGCAAAGGAATTGTTCCTTCCAGGCTCCAAGACACGGGGCTAGGGGCTGACGGGGTCAATGGAGGCGGACTGCAACCGGGTTAGCAGCCGGCTTGACGGGACGGGGGAAGTATATATCCTGCCCCCATGATGTGACAGCAACGTAGAAACATACCCACAAAACTGGGCACCGGTCAAGTGATGGACAAGTGTTAGGCGAGAATCACGGAGATTAGAGTTGAAGAATGACCACGGAACCCCAGAGACCGAATCAAGGGAGGCAAGGGAGAACCGGCCAGGATGAGAAAAAGGAAACAATCGGACCTCCCCCTGTCCCAACGCTAGATCTATATGTCCCCGGGAGCTGGGCCCATCACATGTCCGACTACTCCGTAAAACCATCTGGATCAGCTCTGCACACCGCGGGTCGTCTTAGTGCGAAGCCCGGCTCAGACCGCGCAGAACATCGCGCTACCCATTTAGTGAGTTAATAAGTGGATGTAACGGCGTAGGAGGCGAGCCAACAAGGGCCACCATGCTGAGGCCCCAGAATGCGGAAGGGCGATCCAGATAATGAGAACAAGGTCCATCCGGCCCCGCGCAAGGACCACGGGTCCCGCTGAGATCGCGTGTAAGCTTGTAGTTGTCGCCGCGGGCTGTCCATGGCACCTGCAAGTCCAGAGCAGGAACATCTGAGCATATGAATAGATGGCCCTGATGGAGCCGAACCGAGGCAAGCGGCGAGTCATCGCATCATTCAAATGAGGGGGAATGAGAGGGATTGAGGGGGTGCACGAGGAGGCGTCTGCACTCTGCAGTCCATCTACACTGCAGGTCGGGGCAAAATTGGTAAGAAGGATTGCAGGCTAGCGATGCAACCCCCCAATTTCCCCCGGGCGATCAGGGCAGCTTGGGTGGGACAGCATGCCGGCCCCAGCCAGCCTTAGTCCCCTTTGGTCGCGAACCTCGTCAATCGCCACTATAGTGCTGCTCCTTTTGGCCAATCCTCCGGCCTCGCGCCCGGAGCCCGCCAATCGTCGCGACCAGGTTTCTTGGGACACTCCCGGGCTTTAATATCGCCTGCCAATCAACCGACTCCGTCGCGGCGGAGGGCACGGAGTTCTGGCGCAGAGAGGGAAATGGATTGATGTCCAATTTCCAGCCGAGCGCGAACGGGGGGGTTTCACCCCCGCCTCGTCCCCAACACAAGCCCTCCCGGTGGCGCCTCCGGTGTAAGAACTAACAACCATCCGTCGTCCAATCCCACCCTCTTAAGATCTCGAGAATCGCAATGGGCCCGATTTAGCCTGGACCATCCCGCGGAACCAACGTCGCTACATCCCAAGGGAAAAAAAAAAAAATATTCATGTCCAAGAATCAATCCATCGGGGATGGATGAACATCCAATTATGTAGGATCCTCGTGAGCATCATCGGGTATGATCTCTGCCAACACACACCACACGGCTATCTAAAGGAAAGGAACGAATGGTATTACACAAGTCAAAAGGAATGGATGAGGGCGCAGCGACCGAACATGGACGGGGTCCATCAGGAGAGGGGGGGGGGGAAACAACAAAGGGTGGACAAGCGAGGGAAAGAAGGTAAACGAGTAGAATCGAACATCACACAGTGATTCGAAAACGATGGGTATCCAAGAAACGAATTTCGATGCCCGCAAATTGGAACGGGCAACTAAATGAGAGCCACAGGCCCCGTTCCAAGATGTGGAGCAGCTAGCAAGGCCTGCTCAAGGAGAAAAAAAGAAAAAATTGATAATGGAAAACCGATAGTGCGAAATGGGAAGGAAAAACAACGAAAGGAAAGGGCTGCCCATGGCCAAGCCCGAACGAATGAAAAGAAAATTGAGTCCCTCAACAGGTAGCTAGACAGCTCACGTTGAGGTTGACTTGAGAAACCATGCCAAGCCCAAGGCAAGAAGCTTTTGCTTTCTTTTTGCTGAGGCTGGAAAAAAAAAAACGAGGGTCGTACAACCGCCTATGCTTCGGCTGCAACTGACTTCTTCCGGTGGAAAAGACTGCGGGTTCGGGACTTGCTGCGCTGCTTCTTCTCTGGAGTGCTGCCAGACGGACCACGACCACGTGAAGTCGAGGTGGAATCATCGTCCATGTACTTGTCCTTGTAGATCCTGTCAAAGCCGGGTTAGATTCACCCCAACCATATTCGACACGGTGGAGCAACTTACCAACTATTCCCAACCATGCTGATGCCCTTCGCCTCCGCCTGGCGATAAAATTTCGCCGCTTTCTTCAAGTCCTTCTTGCATCCAATGCCTTCTGCGTAACAGAAGCCGGCCTCCGCTAGCGCGTCGCCGTCGCCCCACTGGCCGGCTATTTCAAAGCACCGCAGGGCCAGTGACTTGTCTTGCTCAATGCCCCACCCATTCAGATGGCTCACGCCAAGCTCGTAAATGCTCAAGGCGAACTGGGCCCGATAAGCCTTCTGTAGCTCCCTCGCACGAACAGGAATGGTCGGGTTGGAATCGTCCATCAGTTCAATACCGACCGAGTCCACAGCCTTGCGCAACCACTGCACGCCCTCCCGTTGATTCGGTCGCATACCCCAACCGTGTCTGCACGCCAACGCATAAAGTAGCATTCCCGTCGGGTGATTCTGCTTAGCCGCAATGCGCAGGTGATACGTCGATTCGTTCAAAGACCCCTTCTCGTGGCACTGGATGCCCTTGGTTACATGCTCATCCGCAGTGATCACAGCCGATGTCGTATTCGTCCGTGCGGTTTGCGGGCGGACAGTGGATTCAGATCCAGCGGAGGAGGTGGCATCGGTATGATCATTCTTTGAGACCTCTGCGTCCCGCTGTTCCATGGGAGCAGCTTCACTAGGGGCAGCCTCGGTAGGCTCAGGCTCAATAGAAGCGGGCTCAGCTGGTGTAGGCTCGGGTATAGACTCAGGTGCAGGCTCGGGTGTAGGCTCGGGCTCGGTTTCGGGCTCGGGTTCGATCTCAGGCTCAGGCTCGGCAGGCGCCGTTTGGGATGGCCTCATTTCAGGAGACGGCGGGGTCGGTCGAGGCAGAGGCGGCTCCGGAGTCAACAGTTGACGGGCCGAAGAGGGAGATTCGTACATTGAGCGCGTCTTTGAGGTGAAGGAACCCTGGTGGGAAGGAGACGGAGATGGGGTCCTCACGGATTGAGGGGGCCCGGCGGTGCTGTGCCGAGTTGGACTCTCAAATAGCGGTTCCTGCCACTCGAAGTGAGGAGTGTGAAGGCTTGAAAAAACTACCGAGTCCCTCGCAACCGAGCGGCCACGAGGTAGAGAGTACCGTACGTAGGTGTACGAAGATACAGCAGAGGATGGGTCTTCGTTGGGGTTGAAAGGCACGTCCGATGGAGCTGGCACCACAATTGGGCTAGGCTTGTGACCGCGATTGATCGCGCTCTGCGGGTTGTTGGCCGAAGGCTCCGATGAGCCCGTGGGACCGGGGGCCGAGAGACTCGTACTGGACCGACTTAAAGGACGTGAAAAGTTGTAGGGTCGCTGAAGATAACCCCCGGTGTTCGAGGTCTCTGAGCTCATGGACGGCGACCGAGGATGAGAGCGAGTTACGGAAGAGGACATCGAAGAGTACGGTAGTGACACGGCACTGCTAGCGGACATTTTCCGGGGCTTTGAAAACGTCGACCCGGCATTCGAGCTGCTGTAGTCATCGTCAGAGCTCTCAAGCTGTGTCCCTCGGGAACTGCTCGATGGCCTCGACAGTGGAGAGGCCGGAGGTGCTAGTCCTCGCGGAATGTTCAGGCGAGAGGCAGAATCAGTTGAGGAGGTCCGGGAGGGCGCCATCACAGAGACACCCAGCGGAGGGGACACCCCAGCCGGCGCGAGACCGGTAGGGGAGACTGCGTAGAAACGACGAGGGCCTTCAGGCGGAGATTCGGGTGGGCTGTGAGAGGACATGGCGTCCTCTGGCGATTCGGCGCGTGGCAGGTCGAAGGCATTCACGCTCGGTTCCTTCTTCGGGGTAGTATCTGGATCCTCCTCGAAGTAGTCTTCCATTTCACTAGCCAGGTGTGACACCCCACTCAGACGAGGGTGTTCGGACTGCGGACGAAATTTTGGTTCCTCCACTTCGGGACTCAGCTTTTGCGTAGGTTGTCTCGATAGTTCGTTGCGTCCTGCTGGTCCTCTGCGTTGGGTGGATTCGCTTGAAGACGGGGATCGAAAATAGCCGGGTCGAGGTTGCGACAGGGAACGAGCCACGCTGGAAGGGGGTAACCTGCTCATGCGCCGATTCCTTCGCGCCGATTCCTCCAACTGACGGGCCAGGAGCCGACCTTGGGCGGCGAAAGCATCGAGCGGGGAGAGCGCAGGAGGAATTTCACCATCGTAGTGCTCAATGCGTGGAGACGGAGCCCCGCTGCGAAGGACGTCGTGGGAGGGGGACCGGCTTTCACCAAACTTGGGCCGGGAGGCCATGGTTGCTATCCAGTGACTGTCAATTTGTGCGGAGCGATAGGGATCTCTCTTGTCTTTCGAGAGTCGAAGCGCGAAGGGCCTGGTCGATCAATTCATTTAACTGATATTGATGGACGAGGGGTTCGAATGTTCAATCGCTTCGCATGAAGAATGTGGGACGATGGGTGGAATGGGGGGTTCGGCAGTGCTTGATGCTCTGGAACACTGGTAAGCCGTACGCGCGCCGGAACGATCTTCGAAGCACCGAACAGCTGATTGATACGGACAAAAGGAGGGGGCGGAAGACACAAAGGAATGACAGCCCCGGGGAGAGAGATGAGCGAGAAGAGTGCGGGGGGAAAGAAGCGAACGAATAGCTCTGTGAGGAGGATAGGTAGGTCAAGGTATGGAGCCAGGCTCAAGAGCAGCAGGAGGGGAATGAATAGTCAATCGGTGGTGTGATGTGATGTGATGTTCCCCGGCGGATAGTATGTAGGGGGTCAGTACCTGTGTGGAGGAGTGGTGGTCGGTTGAAACAATGGTTCGAGGGTCGTCACACAAAAGGACGAGGAACAGGCATCGCGGAGGGAGGGGAAGGGGAAGGAAAAGAGAGGAGAGGGTTTGAGAGAGAACTGGAGGGAGGAGAGACAGTGTGAGGAACGTTGGCCATGATCAGTTTCGAGGAGGGAGGTTTCGTTACGCCCTGACGATCCCCAAACAAGGACCGTCGTTCTGGGCGTCTCCACGCGGAGGGGGGGGGAGAACGGTAACGCCATTACCGACGGGCGCCATGCGGTCCTGCCCCCGGTTGGGCCCCAATCACGGTGAATCGTCGTAACAATCACCGCCTGGCCTGCAGGCCCCGGCCCCATTTCAGGGGCTGCCGTTACATACCCATACCGGACAGCTGACAGTTCCTCGGTCTTGGCAGCCGCAACTGCAGGCGGATCTTTACCGTACCCATTACGCCGCCTTTACCATCGGGAAGTCAGGGGTTGCATTATTGTTCGCTTTATCGATGATTATTGACGGACCGAGATGGGGTTCTTACTATTGACATCGGGGCAAAGCACGGGGAATCCATCTGGTCGGTGGATGGTTAGCTTCTAGAAGGCAATAGTATTCTCGACCATCGCGAGGCCTAGATGGCGTCGTCTCTACGCTCCGGAGTCTGGTTAGCGGTTCAACCTGAGTCGACGGTGGAGTCGGCACCACACCATGGCTCATGCTATTTATATTCCCTTCCCCTGCAAATTTTCGCATCCCAAACGGAAGGGTCGCTGCTGATTCGACCATCGCGTCCCATGGGTTCTCTCCCTTCCAGGTACCACAGTTGCTCCAACGACCGCCGTTCGTTTCTCTTCATCCATGGTGTCCAAGGCTAGTGGTGTTATTGTGATAGTCGCTCGTTGGTGCAAGGAGGCAGTTTTCCTATACGGAGTACGCTGCTCGTGAAGAACTCCCCCAGAGGCACATGATGGGTGCCATTCGGGGAATGTCTCATGTCAGTTACGCGATATTACTAAATCCCGGAAGTATATTCAAGCCCAAGGGGTGATCGTAAGGATCGTTTGCGACGGATAAAGTCTTGGGGAGTTGGACACCTGAGTCCTCGCTCGCTATCTAGTATCCAGAGCATGGACGCCTAAATTATTAAAGGAGGCCTACCCATCCCACCTCGCTCATGATGAGCTGTTCCTCAAACTTCAATAATGGCCCTTTTCTTTCTTTTTGATTTAACGCCCCCTCTGCGAGGACCCAACTATTCGACCCGGCGCAGGTGCTCCTTTGGTGTGGTGGTCCGAAATCAGGCACAACGTCGCGGGAACGCCAAACAGTCTAAAGGAACTGCTGGTGGGCGGTGATTGGTGCAACAATTAAGACACTGGAGCATCGGGAAATTCTGCCGCTGATTAAACCTCACATGATGAGGGTGTGAGTGCCTGAGGTATGCATGCTGCCCTAGGCCCCGACTATCTAGCAGCCTGACACCCATCTGAATCCATATTGAACCTTATGGGTTAGCGCTTCGTATCACCTACCTATCTCTGAACTCTGAAGAATAATCCGCTGCAATAATACTGATGCCCCGCTTAATCTTATCATGCGACTGGCCCCGACAATCGCTGACGGTCGTACAAGGCGCTCCCGCAGCCAATCCTATCGCTGACGCTCAGTGGCTGATGAGAGGCGCAAGGAGGGAACCGACAAACCCTTGGAATGTCTCAATCCAATGGCATGCACCAATTTAATAGGAAAATCTCTTCAACCTCACAGACCACCTCTACTACGTACTTATCGCAAGCTAAGTGAGGTACGGAGGAAGCAGCGGAGTCGACCATACTTTGCCTCGCCCAATCAAGGCGCTCGCCGTGTCGACTAAGTGACTGTTTCGGCCACGCTCCGCAGAAGCTTAGGTGCTAGCAGCATGAGTTTAATAAAGTTGGGATGATCGGTCGTTAAGGAGAAGGAATGCGAAGGGAGGGGACCCGACAGCGACAGACAGCCCACTAGCAGTCTAGTCATAAATCTCTGGTCGCGTGTCCTTGCGCCTGTTCGCCTCCATATCGAGCAGGCTCCATGTCTATCATCGCCCAGGATACCCTGAACACTCAGCCCTAACGAGTAACGACAGACAACAACCGCCAGAGTGGAGGATCCAAGCCGACCCGCCAAAATGAACAAGCTCAAGAACCGCTCCCTCTACGAACTCCTCCACGTCGATCCCTCGCTCGACAGTGCCCATGTCTACGAAACCTCCTGGCTCCTCCCTCCCCTCCCCTACGCCATCCTCCGTGGCACCATCTCCCTCTACATCTTCACCAGCATCTTCTTCATCTGGGGCTGGAGCGGCACCCATGGCGACCGCGCTGAGATCGGCGAGAGCTTCAGCTACTTCACCTGGCTCACCTACTGGGGACTAGGCTTCTACATGCTCATCGCCTCCATCCACACAGCCTGCTATGCACTCAAGGGCCGCTCCGTTCTCTTCGACCGCTGGCCCCGAGCCCTGCGCGCCCTTCACGGTCTCTACTACGCCAGCGTCACGACTTACCCATTCCTCGTGACTATCGTCTTCTGGGGCATCCTCTACTCCGGTCCATGGTACACCGTGACCTTCAGCGGCTGGCAGAACGTAAGCACCTCCCTTACCCCCCCATAAACCTCCCCCCACCCCCTCACTCATTCACCCCCTAACTTGACCACCCAGATCTCCCAACACGGCCTCAACTCCCTCTACGCCCTGCTGGAAATCATCCTCCCGACCACAAATCCCCACCCCCTCCTCAGTCTCGCCGTCCTCATCTTCATCCTCCTCCTATACGTCTCCCTCGCCTACCTCACCTACCACACCGAGGGCTTCTACACGTACTCCTTCCTGGACCCCGGCCCGCACGGTGAAAAGAGCGCCCACGTCGCGGGCTACTGTTTCGCGGTTTTGGCGATTATCGTCGTCTTTTTTATCTTCTCGTGGTGCGCGATCTGGTTGCGTCGTAGATTAACTCATGGGAAGGTGAAGCGGTCGGGGTATGATACTGGGTGCGAGAGGAGTGTTGAGGTGGAGGAGGTGGAGGCGCAGATTAAGTAGTAGTACTTATTGTTGGCTTTGGTTGGTTTAGGGATGAGGGGGGTGGGGTTTGTAATGTGATGAGGATTGTATATGGTGGGGTTAATGAGATGATGTGCTTTGGGGCTGTTAATGTGTGGTATGGGTTGGGTTCGGTTGGTATTGGGTACGGGGTGTATATATGATACGGGTACAGATTAAGTACTTATTACTTGTAATTCAGTTGGGAATGTTCCATGCAGATGATATGTGATATGATGAGAGAAAAAGAGAAGATTCATGCAATATGATCCGTTTAGGAAAAGAGGAGATATGATATCGTGACACAACCAAACGCCCAATTATTATGACCCTATTAGACCTTTTCCCAGCTTGTCTCACTACTTCCCCCACTTATACTCTCCCCTGGAGACAGGGGCCCAGTCCGCAGCCCCAGCATCCACCCCACCAGACCGGCAGGAACCCACTCGCCGATCAAGTGGTAAGACCGTGCTCCTCGACCGACGTAGATGACCGGCTTCTTGGCTACTTTTCTGCCAAAGATGTCCTTCGATGGCTGGTCCAGTGCGTCCAGGATGGCGTAGTGCAGCGTCCGGGCTGGAGAGCCGCGGATTGTGCTGGGGCCTGCGGACGCGACGGGTCGCTGTTCGATGCTGTTGAGGTACTGTGAGGCGTAGAGGGATCGCTGTTGGACACTCCAGGCAAGAACTTCCGTGCCGGTAATGTGGCTCTGCGCGCTGCGGTATTGTGGGCCCAAGTCGATGTTGCCAAGCTTTAGCTCCACGACGTCGATGTTGTTTTGTTGAAGGAGGCTAAGTTCTCTGCGCAGGGACGTTGCGAACCCTGACAGTGCGCGGGTGGTTGCGACTTCGGGGCCGGTGAAGGGAGCGGAGAGGGATGAGGAGATGGATGGGTAGGCGAGGACGATAGTACTGTTGGTGTTGCGGAGGGTGAGGAGAGGGAGGAAGAGCTGGGTTGTCAGGATGGGAGAGAGGAGGCGCGTGTTAACTGTGTCGATCCAGGAGGATGGTGGGATTGTAGCCACGGGCCCGGAGGCGTAGTTCGGCGACGGCACGAGGATGAGGCCGCTTAGCTGGCAGGTGTGCGGTGGCACACCGGGCATGGGCGACTGGGGTTGAGAAATGAGAGAGTATATCTCGTTTAGAGAGGGGTGAATTTCAGATGGAGAAGAGGTTGTCTGTAGAAGTTGATGTTGTCAGCTCGATTACAGATCCCTGCGCGATGTTTTGTTGGTCTTACAGCTGAAAGGTCCAGCCAAAGGGCCCTGATGTCTGCCCTGTTTTCCGACTGTATGATATGTTCCTCTTCTGCGGATGAGACCGTCACGTAGACGATGTATCCTCGACGTTCCAGATCGGAGGCGATCGCTCTAGTCATCGGCTCATGAGGCGACCCCGCGACGACTGTCGCAATGGTTAGATCCGGACAGGCACGTGGGGTTGAAGAACATCCATACCCACTATTTCCTTTCGGGCTCCATTTCCAGCTCTCCTTGCTCTCCGTCGCTTTCCGCTCAGCTTCTTGTTCCCGTAATACAGCACGCAACTGGTGCCTAGGAAGGCGATGAGTGCGGCGCTCCATGCTCGATTGCGCAGGGCCCAGCCATGCACGCGATCAAAGAAGCTTTGTGGTATGGGGGCGCTAGGTCGGCTTCTGGATATGGGTCGAACTGAAGTAGGTAGCCATGACTGGCTGGAGAGGGTATCTCGGAGTGCGTTGGCGGCGTGGTCCACTTGTCGGTCGATCGACTCGGCGACTTGGAGCGAGTATCTCCTTACGTCATGCGGTATCGAAGCAAGCTGAGAAGAACAAGAAGATGTCAGTGCGAAATAGGGAGGCAGAAGGTGTATCACATCCACTCACATAGTCGAAGAAAAACTGGTCGTCACTAGTCATGATGATGCTTTCTACGCTCAGGTACTTGAGTGACTGGGATGAGAGAGGGTGATAAAGATTCGCGGCAATGAAGATTCCGATCTTTATCGGCGGGCGGGTCACATGAGCAATCCCGCCCTATTGGTGTGTCTGGATCTATACTTCAGCTGCACCCTTGATGTGGGATGCTGTGCTGCATTCAACAAGCTTAGGATGAGTCGCAAGCTAGTGGCGGGCTTCATTTGGCTCACATCCTTACATGATTGCTTTGGCAACTATCTGTATTGGGCAAGTCCGAGTATATATTCATAATTTGTTGCTGTCAGATACATTGCAAAGAACCACACCCGGCACAAATGGAGATTTTTAAATCATATCTAGAGCAATTCTGGCGCGACCATCACCTTTATAGTGGATCAATGGATCGGGGCTTTCAGAAGATTTTATTCTGGAGACTTGGCTTCTCCTATGCAAAGTGGTGGTACCGGAAGGCAAGATGCAGTGCCAACACGCGTAGTACATTGAAGACAGCTTCTGATTACATGGTAGGTTTACTCGTCTGTTAAAATAGCCGATAAGACTGATTCTCAAGACTGACCCTTTCAATCCAGGCTGGCTGTTGGCTATCCCTCCCCCACACTTCGCCGTCGATGCGTTGCATAATCGAGTTTGAGGCTGGTTGGGATTCCCCCAAGAGCATACATAACAGTAAAACAATGAACACATTGGTTCCATTTGCAGACTCTGACAAACGGCAACCGTGCCTTCATCTCTGTGAGAACATCTGGGGATAGATTTGCTGGAGGTGGTCGTGTCGTGGGAGGGATTACACTGGGCCAGTATGATTGCGATTATGCATGCCACACTGGACTGACCCCAGTAAAACTGATAAGAGTGCTGTTTATAAGGTGTTGACAGCTGTATATTCTCAGCGACAAAAAATCACCCGAGAGAAAAAGTTATGACCAGACTGGGGCTCGATCCCAGGACCTTATCGGTGTTAACGATACGTGATAACCAACTACACCATCCGGCCAACTTGTTGAAAGTAGTCTGTATTATTTGTTTAATAGAGAATCATTATGATGGTGGTATTGACCTGTCGTCGAGTTCAATGTGGGAGTCAATGGGAAAGGTAGTCGGCATTTCTGCAATAGAAAGTGAGTCTGACCAGCTAATTGTTGCTGTATGTCATGTCGCAGCAGAGTTGGCATGACTACCTTTGACGGCCATTTCAAAGGATTCCCGGCGTTGTGACCAAAACTGGATATTCGGCGTATATGAGACTCAAACATAGTTGATAATGGATTCCTTCTGTTGTACAGTTCGAAGATAACGCCTGGGTATGATACATGGGAAAGTGAGAAGGTGCGTATCACAATTCGAGCTCTGCCAGTCCGAAAAGGTCAGCGACTTTCTCAGCCAACTGCATGTTAGCTGGGCAATTGTAAAGAGTGGCCCAGGCGATCATAATTTGCATACTTCATGCCCAACACACTGTTTCAGCTTACAAAGCAACGTTTCTCATCGTTCGACTCATCCAGTCAGGTTAGTGGGCACCGTTCATGCTCATGAGCCGCGACGTTTAGTTGCTAGAGTGGAGTTGCAGGGAGCACGTATTCAACAAGTATATTGATATGTGAGTCGAGGAGGTAAGAGCGAAAGACTCGGTTTCCTTTGTCGACCTGTTTGATTCTGAGAGTTAGACCAAGATAGTGAATCAAGTGGCAGGCCATGTGCAGCAACGGACCGAGAATTTCTGGCCTCCGTTTAGCGTGACAGGAGATCAAGTACTGGTCGCTATCATCCATGATCACCGCAGAAAGACAGTCTTATCTTAAAACCCCCTCGAAGATCCACAGGGAATGACTGGGAGGGAAATTACTTCCGGTTATTCAGCATAGGAGCACTATTGTCATGACTCGCAATGTGGGAATGCCAAATCAAACCGGGCCATGCTAGTGACCGTGATCAACAACGTTATATACCTCTGACTTGACCTTTCTAGAGTCTTCTACTTGTCGCACTCCCGATGAGGCATCAATATGTATCCGAAGGGGTACTGCAAGCAAGATCCTGCGATCACACATTCAAGCTTCCAGCTAACTTTGCCGGCCAGCTGTCACTATCCAAAAGTTGTCTGAACCGGCCAACAGTCACATTGTTCCCTCAAGTCATAGTCTCCCATTCTCCAGCCTTGTTAACACTACCACGTGTGAAGAAGGCATGCTCTACCTCAGGTAGTGCTGCCTAGTCCCAAAATAGCGAAAGGGGTACGCTTTGAGGATCTGCATAGGCACCGCAACCTCGTCGATGACTTCTGGCCAAGATTGAATTGACGACTGTGATACAATTTACGAGAAATGGCTGGTGTTCCTTCGCCCTTTAGAGGCGCAAAGCCGCCCACCCGCCATAACAGGATCCCGCTACACCAACACGCTTGTGCCTCTGTCGCAGGGCTCTAGCGCAGTCGAAGGTCTCAGGCTCACAGATTTACGGAGCTCCAGCCCAGGAACCAGGGAGGGTCTATCTCAGCCCCTCTTTCGTTGAGAAGGGGCTCGAACGAAAGCACTTCACCGCCGACGAAGTCAGGGGCAGACAGTTGTGTTAGCCTCCCGCGCATGGTGGTCCGCCAGTGAACGCACGTTCGGAAAGCTCCAGCCCAGGAGATCGGGAACGATCATCACGGCTGCAGCGGGGTTATCACTGGAGACGTAGCCATGGTTGCTAGCAAGCTTTGTGATCCTTCCAGTCGGGGTGCCTTCCTATTCGAAGGTTCAGAGGCAGCGCTCCAAGACTGACATGATTGAGTCAACTAGATCAAGATCAAGATTAAACGGATTCCGTCCCGTCCCGTCCTAAATAAGGATCTGTTTCCTGAAGTCAAAAGCAGTATGCATGGGAGAGTTGACCGATGTTTCGGGGGGGGCCATGGCCCAAGGACAAGGAGTGTACCATTACCACCCAAGACCGAGTCATTGCGGGGCGCCTCAGCCACTGCCGAGTCATTCAACCTAATTTAGCCGCCGCCTGTACCGGGTGAACCAATCCCCTTAAAGTTGCACATGGCCAACCAGAGAGGCTGATTCACCCACCGTGTTCTAGGTGAGCGTCTGTATGGCGAGAATACGATGGAGTACCCCTCTTGGCAACCGAGTCCCTATCTGGTTGCCCTCCACGGAGTCCAGATCTACGCCCTGCCAAGTGCAACCTTCTCTGATAGTTGGCTCGCTATCTACCGCTAACGTGGGCGTTGCAGGCCGGTGATGTCAATATCGTACTGATCATGCAACTCCCAGTTCAATGTCGACCTCCAAAAAGCCAGTACGCTGGCAGGTCAAGCTATCGAAAGCGCTGACTGGGCATCTGGTTGACCCGCATTAAGGGAGATTGAATGGTAAGAAAGAGGTTTATGCTACGTAAAGTCCACGGAAAAGGAAAACGAGTGGGAACTAGAGCGCAGAAATGGCAATACACTCGTTCCACCTCCAGATCCATGCTGGATTTATCTCCACAGTATATAAGCAAGGAACAACCCCTGATGACCAACTGGGCCGGGGCCCGTATCGGTCATTTGCCGATGCCAGGTTTCAGTCCTTCAGCTTTTGACAACACTTATAGCATATCTGTCAGTACATTTTCTCCCGTCTTCGGGCATCACAATTGGCAGTCCCTCTCGGCTGACATCACATCAGCAGTGAGCATGTTTTCACCCTCCCACCAGGGTTCCTTTCAGAAACTTGAGAAGGTTTGTATTGCCTTTGAGACGACAAATTCGGAAGGAAAAGATAGAGGGTGTTTGGGGTGCCCCAGTCGCTAACCACGGTCACTCCAGCTGGGTCAGGGGACATATGCAACGGTTGGTTAAATTTTCACCCCGTCGTGTGGTTGAGGCACAGCTGGTGGTTTCTGACCATATCAACTCTGCAAACTACAGGTTTACAAAGGACGCAACCGCGAGACGAACGAATTAGTGGCCTTGAAAGAAATTATTCTCGATGCCGAGGAAGGAGCCCCTTCGACAGCCATCCGGGAGGTGTCCTTGCTGAGGCGCCTCACGCATGAGAATATCCTGACTTTACACGATGTGGTGAATGTAGAAGACAAACTGGTGTTGGTGTTCGAGTATATGGACAGGGACCTGAAGCGCTATATCGATTCTCAAGGCAGTCCGCTCGATACCGCTACCATCAAGTCCTTCGTCTACCAGCTGCTGAATGGGGTTTCTTTCTGTCATGAGAACGGCATCCTACATCGGGACCTGAAGCCTGAAAACCTGCTGATTGATGGAAATGGACGGTTGAAGCTTGCAGATTTTGGACTGGGTCGTGCGTTTGGTATCCCCATCAGCACGTTCTCAATTGATGTGGTCACACTTTGGTACCGACCCCCGGATGTGCTGCTGGGAAGTCGCACCTACAACACCAGCATTGACATCTGGTCTGTCGGATGCATCATGGCTGAAATGTATACGGGAAGTCCCTTATTTGCGGGAACGACAAACGAAGACCAGCTTCTGAAAATCTTCCACGTCATGGGCACACCAACCGAACTCTCCTGGCCCGGAGTCAGTCAGTTACCCGAATACCGGAATAACTTTCCATCCTGCTCTCCACAGAGTCTGCAGAACCTTATACCATCTATAGATCCTCTGGGAGTTGATCTGCTGGGACGCATGTTGCAGTTGCGTCCGGATGCGCGCATCAGCGCCACCGAAGCTCTGCAGCACCCCTGGTTCCACGGCCTTCCATAGGGGGTTCCTCGGCTCAAGGACGATCTCAGGCCGTCTCCAGCTACGTTCATTGGCCATATATCTGACAAGCTCGCCGA
This sequence comes from Aspergillus ibericus CBS 121593, assembly GCF_003184845.1. NCBI lineage: Eukaryota > Fungi > Ascomycota > Eurotiomycetes > Eurotiales > Aspergillaceae > Aspergillus > Aspergillus ibericus. The sequence continues at coordinate 298,599 of NW_020292111.1, forward strand.
AGCCGTCAGACTCAGTCTGGATCTCCCCGCAGCGGTTGTTATGTGAATCTGCTGTTTTGATAAGCAATCATCGATGGCCGTGTCGTATATACACTGCAAGATCATAGCGAGCCATGGCCTTCAGGGGTTCAAATTAGTAATATTAAGGCGTCTGAAGCGTATAGTAACACCACAAGTCGAGGAATAATAATCAACATCTGGCCATTGATGTGAAAAGCATACCTGGGTATAGTTGGTCAAACTGTTTTCCTCAACCAAACATCATATATACCCTGATGTGAGCATAAGTGCCATGCAACAGCACAGTACTACAAGACACCACCACGAGATCATTCTATCTACCAAACACACACTACCAACGATCCACACGAGAACCAAGCACAACTCCATAAAATCAATTCAAGCTAAACCATTCCTATCCATCCATAAACCGCACCTACCCCCAATCCCTACCTAACCTAACCGCAAAACCCCCAAATCAACCCAACCAACCCACAAAGAACCCGACCCCAGATAATCCCACCCCCCACCATATCCTCCTAAGCATGCTCTTCATCCAATCCCGCTCCATTCCCAACATTCACAGGGGACAACACCTCCTCAATCGCCTTCTTCGGATTCTTCTTCCGCGCCTTTCGAGGAGAAGGAGTCCCCGGTTCATCCGAAACACCGCGCTTCCCCTTCTTCGTGTAACTGAAGCTGATGGAGCTGCCCGACTTGCGGTATTTACCGAGTTGTTCGCTCAGAGCTTTGGCGGTGGGTTTGTCATTTTCGGTGGCTGGTGGGTTGGGCGGTGTTAGCCATGTGGTGGGTTTGGATGGATGTAGAGGGGGGAAGAAGCTTACGCCAAGCGTCGACGATCTTGTCGGGGTCGATGGTGAAGGATTGGGTTTCGAAGATCAGGCGGAGGAGCTGAGCGGGGGATTGTTAGTTTGGTTTCGTGGAGTTTGGGGTATGGGGTGGACGTACGATGGCTTTATTTTCGTCGGTCCAGCGGGTCATTTTGGTGTGTTTAGATCAGTTTGGGTTTCTTGTTGACTTTGCTGGTTTGTGAGGAGAGAAGATTGTTGGTTTGCTGAAGTAGATGTGCGTGTGTGTGCGTCCACGGAATAGAAGAGGGTAGATAGCGGGAGTTGAAGCAGGAGATAGTGAGAGCAGATGAACTTGGAAGAGGGGGGAGAGAGAAGAGAGTATGTGAGAGAATAAACAAGTGAGCTGAGAGAGAGGTTGTGTAGAGGGGGTGAAAGGAGTGACAGACTAACACTAATGAAAAGGGGTCTGTTGAGAAGCAGGTCTGTTGTTTGCTTCAATATTACTAGTGAAGTTAAATTAAATACAAGTTGGAGTGAAGTAGTCTTCAGATGGTCTTGTTGTATGACAGGATTCATTTGTCTGGTGTAGGATAGGGTCATGGTCACTGCTAGATATTGTCTGGGTTTATAGCTTCCACACTTGACCTGCTAACTTGCTCACAGTGATCTTCTAGAGTAGTAGCAGTGGGAGACGGGGCTCTTTATATTGACACAAACATGCATAGTTAGGTATTCTATGCTGTTACATTATTTAATTTTCTAGCGTGCATGGAAAGGAGTAAATGTCCTGTCAATATTTGAAGTATAGCCATTTCTCCGCTTGCATCCATATACGCCCTTCTATTACTTACACCAGGCCCAAATAAAACAGATTCCAGACCTCCGGGATACATGCCCCACCTGTAGTAGTTATATGAAGCCCAGCACCGGTCAAGTTTACTATATGGTATAGTGGCCCTTTCTCCTCTCTACCTGGATATAGCTTCATATAGGAACATCTACAGTTTGTGCAGAGAATTATTGAGCTAAGTATAAGTATATCCAAGCCTATATACGCCCGAGACTCACTATCTCTATTCTGCCATATCACTCAAGTCTGAGACACGAAGGGATCTATAGTTCCGCGCCCAAGCATTTGATTAGCCCGGAAAATCTCATGTGCCTCAGGCAGTTTATTTGCACGTGACTTCAATGCCTGGATGCCTAGCGGATTAGCAATCAGTCAGAGGCATCATTCGGTCTCTTTCTATCCAGACTATAGCTCAGCTTGGATATTTGCCCCCCGGGGTTATGTCCCTCGTCCAGTTTTGCGTGCAGTATCCGGTTGGGACGCGTTCCTCACTCTTTAACGAAGCCCCGTCATGATAGATCCCTAGCGGAGGCGGTAGCAAGCATCAATATCGGCATCAAGATCTGGACTTATACGGAATACTCCGTTCTATCATATTTTAGCCTTCTATTTCTGCCTCGCCGCCTCTCCTCATTTTTTCTTTATATTACCTCGTTTCCGTCTTTATTTCAACTTTTTCTGTAGCGAATTCTCACTTTCTCCAATATTCGCCACGATGCGCGAAATAGACCCGCTGGTCTTCGAATACCAGCATGAGAAGCACCGACCACGGGAATCAGAGGCGCTGCTGGTCCTCCGAAAAGTAGCTTCGCTAGTCAAACCGATTATGCGACGCCGGGACTGGAAAGTCGGCACGCTTTGTGAATTCTACCCACATCAGCGAAACCTGCTCGGTCTCAACGTCAATATGGGCCAAAAGATTTGTCTACGATTGCGGTATCCGTCCGATCAGAACCAGTTTCTGCCTATTGAGCAGGTGGTGGATACTATGCTCCATGAGTAAGTGGCTATATTCTGGTTTTGTAGAGCAGTGGTTGATAGCGAGGGGCACAGGCTCTGTCATATTGTGCATGGACCACATGATCAGCAGTTCCATGCGCTTTGGAACCAGCTGCGTGACGAGCATGAAGAGCTCATTATGAAAGGATATACAGGAGAAGGGTTCCTTTCAGAAGGGAAACGCTTAGGGGGCCGGAGAATGCCCCTCGACGAGGCTCGTCGAGTAGCCAGAGCAGCCGCGGAGCAGCGACGGACTCTATCTGCAGGGTCGGGGCGACGACTTGGTGGTGCGCCTGTTTTGCGCGGAACTGACATGCGCCGAGTGATTGCAGATGCCGCACAGAGACGGACCGAAGTGACGAATGGCTGCGCCTCCGGTGCCGAAAACAGCGCCGCACTGGCAGAGGAGGCTTCCAGGAATGGCTTCCGGACCAAAGCGGAGGAAGACGATGCCAATGAGCGAGCAATCATGGAAGCGTACATTGATTTGATCGAGCAGGAGGAGCGCGAGAGATACGGGCCTTCCTATATTCCCCCAAGTCACGAGAATCCCGCAGGTCCTCGGACAACGCTATCTCCTCCACCTGTTCCAGAAAATAGCAGGCCGACAGTATCCTCTCAGCCCGCAGTTCCTATCGATCTCACCTCTGACGACAGTCTATACAATCAACCATGGTCGTGCCCGACCTGTACACTTGACAACCCGGCTAACTTTCTTTGCTGTGACGCGTGTGGATCAGAGCGGCCGCGACCCTCGTCCACAAGGTCTGTTTCTGGCCCTCCGAGTGTGTCGAATCCGAAACCCGCGAACAAGAACAAGCGTTCAATCGGCCAGGTGACGAGTCAAACTGGATTCAAGAATCGGACCCGTGCCGTGGAGTCGCTAGCTGCCCTTGAACAGAACGCCAATAAGCGCCCCCTCGGGTGGTTATGTGACAGCTGTGGCTCGTTTATGGAAACCGAGTGGTGGACGTGTTCGAACTGCGGCCTGATGAAGCGTGCATCTTAACTTGTGCAGTTGAGCGTTGGCGTTTGGCGCATAATTGGGAGTGTCACCGAAACAGAAGACCCATGATTCATGGCCTTTTACGAGGTATGCGGTTTACAAAACACAGCAGTCTCATCCTCACTCAATCATCCTATAGAGGGGACCTGTAGCTAGCATCAGGCATGTGGCACTACCCGCCTTCCCCCTGTTGTCTGTGGCTTCAATTCTCCATTCATCACCTGCCGCGCTCTCCACGCCGCCCAATCACTTACGGTCCGCGCATCTTCTTCCTCTCCCTCGGCCAGTGGCGGGACCACAGCACTGCCCTTAATGCGATGCATAGTTTCAGTCCGTCGCGGTCGAACAAGATACGCCAGACTCTGTCGCGCGACGCGGGCCTGCTCGCCAGGGGCCGTGACCACCCGATGCAATGAACTGCGCAGGACTCCACCAGTCCACTCCACCAAAGTATCTCCCACATTGATCAAGGCACAACCCTGCTCCGGACGAATATACTGCCAGTTCTCAGGCACATTCTCCTTATCAGCTGGCAAAATCTGCAGGCCTCCCGAGACATGGAAGAGCAGCGTGAGAGTGCCAATATCAGTGTGTCCGCCCAGAGTGATCTGGCGATTATTTCCAATCTCTGCATCTTTGGTTTGAGGCCAACTCAGAAGCATTCGCAGAGATGTCTCAGATGGTTGATCTATTGGACTTCGACGAATCAACGTGTTGGACAGAAGGCCTAGTTGCTGGTCAAGGTTGACGCAGATAACCGAGATGGCAGCATGAGCATGCTCGAAGAACGCCCGACAGTCCGAACGCTGTTCTTCAATGGGGTCTGGGTTTTGGCGCGGAGCGCTGTTCCCGATTATATCGTCCTGGCCTAGATTGTACATCTCCATGCAGTCGAGTTTGCCGTCGTCGGTGCGGAGTTTGCCAGAGCATTTGTATCTAGATTTCCGCATTAGCTGTGGGTACTGGACGTGACGGGTCGCTTTGGGCACACCCTAGGAGATCGCGGGGAGGTTTATAGGCATATTTATCCAGGACCTGTCGGTCCAAGCTTAGAGTGGTGGTTGTGAGATCCATCATTCTTTCTGCATCTTGAAGTAATTGCTCACCTGCTTCGGAGTCGGTGAGCTTCAACAAGAAAAATCCGAACTCTTGGCAGGCACTGAATAGTTTCTCTGACTCGGTGGCGCTGTTATTCTGGAGATCGTTGAATGGCAGAATAGGGATGTTCGCGACGGGGATGTCAGACGGGAATGGTGGACATTGGTCGAAGTATTTCGGAGTAGGCATGGTGGGCTTTCACGGATATCACTAAGTCGACAGGAGGGAGGAAAGAGAGCGATGAGGAATTAAAAAACACAGTCCGGCTGACGATTCATCTTTATATACGTGAGAAGAGAGGGGAAGCGCGAGGCTGAACACTACTAATATGAATTCCCATTGGCTAGCTTGCCAAACTTGGAGCTTATGTTGGATGTCATCCTGGGGTATCAGGCCCCCACTCTTCAAATGAAGGGACGGTACTCCGTAGAAGCCTCTTACATGGTCAGCCTAAAGCTTATTCTCACGGCTGGATGACTGATTAATGCAAGCCAGGTATTGTTTGACAGTCCATCAATTAGTACGCGACACGAAAATGTATACTTCGAGATACAACTATCTCGAAGCATATATGGGTAACAGTGACCCGGCCCCATGTTCTTCTGTAGAGCAGGGTTTATAGTAAAGAACTGGCATAGAACTCAATAGATCTGATATACAAAACTGCTGCTTAACCTCATCCTACCTCATCGCCGCCGTAACAATTTCGCCGGAAAGGGGACCCCACTCATAGATATTGTAGATTTCAGGGATCTAATCAAACTAAGCAAGCCAACTACTTGCCAACTAGACTAAACCCACAGCTGGGTGATGGTCAGTCCTTGGATGTCAACAAGAGAGAGCTAGATATATATAGAGCTCTGATCGAAGTATAGGTACGAATGAACAAGACACAGAGAACATCTTATCATTCATACCCATACAGAGCCATTTCCACAATAATGTGTCAACATAATCCTTTTTGGACTTACACGGCCATGTTGGGTCTCATATTTGCTGTCCAAGCTAATTGGCAGACAACATAGTTTTTCAATTGCTCCACTTGTTAATAACACGCTAAAGGACCAAACTCAAAGGAACGAATTAATCAGCATTGATTTCCTTATTGTGATATCAAGAAGCTTGCGCCACTGCAGTTGACTTTCTTGACAATAAATTTGAATGATTTTACGGAGTACAAATGGCCTATCGTGATCAATATCACTCCAAACTGAAGAAAATGGTCAAGGCCTCTTTCGGAAAAGGACTCGTTCATGACGTTAGATTCTGGTGCATTCTCTATAAGAAGCCTCTTAATACACCTCGAATTGTTAGAGTCAGTTTTTGTTTTGACTAGTACAAGACATATTCTCGTGTCTGTGTACAGAACCTAAACTCTTCTAGAATCATGAAGCCTCAAAGCCACGGCACCCAAATCATAGCGACAACCCGCTGACTAACCCCTGACTCACCCGGCGCGAGACTTTCGCCGAAAAAAAAAAGCTCCCCATTTTCTTTTCCCACTTTCCCTCTCAAGCTTTACTTTCTCCCCAACATCAGCTTCCTTAGCGAACAAGCAAGCTGGACTCTTATGTCGAGTCTCCCCAAATAGTCACCAATCAACCCAATACATCCATCCGACGAGTTTCCTAGTTACTAACACTCAGGTAAGCACATTATCCCCCCCCCTCTCAAACCCCTCACAATCAGCCCTCCAGTCCAAACCCGAGGAAAAGAACCAACCATCCTCCAATCAAAGAATACCACACAACCACACCAATATGATGAGAACTTTTTTTCATGAACCGGTATATTAGGAAGAGCCGGAAGAGGTATGGCAGGAACCATTGTTGTTCTCTGTCGTCGATGCTTATAATGGTTCTGCTGAGTGGTGTTTCTGGTTGTGTTTGGTTTTGATTGCGTGGTGGTTAGTCTTGGCTCTTGGGTTCTGTGTGGACTGGAGTTGAGGGCTTAGATGCTGCCGTTGGTGGGTGAGTCATTTGCTGACGGTTTGATTTAGGTTGATGTAGATGTTTTTGGTTGGAGGGGATTGGTTATTGAAAGAGGAGAGGGATGAGGCTTAGTTGTAGTAATGAATCAATTGACGGATCGTTGCATAATTTGACATATCTCTATATCGATTTACATGTAGCGGTACCGATCATGAACGTAAACTCCAGGTATAAAACTTTTTGTAGCCAAACATCCAACACAAATCTCAACGCCTTCATATGCATGTATACAGTTAGATCACTTGCCAGTGCAATCAGGCAACGCTGAGGAACTGCCGCTTCTTGCCCGTGCCGGTCTGCCTCTCCTGCTCCTCGTAGGCCGTCTCATCAATGTAATCCTTCGTGTTCTGTTCCTGGATCTGCTGGCCGACGAATTGCAGAGCGGACAGGTTGAAGCCCATCTCGTCCTTCTGACGCGCCAGCACCCGACGCAGCTCGGAGCGAATACCATCCAGCATCGGCCTCATCATCTTGCTGGCGATGATTTGGCGGTGGTGCGTCTTGAGGATGAAGAAGAGCACACGGCAGGTGAGTGGGATGTTCCACTCACGGCTGGCCCAGATGTTGAGGAACGTGAAGAGAGCGGGGACCTTCGAGAAGGGCAGCACAAGCAGAGCGTCTTGGAGGGCGGCGGCGGGGATCTTCTGCACAACCTTCAGGAGGTACTGCTCTGCCGAAATGTTGTCCAGCGCCATGTACTGAGGATTGCGTGCTGGGGGCGCAGCGTTCGGCTGCCGGGCCTTCAGGGCACGCCATTCGCGCATGACTTCCAGGTCTTCCATTCCCAGATCCAATGCTTCCATGATCTTTTCACCGGCCATCAACGTTTCCGAAGTTTGTTTGCTGGCGTCAACGGCTTCAGCCTTCTCTCCGTCTTGTCCGTCCTCGTCATCTTCAAGAGAAGCCGTCAAATTGCTATCGTACATTTCTTCGAGTTCTTTCTCCCTCTCTTCTTCCAGGAACAACGGCTCATCAGTCTGCTCCCAGGTGCGGATGCTCTTGTCATGACTGGCGGTGACGATGAACTCTCCAGAGTGGCTGATAGTCAGCGCCCAGATTTCACCGTGGTGACCGGTCAACTTCTGAATGTGCTCAAACTTATCGCCGTCCCAGTACTTGATCAATCGGTCCTTGCTAGCGCTGAAGAAGTTGTGACCGTTCCCTTCCTTGTTGTTCGGAACAAAGGCAACCGCCATGACACTGTCCTCGTGGGCCAAGAAGGACTTGTGGCAGTCACCAAAGTCCAAGCCCCAAACACGTGCGGTCTTGTCAGCGGAACATGTGACAATCAGCTTGCTGTCCCAAGAGATATCCATACTGAGGACGGGAAGTTTGTGGCCATAGAGGTTAAGGAAGAGTTTGAGAGAGTCCACGAAAAAGACCTTGACCGTGTTGTCAAGAAGCGCAACAGCCAGCAACCGAGCATCGGGCGAGAAGCGAACGTTGAGGATGTCATCCGATACCTTCAGCGTCCGTGTGTGCACCAGCTTGAGTCGCGGCGTCGTCCTCTTGGTACCAGGGATTTCTTCCTGCACAACCTTGAAGTCCCAAAACTTCGCAGATTTGTCGGCACTGCCACTAACCAAAGACTTGCCATCAGGATGGACATGAAGGGACCAAACCGGGCCATCGTGCGCCTTAATCGTATCCAGAAGAGTCGACGAGGCGATGTCGAAAACCTCAAGCTGGCCATCCTTGTTTCCAACGACAACAATCTTGTCACCAGGAAGGAAAGCAGAGCACAGGGCGTAGCCACATTCGAGAGTCCGCAGACAGCTCTGGGTCCGGACGTTCCAGATCTTGAGGCTGCCATTGGAAGCAGATGCCAGCATTCGATCGTCCGAACTCAAAGCGACAGATCTGATGTCGGTGCGATGGCCGGGAATGTCAACTGCCAAGTTCCGGCTGTAGTCCGAGTCCTCCTCATCCTTGTTCTTCTTGTTGGCGGTCACGACACTGTAGGATTCGATTTGGTTGTTTGTGGTCGCAGCCAGAAGTTGTAAACTGCCAGTCGATTTTGTGCGAATCCAGTCGAAGGACCGGAGTTTACCTCCGGTACGGACGATAGTGTGCGGTACAAAGACTTCGGAGACGGGCGCAGAGGAGACATCCTCGGATTTGTCATTGTCAACCTCAGCAGCTCCATCCTTGTCAGCACGCTGTGCTTCCTTCTCCTTTCTTCTCTTGCGCTTTCTCGCCAGACTCTTTTGCACCTCAGTCTGTGAGCGGATGCGCCAGATCTCGATTGCCTTCTCAGAACCGTGGATTCCGATGTAGTCCGCTCGGGGGTGAAAGCTGATTCCAATTGTGCGGTCTTTTCCATTACGGTAAAATGTTCCTCTGTCAGTTAGGATCTTTTCTCCCTCCGAGCCAACTTTTTCTTTGGATATTTGGATCATGGCGCTCTCGTCGATCGACCAGACCTTCAATTCTCCGTCGTTTCCTGCCGTGATGCAGCCACTCTGGTCGGGTGAAAGGCCCAGGCTCCAGCACTCGCCATTGGACTGCGCCACATGCGTTTCAATACAGTGTTGCGCAGCCAAGTCCCAGACTTTGATCAGCGCATCTTTTCCGGTTGTCAATAGGAAACCCGCATGTTCGCTGAGGCCGGCGTCATTGAGCAGTTCAATGGATGGGGTGAGGAAATGGAGCGAAGTAATCTGGTCGGTGTGGCCGCGCAGCTTGAAAAGTCCGACTTCCGCGATCAAATCCCACAAGATAATGTCTGTGTCTTTCGAACCACTTGCGAGACGGACGCCGGTGCTATCGAAGGCAAGTTGGGTGATGGCCGTCTTGTGGCCATTGAACGAAATGATCACGGTCTCGGTCCGCGAATCCCAAACACGAATGGTACCATCCTCATAACTGTATCACCAACAAACATGACGTGTCAGCAGGGTAGCATGCGAGGTTGCTACAACCGCGGGAACAACTTACCCGACCGCAAAAATATCCTCATCCGTCTTGCTCTGTGTGATTACCGTCACCTGTGCCTTGCAAGATGTATCGCGCCATCTGCCAAGTAGTTCGCCCTTCTTGATATCCCAACAGAGAACCTCCTCACTTGCGCCCACAAAGGCTCGCCCGGAGCCTGTCCGACGTGCAGAACCCGCGAGTTCATCGTCCCGGGCCCAGATCGCATTCGACGAGGCGGAAGCGACGAGCCCGAAAGTCTTCGAATGCTCGAATTTTCTATGGTAGTCAGTACACAGGAGCCATGCGAGAAAGCCCACTCAATCCTTGAGCAAATCACTCACAAATATGTCTTCACCATCGTTAGGTGTTTGCGTCTGAGAAAAAATTTGGGAGCTCGGAGAACGAATGCTATCGATAGGCGCAAATGGCGGCGGCCGCTACGGAGGGCGACAGCGACCACTGCAGGCCTTCCCCACCGCCTGCCGTTCCCCAAACCCCCATCAACGTAACTCCCATCGTGGCAGTGACCCTCGTGGGATTGAAAGCCAGAAGGGAAAAAAAGGAATTCGCAGGCTGAAGAATCGAACGCTCATTGATTGCCATTACACGTGCCCGTCAGAATGCTTTTGCTAGACTACCACAACGTTCTCATCCACTCCCTCCTGACGGAGCGGTTCTCTGGGTACAGCTTCCCCCCCGCCTCCTCCGGTATACGCCAGGCTACCAGCTAACAGCTCCGTTGATGCCCCCTACAGAGCCCCGCTCGTGTCAATCGATCAGATTGTCTCCGACTTTGATGGAGTTACCTTCCATCTGTCTACACCCGAATCCAAATCCAAGATCCTCATCTCCATCAACGTGAAATGCTTCCGAGAGCTCATTCAATACGGTGCCCAGGAGGTGCTAGAAAGGGAATACGGCCCCTATATCGTTACTCCGGAGCCTGGCTATGACTTCTCGATTCTCATCGATCTGGAGAATCTTCCAGCCGAGCAAGAGGCCAGGGATGAGCTCATCATGCGCCTGGCGCTGATGAAGCGGAACGCTATGGCCGCCCCATTCGAGAAAGCTTTCGATGAGTTCGCCAAGCTATCAGAGGAAGCATCGAGATACACATCTGAGACAGCGCCCCAGGGAGTCCAGGAGGGAGGAGAGGTGATGGCGATCCACTATCGAGAGGAGGAGGCGATCTACATCAAGGCCAGCCATGATCGTGTCACGGTGATCTTCAGCACGGTCTTCCGTGAGGAGACAGATCGCATCTTTGGCAAGGTCTTCCTGCAGGAATTCGTCGATGCTCGGCGCCGTGTCCAGACCCTGCAGAACGCCCCTCAAGTGCTCTTCCGGAATGACCCTCCCCTGGAGCTGGCTGGAGTTCCAGGCCTCCAAAACGGCAATGACGGCAAGATCAGCTATGTCACCTTTGGTAATCATTCTCCGATACTTCCCTCGATTTTCGCAGCCACTAACTGCTCATAGTCTTGTTCCCTCGTCACCTGACACCCCAGCGTCGCTATGAGAGCATCTCTCACATTCAGATCTTCCGGGATTACTTCCATTACCACATCAAAGCCTCCAAGGTAGCTTTCCATGTCATTGTGAGGACTAGGCCAATTGCTCACTTACTCCCTAGGCATACATTCACACTAGAATGCGCAAGAGGACCGCGGACTTCCTCCAGGGTAAGAGTGACGCTCCGAGACGAGAGGTATCCAGTTCACTAACAGATGACAGTCCTCAACCGCGCGCGGCCCGAGAACGAGGAGCGAGAGAGAAAGACGGCCAGTGGCCGTACTTTCAGGGTCCAGGGATAGAGAGCTGGCTCAAGAATATAATCTTTGTAAATTGCAGGCGAGGGATAGCATACGTACATGCATAGGTCGATTTTCTGCTTTAGGATGTTTATGTTGTTGAGCATCGCAGTATTTTCTTTTCTTTTCTTTTTCTCTCCCTACTTACCCTACACTATTTGAAACGCATGACAGCTGCATGTGGCTAGAAGTAGTAGGACAACTTCCTTGCTTGGCTTTGAATCTACTCACCTCATTCGCACTGCCACAAGTACCTCTTGCTCTATCAACCCGCCCATCCCTGTCGATGCTGGTCCACCTTCCACAAAGCCCAAAGTACGGAATGGATGCTTTTTTGAAAGTATCCTTAATCTCCGTTCCTCTGTTTCAACGGTTCCAACAAGAATGTATTGGTCTCCTCCCCAACCCCCAACCCCCTCCACCCCCTACCTGCACGTTTAGCACACTGGCGTGGGTCTAGCGACGACGCTACTACGCTAACGCCAAGGAGGACGCACTGATTCGAGATCGAGGCTCAGGTCGGCCGAAGCAGTCCGACCTGTGGCCGTGGCGATCTTCTAGCTGCAGCCACATTCTCAGCCCGAGAAAAAAAAAGCAACCGGGTGACCAGATTTAAGCGTGTGAACCATCCGAACCGCCCTATCAATGCAGCTGATCGTCACAGATGACTCGAATCACCCGGAAGACGGCCTATAATTGGGCAAAGCATCCCAGGGGACCGGTTCGGTGTCACACATTGACTGCAAGGGAATTCTCCTGGTATTGATTGCTAGTTGAGATTTCGTGGGGGTTGTCGCTCCTTCGCCAGCCTCGATCGGAGAAACGAGGGGGGGGGGGGGGGGGAGGGGTTGTCATCTCAGCTTTGACGGTTGAGCTGATGCTCCATCCCACGAGTGTCTCCGACGTCTCCACCATTTCTGATTCGACGTGGCCCATTCACCCTGGCTGGCTGAGGGGAATCTGCGGTGACCATCCCAGCCTACTGTACTCCAGACGGTGTGCGTCGTACGGGGTACAGGTCGGATAGCCGCTTGATGCGAACTTGGTGCGATTGCCGCATAATTTCTTTTGTGATCCGACCTCAAGGATTTTGGCTGCATTGGCGTCTCCATAAAATGCGCAGTGACCAAGAAGGGGCAACTCCGACCCCGATTCATGTAATCTCTTTAGATATCAGGTCTCCTAGTCCATTCTAGGCAGTAGGCACGTACGGTGGGGAGGACATGTGTAGGACGGACTCCTCGACATCCGTTTCTGTGAAGCGGTGCAGCGGGTGTGACTTAGTACAAGATAGTTAGTTGGTCCAACTTGCCCCGACAAATCCCACGACGGTGGGCGACAGAAGCAAAAACTGAGATGCAAACGGAGTAGGCATGGATTTCTGTATGCTCGGCAGCACTCCTACCTGGCCGGTGGTGTGTTGGAAATGAGGAGTCATTCGCTGTGATCATGCCAGGCCAGCTGTCTGGCTGGTTGGGTTGATTTTCCAGTAGAGGCGCTGTTTATCTCTAGTAGGTCGTTTCCACCCGACTAAAAGCGTCAGCAATGGTTGAAGCCCGAGTAAACCCTTTTTGGTATTTTTTATTTTTCCATTTGACTTACCGCATTCCGGAGCCAACTGCTTTTGATGGCCTTTTCCGTTCTCTAATCATGGATTATTTTCTGAAGTCTCCAATATGGGTCCCTCTCGCGCCGGTGTGTTCCAATGAGGATGCGACAGCCCCCAGGCTACAGGAACAGTCGCAACGGTGAAAAGCTGCTAAAAGAATTGGGGACCCCGCCTGCAAGCTACCCCTGCGAGGCGGCGCAGCTTAGCCCTCTGGACTCGCAACCCTGCATGCTATATATCGCAGCGTCTTCATTTTCGTGCGCAAGGCATGCGTGGTCCGCCCAATCTCTGCCACGGTCCTACTCTGCCATCGATCACCGTGCTGCTGCTCTATGTCGATTTCTTGTCCATCTGCCTCCCCAGTCAACCAACATCTCCCTCAAGCACGAGTCAGTTATATAAGGATATTTGATTTCAGGCAGTAACAGCATCTGCTTCAGTCTTGACGTCGACCCGTCATCCCGAATCTGTATCACTATCAGCTTGTTGCGTCAACTCTCGTTTCCTCCCTGGGCCGGCCATGTCTCTGCGCGAAACGTAAATTATTTGCGGGGGAACGGCGTTGCGACTAGGCAGCGCTTACAAAAGGAGCGACACCTATTTACTGACGGTGGAGGATCCTCTGTAATGGTTTGAAACAATCGGCTAAACTCGACACGATGTCCGATAAGATCAGCCTACTCCCTTTGGAGCTCATCCTTCACATACTCTCCTATCTTCCCTTCGAGTCATTGCTTGCCTTTGGCGAGACGTCTCGCGCCAACTATGAGTCCCATACTCTCTGCCTCAAACGCTTACGGCTAGGGGTCTTTGAAAAGCGCATTCATTCCGTGATAGCCTTGCTCCAGGCTGGCTGGACCACGCCGGATCAGATGGCTCAGATCTCTGGTCTCGACAAACTAAAAAGCGACTATACCATATCGATTATCCAACCTGCATTGAATCCTCTAGTTAGCGACGTAACCGGCAAACATCTACCAAAAATCAAAGACTTGAAAAGACGGGGCCCTGTGATACTGGAAAAATCCCGGACACTGGAGCAGATGACACGGGAGCAGAACAAGATCTTTGCCCAAGTAGTGAATCGATACGGCCGAGGACTAAGAGAGCTAGAGTTCATGGCATATGATCTTGACAGTGAGGGCGCCATGGCCCTAGCAGCTGGATGCCAGAATATCCTGCATCATCTAGCGTTGCGCTTCGAACATCCACATATTCGAGAAGGTCCGATCAGGCCGACAACTTGGCTGAACCCTGCGCCAGGGAGCACGGCGTGGAATCTCCTGATCGGAATAGGACGGTATCGGCAACTCGGGCTTTGCGGCTTGCAGACCCTGATCCTGGAGCGGGCGGGCATTACTCCGTGGCAGTTGACGATGCTGGTGAAGAAGAATCCAAAATTAACTGTCCTCAAATTGAGGACATGTCGCGGTGCTCAGCCCGAGTTTCTGAACTGGCTGGGCGGCACTGCGCAGGACCCAGATGAACCAAGAACAGCGGGAAATGGCTTAGCTCCTGGTCATAAGCTGAAAGTACTCTGGTTGGAAAATTGCCATGCATTGTTACCACATCCTGTTGAAGATCATCTAAAGCTACCTGACCAAGTTTGCGACTTTGGTCTGGAATGGGTCAGAGGTCTGACAAGCCTAGAAGTAAGTGGAAACTCGTGTTTCTGGGTTGTCAATGGCGAACAACTAACTGATTAATTCTGACAGTCTCTCTCTTTCTGCGAGAGTTCGAGTATTTCACCTGAATACGTTGACCGGGCAAACAAGATTCTTTGGAAGATACCAGAGGTCATCCCACCATATTCTTGCCATGGGGATAAGGCTCCTATTGAAGTTGACCCGGGTCTTCTATAGCTCGCAGTCATTAATCACTCTATGTGTTGAGTTTGGGCGGTTCCTTACAGCAGTGTGCCTGCATCTGTTTCTCGTTGCCTCGCTGTGCTTATTATATAGAACGATCTATTTCGTGCATCTATCCTGATGTCTGTGCTAGAGTCGACCACTGTTAGTTGGGCCCTTGCATGTAATGATAGCCATCAGGCAGTATTAGTAGACGTGAAATATTGACTGCTTTTTGTATATCTTTTTCACCTCATCCTTACAAATTGCCTAGGCATGTACCTAGTTGCCTGGAATAACACTGTCAAAGATCACACGGTCATGGTTCGAGGAACCTTAACATAAGAGCTCAAAGAACAGACGAGATATCATTTATCACATAAGAAGGTATTAGACATGCCTCCCAGCAGTGGTACTGGGTATGATGCAAGCAGGTACTTCTTTACCAACTGTACACCCGTGAGCGCCTTCTCGTTTCCTTCACCCCAGTCTCAGATCCAACCAAGCAACACACCACCCACCTCCATGGCATTCACTCTCAACATGGCCATTCACTGCTTCCCCAATCAGTGAGTCACGGGCGTGGGCACGAGTTGGTTTACTCTGCCCATGACAGACACTGTTCTGTTTGTCTTCTCACCTTGTTATTTGTCGGCGCCCTCCCCACTCATACCAAGCTTGATACCCGCCGAGCAGCGACGTCCGGGCGATCACCTTTCAAAGTAAACAGGATGACTCCGAGTCACCGATCTGCCTCCCAGCTGTGGGCGATAGCCCGCCGCAAGCTCTTCTCCAGGCGCGGGTCCTACGACAAAGACTATGACTCCCAACACCGATCTTCTGACTCTGCAGACACCTCTTCTCTCAGTGAGCAAAACGACGGGTTCTACAAGTACTCACAGGAAGTTGTCGATAAGAGTGATACGGTCTACAGGAAGGTCGTTGAAAACATGGGAATCCGTTCTTCCGACAGCACTGGGGCGTCCTATGCGTCTGCTGTAGGTTGTTTTGCCTCTCACTTGGCTGGAAACTGACAGAAAATGATAGTCGATGGTTCCTATCGGACGGCCTCCTCTCCCCTACACCGTTGGTGACCCTGAGTGGGATACCACCAACGGTTCTGTCAAGTATTTGGACCATGCCTGCGATGATGACATCTCGGCCTATCGAACCAGCGTCCTGTCTGTGTATACCAGAGTGTACACGGTTGCCAAAGTGGTTTTCATGTCATTCCTCCATTATGGACTGGATGTGAGTAGTATTATTTCATTGCTCCTGGCACATCGAGACAGGTGCTTACTCTGTGGCGTATCTGCTCTTAGTTGGATGACATCCCTGATGGCTTGATGGCCTACATCAGAAACGCAGAGCAGGCTGTCACCTCCAACAAGATCACCGATATGGTCAATAGCGTCAATAACCTGTATCATGCTCTCTATGCGAGGCTGATTATGGAAATTGCCAATGTGGATTTGTGCTCCTGCTTCAATTTCGGGGTTGCACGTGTCTCTTCGTATAATAATTTTATACTCCCGGAGCCGCGTCACTTGTTCAACATCTTCCTGGCCTGCAAGGGGATCCTCGACAGTCCAACTGTCTGCAGTGTCTTCAATAGAGAGGTTGTCGGAGAATACCAGAGTGCGTTCATCCGTCGCTCTGTGCAGAATCTCGTTGGAACTGGAATTGTTCTTGATGATCTCATTGGGTTCCGTCGCTTCGTCCTTCGTATTGTCGAGGATCGAGAGTCTCCGTTCCGCAAGAAATGGGGTGGAAGTGGGCTGGTGTACCACATGCCGCCCGCGGAGCTTCTTGCCGTCCAAGCTGAGAGATACATGGCTTTCACTCCAAGGGAGACGCATCGCCTCATGATTCCCGACCAGGTTCTCCCCTTCGTCGAGCGGTACACCATTGACCCGGAACGTTTGGAGAGAGGATTCATCCAGGACCACCGCCAGGCCGCGCTCGCCATGCTTGAAGGCAAGACTTTAGGAGATCTTCGAAACGAGAACCCCGCGGACCAGCTGATGAAATACGTCAAAGAACGCAAGTGCATTTGTCAGTCTGCCTGCAGTTGTAGCATGATCTGCACTCGGGAGCCGGAGCGACCCTGTCCCTGTTCAGAGTGGAAGATGACTGTCATGCTTGCGCAGAGACGCTCTGGCCGGGGCCCTTTGGGTCTCCGCGACCGATGCACTGTTCTTTCGAAGGCTGTATTCCTGGAAATCGCTTCTATCCGGGACGATGTTGACACGTTCGAGGTCGCAGCGGCCCTAGACCGAGCTGTCAAACTGTTCGCTGAGGAAATTCAGAAGGAACTGCTGGCCGAGGTGTAGATAGCTCGCAATGCTTGCAAGGTCGAATTTCCACTGGTGTTGGGGGCATGGGATTGCTTGCTTTTTCTTTACTGGGATTTCGTTGGGTTTTCCCCCTTTAACGAAGTGACGATCGTATTGAGATTTGACTTTACGTGCATTGACTATGTTGGGACTGTGGGTCTGAGGAGGATATTTGGCCCATCAGCTGGCTGGTCTATCGATGGGATGCACAGTCATGGAGATACTCGTACTGTGTACATACGACATGGAAATACGGAGTATGGAATATGAATGAAATATGTCTTGCAGAGTGGGTCGATCGATCGAATACTATGTATGTAAGTCGCAGAGGGAGTGGTTGTGTTGATGTGGGGTGCATCATTGTCCGGGATCTCTACACCATGCATCGGAGGATGTATGTGGGCGATCTCTTGGTGATGTTGTACTTGGTTGAGTCGAAGAGGTGAGGTTGAGCCCGTCAGGCCATACGTCAGGTGGGGCGCAGGTGACTCGGATGGCCAACCGGTCGGCGGTGTTGAGGAGGTGGCCGTGGTTCGCAGCCGGGCAAGATTTTCTGGCTTGCCAAAAATCCAGTCTGAGTGTCTGACTCTCCAGGCCTGGGACCGGCACAGCATCTCTGGGAAACTTTTAGCGGGCATGGTGCCCAAGATCGTTGCTAGCCCGACTGGTTTAATACTCTCTACCCTCGCTCCCTCGCTCTCGCCCTGCTGCCAGCCTGTCAGGCTCAGCCCGCCGGGAATTAGACGCAGCCCACTGTGGAGCGCTCATTCCGGGGCCCCCAGGACTTGGGTGCGACGATATCGCGCCGTCTGGCCTTCCTACGGCATCACCACCCCGGTCCCGGATCCTAACCCACAGTTCCCCATCTCCCGTTCGCCCTTCTGCTTCCAGACGGGCTATGCCCTCTGCGCCAAACGACCCTCGCGCCCCTTCCCCCCACCGTTCCTGTCTCCGCCCTCCTCCTCCTTTTCCGATCCGCTGACCACGCACTACCTGAGTCAGGATAAGAGATTATCCGTCCGGGGGGATCTCGTCCGCGGCCTGAACAACGGCGACGATGCCGTTCTAGTGGCGGAGAATTACCTCGCCGTGAACGATGGGGTTGGAGCGTGGGCGACCCGGCCGCGAGGCCATGCCGCGTATGTGTTTGCCTGGTTCCGCCCTCCCGGGCCTTGTCTCCCCCCCCATGCTGACTATCTGCCGTCTCTGTCTTGTTCTAGTCTGTGGTCTAGACTCCTCCTCCATTTCTGGGCGCTAGAAGTTGAGCGAGATCCCAATGGACACTCCGAGTTAGATCCTATCGGCTATCTGCAACGAGCTTTCAAGGAAACGACCCGAGCCACGACCTCGCCAGGTGAATGGTTTGGCACCACCACGTCGGTCACAGCCCTACTACATTGGAAGCGCGACGAGACGGGGAATATACGACCGTTGCTTTATGTGACCAATCTGGGAGACTGCAAGGTCTTTGTCATCCGGCCGAGTGAGAAGGAGATCCTCTTTCGGACCCAGGAACAATGGCATTGGTTCGACTGCCCCATGCAGCTAGGCACGAACAGCGTCGACACGCCCGAGAAGGATGCAGTGCTCTCCCTGGTTGATGTGCAGGAAGGCGACCTCGTGGTGGCCGTGTCGGACGGCATTCTGGATAACCTCTGGGAGCATGAAATTCTCACTGTCATCTTGGAGAGCCTGGAGAAATGGGACCAAGGACGACATGAAAATAAGGAATTGGACTGGGCGCCTCCAGCTGTGTTGGCGGACGAGCAAATGGTATTTGTGGCCAGGGAGCTGCTCAATTCTGCTTTGGCCATTGCCCAGGATCCTTTTGCGGAGAGCCCGTATATGGAAAAGGCGGTTGATGAAGGCCTGGCCATGCAGGGTGGTAAGTTATTCACAGCGGTTAGGCGCATTAGCTAATTCTGGGCAGGGAAAATGGACGACATCAGTGTGGTGATTGGCTGTTGCAAGAAGAGGAACCATTAGACGGCGTTATCAGGCACCATCCACCGGTCACAATGACTATCATGAAAGCCAGGACCAAGGTCACTAAGTCATGCTCACGAAGTCGATTTGCATGATGGCCATTCGACATGCACCCTCAGCACGCTCGCTGGGTCACAAGGAGACCTGGGAAAGGCCGTTATGTGGAACAGGTGCCTGGATCAGCTTCGACTTGGTGTTCAGACACTCACCTGGTGGTCTTGTACGAATTCAACATATGCATGACATAGAGGATGCCCTACACTGCATGCTAATACCCTTGATCCTACGTTAAGGTCGGCTCCTCGGGAAGCAACTGCGTTTATGGGATTTGTCCTGTACTTCGATTTATATATAATTTCTAGCATAGCGAGATAGACCACTGCTTATTATAATTAATACTTTGCATCCATCCGCAACATTGACCATCTGTATGTTAATCTCGCTTGAGCACAAAAGATAATCGGGTGAAATCCACACCCAACTCCCACAACTCCCATACCTCCTCCGCTATCATTGTAAGCAAACCGTATCTCAGGCATGCATGAAGCATAAAAAAACAAAAACAAAAAGGAATTGCCCCCACACGGGATCGAACCGTGGACCTCATCATTACTAGTGATGCGCTCTACCACTGAGCCATAGGGGCTGTTGTTGTTGAAATTGTCTCCATAATTGACTCCATAAGGCAAGGCTCGGCGCCCCACGCACAGACCACATCTCGGGCTGCTCCTCCGCCCGGCAAAAAACGAGGGCCGAAGAAAAAAAGTCCAGTTGCAAGATACCTGCCCAGCGCAACATCCCATACCCTCAATTCTCCAAGACATATCTCTACACCCCCCTCACACGACCGGACAGTCAAGATGAGGGCCAAGCGTTCCAAGAAGTACCGCAAGCTCATGCACCAGTATGAGCTTACGTTCGGGTTCCGCGAGCCATATCAGGTCCTGGGTATGCGTCCATCCAGACTCACCTTCATACTACTCCGTCGGCGGTAAATGCTAACCATGTTCCTGAGCCAGTGGACTCCAACTTCCTTCGCGCCGTATACAACTTCAAAATGGAGTTGATTCCTGCATTGGAGCGCACTCTGCAGGGAAAACCCAAGCCGCGTATGTCCTCTTCCACTTCCTCAACCTATAACCGATCACCCAACTAATGAAACGAACCAAACCACAGTCCTCACCAAATGCTCCCTCGCCGCCATCATGGCCGCCCAACCCATCAACCCCCGCACCAACAACCCCTACCGTCCCGAACATCTTCCCCCGCCCACCGTCCTCCCGCTCCGCCACTGCTCCCACAACGCCGACTCCACCCCCATCGACGAAGTCGCCTGTCTGCTCTCCCTCCTCTCTCCCTCTGCCGAAACGAAAAAGAACAAGGAACATTACATCCTCGCGACGGCGGATCCCCACCCCACCGAGAAGAAGGATAAGGCTGCGGAGTCTACGGCCGCGGGACGGAAGCGCAAGCGCGATGTGGAGGATAAGGCCGAGGCTGCGTTGCGGAAGGCGAGGGATTTGCGTCGCCAGGCGCGGTCGATTCCCGGTGTGCCGATTGTGTATGTGAAGCGCTCGGTCATGGTTCTGGAGCCGATGAGTGACCCGTCGGATGCGATTCGGGAGGGCGTGGAGCAGGGCAAGTTCCGCGTTGGGTTGACTGATCAGGCGACCAAGAGAGAGCGGGCTGCTGCTGCTGCTGCTGGCGCTGCTGGCGCTGCTGGCGGTACTGCAGAGGGGGAGAAGAAAAAGAAGAAAGACTCGAAGAAGCCGAAGGGGCCGAATCCGTTGAGTATGAAGAAGCCAAAGAAGAGGGTGCAGGAGACCGGGGCGAAGACGGAAAAGCCGAAGAGGGAGAGGGAGGAAAATGAGGAGAAGCCGGCTGAGAAGGAGGTGGAGGGAGATGGGGATGGGGAGGCGGCGCCGAAAGCGAAGCGCAGACGTCGTCATCATCGCGGTGCGAAGGCGGATGGAGATGGGGAGGGTGCTGAGGCGCCGGCTGAAGCGCCGGCTGATACCATGGATGATTGATTGCTTCTTTGCTAGGGTTTTCTGTTTGATTGATTGACTCGACATGTCATGGTACGGCGTTCGGTGGGTCGAGATAAAAGTGTCCATATATGAACTGTGTATAGGTAGTTACTCTGATATTGATAGAAAGATACTCAACATTCGCACTACACCAATGACAGTAACCCCATCATAACACATCAAGCATGATATTGTACAGCCTCCCCCAATCCAAAGAGAGAGAGACACACATACAGAGTAATATATACCCCAACAAAGACAACAAAGAAGAGATCCCCCAAACGCCAATCCCACATGCACCCACCCAATCAATCAATCAATCATACATCCATATCCTACACACCTCCTACCACTTAGCAGCACCCACACCCAGCACAACCCTATTTCCCACCCGCACCCGCAGCAGCAGCAGCAGCAGCAGGCCCCGCCCCCCCCTCCTCCAAGGCCTTCTCATCTGCCCAAATGCGCTCAATCTTCTTCCGATTCTCCTTGGCCTGATCCCGGTTCCGCTTTGCGCGCAGATACCGCTCCGCCGCCAGACACTTGTTCACGTCGCGCTTGACGTCATTGCATCCGCCGAGGGCTTTGTGTAGGAAGCCTCGCGCGTGGCATTCGTCGAGGGCCGTCATGATTTCTTCGCAGTCTGATTTATCGCTTTGTTAGCAATGGTGGGAATGGATGGGTGGGAGGTTGGAGAGGGGAACGTACTTGCGTTGTAGGGGGTGTGGAGGTGGGAATGCATTTTGGGATGGTTGTTTGTTGTGTAGCTTGAGGTGAGGGGGTGGTTAATTGACTTCTAGGATCTTGAATGTTCAATTCAGATCATTTGATTACTTGACTACGGAGTACTAGTTAGTGTATTCCAGGAAGAAATCATTCCGAGCAAATACCGAAAGCGGTGAGTACCGACTTATCGGGCGGACTTGATTCTGCCGGGCGGGGAAAATCAACCACGAAAAAAAAAAGCAACCGGATTTAAGTTCAAGATTTAATATCTATCTTGTGTTCGACAGACCTAGGTGTGACGGGTTGTTGTTGATCACTCTTTTGTCTTCTTTTTTTACCATTCTCACCTGTTGAGTTTTGGATAGTGAGGAATTGTGGTTTCCTCTATCCATCCTTGATTATCGAGTGGAGGAGGTTTTTTTTCTTTACTGCCGCTTAATTTACGATTGCTTTTAACGGCTTGAATCACGATGTCTATGATTACCACTTCGGCTTGGGTGCGGCGCGGTGTCGCGGCCCAGTTCCCGACTAAATATGAGATCAATGAGGAGGAGATGGATCGCATATCGAAGATGGCGAGGATGCAGCTGGAGGAGGCGCAGGGGGATTTGAAGGCCGCGCAGGATGACGCTATGGAGGAGGTGGACGAGAAGAAGGAGGGTGGGGATGATGCGATGGAGGATGATTCCAAGGAGGAGAAGAAGGCGGATGGTGCTGCGGAGTAAGTTTGATTTGGTTTGGTTTGGCTTGTTTCGATTGAGTGGAGTGGAGTGCTGACGATGAATAAAGTGATGATGATCTGAAGGAATACGATCTGGATCATTATGATAGCGACGAGGTCGATGAGGACGGCGAGAAAATCACCATGTTCGGCAATGTCAAGTCGCTTGCGTATCACCAGCCCAACGAGGAGGATCCGTACCTGGTGATGCCGCCGGAGGAGGAGGATGAGGAGAGAGAGGAATTGCAGATCATGCCGACGGATAACTTGCTGCTGGCGGGTAAGGTCGAGGATGAGGTTGCTCATCTGGAGGTTTATGTCTATGAGGACGCCGCCGACAATCTGTATGTGCACCACGATATCATGCTGCCGGCTATTCCTTTGGCGGTGGAGTGGTTGGATATCCCCGTGGGCAAGGCCGCTGAGGGCCGTACCACGGGTAACTTTGTTGCGATCGGAACGATGGAGCCCGATATTGAGATCTGGGACCTTGACATCGTCGACTGCATGTACCCCAATGCTATCCTGGGTCAGGGCGGTGCTGATGCGGAGAACGGCCCGAAGAAGTCCAAGAAGAAGAAGGTCAAGGCCAACGATGAATACCATATTGATTCGGTTCTTGCGCTGGCTGCTAACCGCCAGCACCGCAACCTGCTGGCCTCCGGTTCTGCCGATCGCACGGTGAAGCTCTGGGATCTTCAGACTACCAAGTGCGCCAAGTCTTACGCCCACCATACCGACAAGGTGTGCGCGCTGGAGTGGCACCCGACGGAATCGACCGTCCTGCTGAGCGGTAGTTACGACCGGACCGTGGTGGCGGCAGATATGAGAGCCCCCGACTCCAAGGCTCGCTGGGGCGTGGATGCGGATGTCGAGAACGTGCGCTGGGACGTGCACGACCCTAACTACTTCTACGTGACGACGGATGCCGGTATGGTCTACCGCTACGATATCCGTAACGTCCCTGCTACGCCCAAGGAGTCCAAGCCCGTGTGGTCCCTGCAGGCCCACGACTCGTCGGTATCGTCATTCGACATCAACGCGACCGTCCCTGGCTTCCTGGTGACCGGATCGACGGATAAGTCCGTGAAGCTGTGGAACGTCGAGAACGATAAGCCTAGCATGGTTGTCTCCCGCAAGATGGAGGTCGGCAAGATCTTCTCGACCAGTTTTGCCCCGGATGCCGATGTGAGCTTCCGCCTGGCTGTGGCCGGCAGCAAGGGCGTGGTCCAGATCTGGGATACCTCCACCAACGGAGCGGTGCGCCGGGCGTTCGTGTCGCGGGTGCCGTCCCTGGAGGGTGAGGTGCAGGAGCGCCTGGTGGGCATCCAGCCCGATCAGGATGAGTCCGATGAGGAGGATGGTGCCCCGGAGGTTGGAGCCGCGCAAGGTGCCGATGGCTGGGAGTCGATGGATGAGGATTGAGGGACCGATGACGTTCGGAGAATGCAAAAAGACGATTTCGACCTGAATGACTTCATCGATGTGAAAAGTGTGACCGATCTACGGAGTTTAGTATAGATAGTTCTGTTGCTTTGCAATGAAAACGTTGATACCCATGACGAGGATGAGAACGGGCGCCGATCCCAGGCGATGAGTAAGCCGAGTCAAGATGAAGCACTAGTTATAGAGGCAAATGATCGGCCGGCAGGATGCCCAAACCAGAAATCATCTGATGCAGTCTCGAACACCAATCACATGCCCAGGCCGGAGTGCTGAAGGCGGCTTGGCACAGGATCGCACCCACCGCGGTGGACTGGTCCGGTGATGGAGATATACGGGATAGATACTATCACCATCTCGTATGTAAGGCCGAAAGTGGACAGAGATGATGGGCGATGAACCCAGAATGCATCGTGCATGGTTCGTGACGTTCACTTGAGGAAATCTGAACCAGACTCACGGCGTCCTCGGTACGGCGTATCCTGCGTATAATCCCTGTCCTCCGAACGAACAAGTAAACGAGTAGAACCTCACAGGGTTATCGCGCATCTCCGTCCCAAGTATGGGTGGAAAAAGATATCCGCCAAAGCACAGGTCAACTGGGACGACCACCCAGTTATTAAGTTGACCCACTGGTGGGGAAACCTGGGTCGTCGACCCGCCCACGGCTTTCCGTCAGTGGTAGGTACGGAGTACGCACAACTCCATTGTGCCGGGAGGGGGGGGGAAAAGAACCCCCATGGAACGGATCGCGGATTCCATCCGACAGGTGGTACCTACATACGCGAGTCTGGAGGCAGAGACGTGATGTATGTAGGTACGAGTTCCAGCTCCTGCAGAGAGTCACCCCTTTCATCAAGCATGCGCGACGTCATGCACCATGGATCCATGATCCATCACGACCGCATCCTCCAGCTGAGACGGCAGATTGTTTCATCCCCACCGCTCAGGGCACATGGCGGTTTCCAGTGGCCGCCGCGTTGCCGTTCCTGGCGCCAGACCGACACCAGTCGGAGGCCGACTTTGCCTGCCGTGACCTTTTCCTGACTAGCCTCGCTGGTGCGCCCGTTTGACGATGCCCGCCTGGGTTTAGCTTCCCCTCGTCCTCCATCTGTTTGAGTTTGATTCATTTATTGACGAGTCCATCCCGCCATACGGAGTACGGAGTAGATACCTACGGGACTCGAGGGATGACTATTCCGTCGCGGATTCAGGGACGCAGGTACTAGGAGAGGATACTAAGTATCTAGGGTGAAAAGAATTTTCCCCTGGGAATCACTCCTGATTATTTGCTTCATACTTGATCCCTGTGTTGTACGGCGTGGCCACCCGACGTAACAAATGACCGGGGGAGGTCGAGACTTGTCCGTTCCTCCATCAAATAGCAGGGCGTGACTAGCCGCGCCTGACTGTCTGTCCGTCGGGGCACCGGAGTAACGATGCAGATGCTCTAAATACTCGTGTAGATACTAAAAAGCACGCACTACCAAGGCGCCAGGCGAACCATTGAACAAATGAAGGCAAATATCTGACCGACAGGTTCTGGATCCCAACTGGTCGGCAAAGACCCTGGCGACGACGGCGCGCGATTCAGGACCACATCCAAGGGTGGGCGGTCCAGCAGCTGCACTGACTGGGTCGGTGGTTTAGGCTTTGGTCCTTTCTGGTTTTTCTCCTCCAGAGAGGAAAAAGAGAGGGGGGACACGCCTGTGGTCGAGTCCCCGGCGAGGCCCAGATTCACGCCGGGAGTGGTTCCATCCACACCTCATTCATCATCCACTCGCCTCTCTCTTCCTTAGTCTTTTCTCTTTTCCCCCTCTTCTTCCCTTCACTCCTCTTTTCCCTCCCATTCCTCCCTGGGGGATTCCGCTTATTCCTGCACCATTCCTTTTTGATCTTTCCATTCTTCGGTCCTCGATCTGTGTATCCTGGATTCTTGCCTTCCTTCATCGTTACTTACCACCCCTACCCTTTTTTATTCTCCTACTTCCCGTGGCGCGTCCTGGTTGTCCGCCCTGATTTTCCCTGTACAATATTGGCGGTGCTGCAGTATCTCGTTCCCCCCTTGAGTCGAGCAACCCACCCCATTTCCCGAGGACCACCCCTCTTCTCATCCGCCTGATTTACTTTTCTGCTGCGCAAGAAAAAGAAAGAACTACTTAGAGGAAGTTCTGCATTCATTTAGACCTTTGCTCCCGCTGGCAACAACTGGGTTTGACAGGTCGTCAACTGTATCTGATAACGGACATTCCGGTGATCGATCTTCCATTCCTTCTTTGCTCCACCCCGCGATCGTCCACCAGCATTCTTTCTCTATACCGCAAAAGGCGTCCGACACTCGCAAACGAGAAGGCGACTTCAGACCCTAAAAATAGGAAACAATAGCCATTGTACGACTACCGACCAGATTCAGCAACCCTGCATACCAGCAGATATATCTGAAGCCCGACCGGCTAGTCTACAGCTCTTATCACTCACCGTCAACTACCTACTCAACCATACCATACTGGTCCGACTGTTATCACCATGAGTTTGGCGAGAGCCTTTACGAAGCGCAACAAGCGCCCCGAGGTCTCGGCGCCGATGCCGTACCGTGAAGCACACAAGTTCTCCGGCCCGATCAACCGAGACAAGATCTCAGCCCCCGTGGAATTGTTGTCGACGACGAATATGCTGGCCTACAATGCTCCCGACATTCACTCGGCAACCTCATCGTCTACCTCGTCCCTGCAGTCACCGGATGACTCGGAGCTGTCCTTTACGCAACGCAGTTTTGGCTCGCCGCTTACGACTCCGGATGAATCTCCGATCGAGCCGAACCCTCTGCCTTCGTACTTTCCCAAGCGATCTGCGACCATTACGAGTCACCCCCGCTCTTCGACGTCGACAGCCTCCTCCACGGAAGCGCCCTTGGTTCCCAAGCGGGCCCTGTCCCACACGAAGCGGACTCATCAAGAGCTTGCTCGCCAGCGTTCCTTGTCACGACTGTCTCCACCTCCATTGAATTCCTTGCGCAACGCATCTAGCAACCGTCCAGCGCATGATAGCTACAAGGCGGAACCTCATCCTTTCAGCAAGGAGCTGGAGCAGGTGAACGAGGTGGTGGAAGAGTTTGGTGGCGCGCGTATACTCGACGATGAAGAACTTATCCTCCGAGACAAGGGATTGATGAAATTCACCGCCGATGACTATCTCGTGGAGATTGAGGACCTTTATGGCAGCATCTTCGATGACTATCTGGGTTCGATAGGTTCTGGAGCCTGGCTATGAGCCGAGTTTCCTTTCGCTTCTTCCTTTCTTTACAACCATTTATTTCCGAGGGATTTTGCCTGGAGGGCACTGGACAGGGACTGGATACTCCCTTCCTCTCATCAGGATTTGATTTGCACCATGACCCACTCATATTCACTCTTTAATGTCTTGTGATCTAATTAGTCGTTTTATTTCGTTTGGGTTAGCTAGATACCACGGGAGGATCTTGATCTATCATCTCACCTTTTCTTTTTCTCTGCTGGTTGCTGCAATGTGATTCCATGCTGTCTGGATCGATCTATCCGCTTTGCTGAACAGGATATGTGACGGTCTCTTGACATGTCTAACGAGGTTCTCAGATTTGTACTCTTCTGCCTTAGCGTCGTTATGAATGCGAAGACACCGATGGAGCTAGTTTCAAGCGCTGGTCTATACATCATAAATTCTGCGTCACATGCATGTTGAGTTCTCGTCCCGAGTAATCGTAGAATTGTATAACCCGATCGGGTAAGGCCGTCGCGGTGATCACGCGTTGGTCACGAGCTGGCAGCCTCAGGCTCCACAGCCGCCCCACCCAAAAAATTTCACGTCGAGTTGGTTTCTCCGCTTCGCTGGTTTTCTTCTTAGTTCTTACTCCAGACGGGCTTCCCTTCCAAGTGCTGGTTCTGTCTCCTTCTCACGCACTTGTGCATCGCATCTTTTAGTGTGTGTGTGTTGGACGGTCCGATGAAGGTATCCCCCACCTTCTTTGCTCCCAAGCGCGCTTGTCATCTGTAGCAACAGGAGGTGGATCTCTCGACTCGCACTGGCCGTGTCGTGTGCTCTGCTTCGTGATCTGTTTTGATTCCTTAATCCCACTCCTTGCTTGCAACCCCGAGCGTGCGACTCATGATTGGAGTCGGGATCCTGTCTCAAGCCATCCCCCGCCATTTCATTATTATAGAACCGCCGATCCTGTCATGGGCGTCCTTGCCACCGCCTCCCGCAGCACAACGTTCGCACCACGGCCGACCGATCCATCCAAGATGCTAGTTACATCATCACCTGTGTCCATTCTAAAAACGCCTAAGAGCACCCCATCCTCGACCGGGATTAAGCACAGGATGATCATGGGGGACGACTACAGTGATCTATCCCTGTCCTCGTCGTCCTCGTCCGACGTGGAAACCAGCCCGAGTCCCCGGAAGCGGACGCGGGTGAAGTTCGATAAGGAGGTCTTCATGGTACCATATCAAGAGGAGACACAATCAGAGCGGAAGCCAGAGAAGAGTGCGGCCGTCGTCCGCGAGGAGGTGCGCCGGGCCATCCAACGGCATGTGTCGGGCACCGACAGCGAGGCGTACGACCGCATCAAGGAGATCTTTGCGGTGGACCCGCGGCGCCGGGATGAGGACAACATGTTTGCCTACGATGTACCTACACACACGTCCTTGCGACACCATCTCATGGGTCTTTTGTCAAATGTTGCGTCCTTGGATCGCAGTTGCAACGGACTGGTCCATGCCGTGCTGAATAGCGTATGGCTGGGCCGGGACGAGTCGTACATCAGATTGTATATACGCTTTCTCGGTAACCTTGCTGCCGCGCAGGGAAGCTATCTGGGGTCTGTGCTCCGCATGCTGGTCAATTATCTGGGGGAGCTGCCCAAAGACACGGGCAAGGTGCCTGGCTACCCACTTGTTCATGTGCCTGAGCTCTACGCCCGGGTGCACATGGCCTTGCGCCATGTGATGCAGTTGATTCCGTCTGGTAGTGGAACGCTGTCGCCTCTCCTGTCTGGGCAGTTTCCCTTTGCTTCCGATTCGGCCAAGGCCAACATTGCGTATACGCGGAACCTCATCCGAGTCATCAGCTATGCACCAGAGCTTCAAGGTGATATCCTTGCTGTGATTACGGAAAAGCTGGTCAAGATTGACGTCCACATCCAGGTGGACCTGGAGGACATCGAGGAGGAAGTCGGCGAGGATGTCCTACAGGGTGTCTCCCCGGAATCGGTCATGATCGAGGAAGATGATACCGAGGACGACGATGACAATGACTCCGTCCTGAGCGATGATTCGGTAGATAACGACTCCAAGCGGATCAAGGCCATTCGCGATAACATCCTCAAGCTGGATGGCATGATCGACAGTTTGTTCGAATACTATGCGCCTCCATTCACGACGGGCTCCTTGGACGATAAGGAGAACGCCTTCGACCTCCTGCTGAGCCACTTCCAAAACATCATTCTCCCGACGTACCGCTCGCGCCACTCCCAGTTCCTCCTCTTCCACTTCTCTCAATCCTCTCCTATCCTTGTGGACCGCTTCGCCGCGATGTGCACGGAACTCATTTTCAACAAGGCGCAGCCGGCTATTATGCGCCAATCTGCCGCAGCCTACCTGGCCAGCTTTGTTGCTCGTGGTGCTCATATCTCCGGGGAGGTTGTGCGGGACGTGTTCGACCTGCTGGGCACATATCTCAACAGTCTCCGTCTGGATTATGAGGCCACCTGCCGGGGCCCCGATCTGCGCCGCTACGGCCCCTTCTATTCTACTGCCCAGGCCCTACTCTACATCTTCTGCTTCCGCTGGCGGGATCTGACTACCGCTGCACTTGAGGGCGACACTCCCGAGCAAGTGGACGAACTGGAGCCGGAGGACATTATGTTCCCGCCCTCGGTCAAAGAGGTGCTGCATCAGGCAATTCACTCCAAGTTGAACCCCTTGAAAGTGTGCTCGCCAGCGATCGTGTCGCAGTTCGCGCGGATGTCGCAGCACTTCAACTTGATGTATGTGTTCAGCATCCTGGAGACCAACAAGCGACTGCGCATGTCCTCCTACCGCAGCATCGGTGCGATGGCCGACCCGCGCTTCAGCCAAGTCGAGCGTGAGATCCGCGCCGGTGACGATCTCGGATACCAGCTCGACGCGTACTTCCCCTTCGATCCCTACCAGCTCCCGCGCAGTCGACGCTGGGTCGAAAGCGACTACGTCCACTGGCGCGGCATCCCAGGTCTGGACGAGGGCGACGACTCCGACAGCGACGCGGACGGAGACGAATCCGACGATGACCTTAGCGACGGGACAGAAACGGATGACGAATTGTGACGAGTCAAGACCGACAAGACCCAAAAAAGTTACCAAAAGTTCCTTCTCTGTTTCTCTCGTGCCATTGGCGAGCTCAATACCCAATCTGTTTGCAATTTTCGCATCTCCCTGCGTGCCGCAGGCCATATGTTCTCTGACAGAAAAGAAAAGTTCATCTCGAGGATCTGTTTGCAACTTAGCGCGGCGTATGGAGACTGATTGATTTGATTTGATTTGATTTGACATTATACTTGCATACATCCGTTTGATACCATACCATGCAGGTTTTTCCTGGTATGCGTTATTGTTATTGTTCTGTTGGCTTCGCGTCTCGGATCTTATTCATAATGATGGATGATGATGTAGGATGAATCTGCAGGGCAAGAATGGAATTTCACTATATTCTATCAGATTATATTGTCCTATATTATATTATACTTTGATAACATCCTTGTAAGTGAACACGACCAACTTGAAGTCGGAAGAACTAGTGATTGGTGTATACTCTTTGTCGTAGTTGTGTTTGATTTCTTCCTTCCTCTAGGAATGCTGGTGCTACTCCTGCTGCTACGTGCTAATGCAGGGGATGCAGGCGGTTCATGTGCATGGACCCGTGTTGGATCATTGGCTCATATCCATGCGTTTATAAGATGGAAATCAACACTAGCATCGGAATTGAGATCAAATAGCGAAATGAAGAAAGAAAGGTCCAATGGTTCGTACATCTCTATAATGAATGTCGTCTACTGTACATAAGGATGGATCAATAACAATAACGATGACGGTAACGGAACCCGCTGTCTAACGCCGATAACCTGGTTTTACTGTACCAAATGGGGGAACAATATCAAAGAGAATGTACAGACGAGGGGAAAGAATATACAAGAAGCAGTGAGGACCGTCCGCCTCAGGGACGCGGTAGTGGTTTTTCACTGGAGGCAAAGGGGTGGTAGGGAAGTGGGGGAGAAATCTACGCATCGAAGATGTGCTTCATGTCGGCACAGGCATCGCGGTATAGAATATCGACCCGGTCCTGGTCCCGGAACGGATTG
The DNA here is from genome assembly GCF_003184845.1 of Aspergillus ibericus CBS 121593. Classification (NCBI taxonomy): domain Eukaryota; kingdom Fungi; phylum Ascomycota; class Eurotiomycetes; order Eurotiales; family Aspergillaceae; genus Aspergillus; species Aspergillus ibericus. The sequence goes on from NW_020292111.1 coordinate 330,152, forward strand.
GGCGATTTATCCCACGCATGGGGCACCTTCTCGATCATCATGGCCCGCACGTGTTTATTGATGTTCTGCAGCCGACGCACAAAGACCTGACCCTCCTTGAGGAGCATGTCCCATTCGCAGATATAGAAGAAGATATCGTGCGGGAGGGCTTCGGCGAGGACCTCGTCCGTGGCGTGTACGGGCGACGCATAGGGTGAGACGCGCTCCTCGCGGTTGGGCAGATAGGATTCGTCGAAGAGGTTGGTGAAGAAGGCGGGAAGGGTCTTATTGGGCATGAGACTCATGGCGCGGCGGTGGTCGCGCGACTCCTCGAAGTCGAGGATAGGGTACCAGCAGAAGATGGCGACGATGTTGAGCTCGCTGGTCGAGGCGGCTGCCACGAGCTGCTGGGTGGAATCGTAGGGGCCCGCATAGCTGGGGGGACTGTTCCGGTGGTCGGGGTACCGGTCGCGCTGCTCATTGAGCAGACTGCGCAGGCGGAGGGGAACGGTGATGGCGAGGTTGCCGCCGGCGGAAAAGCCCGAGAGTGAAATGCGGGAGACGTCTAGACCCAGATCGACGGCGTGAGCAGCCAGATACTGTAGCGCTCGGACACCATCGTCGACGGCGGCGGGAAACGGGTGTTCCGGGGCGCGACGGTACCCGACGCTGACCACCACGGCGCCGACCTCCCCGAGCACACACCGCGACCAGCGACTGTCGTCCGTCGGACAGCCCAGGGTGAAGCCTCCGCCATGGAAATTGACCACCACAGGCAGGCGACGACCCTCTTTGCGACTGGTGGTATAGTCGGGTGGCGTGTAGAAGTATAGGCGGATTTGACCGGAGTCGGCAGGGATGGATCGGACAAAGGACGGGCGCGGAGGTCGTGGGGGGGTGATATCGTGAATGAACATGCCAATGCGCATTAGGAAGCGCCAGAAAATGGCCTGAATGTAAAGCCACCAGCGTGATGTCGCCATATTGAAGTGGCCATGCAAGTGAGGGAGGAGTCGTGAGAGAGAGGAAGAAGGAACGAAGAGAGGGACTCGGAAGGTCGGCGAGACACGAGACCCGTCTATCAAGGGATCGGATGATGGGCCGACCAGTGAAGTGGACGAAGGAATCAGTTGATCAGTGGAGATGCAGCTAATCTACTAGATACAGTGTACTTGTCTGTACGAGGAACGGAAGTCACTTGCCGAGAAGCACAAGAAAGCCAAGCCGGGAGGGAGAGACGCTCCGTCGAGATGATCAAGAGCGAAGAGCACGAACGAGACAGGAACCGGGAATTCGCCTGGTTCTAGTAGTCCGCGTCGGTCTTGGACCACATCATCGTTACAACAGGTCCATGTCCCCACTGGACCCTGCTGAGGAATGTCGCCAAAAAAGAGAAAAAAAAAAAGAAGCGTTTCTTTGCATCATCGGGCGCCATGACATCACCGGCCACCGATGGCACCGCGCCTTTATTTCCCTCGCTCGTATCCCATCCTTTGGCTGCATCCTCGGTCGGTACTTTGCTCGGCCCTTCCTTCACGTTCTGGCCTGCCCTCGGTTTGTCAGTTCCTGGTCAGCTTCCCAAACCTTGATAGCGTTAAACTCTTCCAGTGTTGTCCCTATATAAGTGCTGACGCTGCCGCCCTTCTGCCCCTCTGCCCCTCTGCCCCTCTTCCTTGTTCTTTCACCTTCAACGGTTTGCTTATCACCAGTTTCCCCCCCTCAATTCCCCTGTCGCATGGGAGACTTCCTCCCTTCAATCCCCTCATCATGTCTATCAAGCGTGCCCTTTCCAAAATTAAACCCTCCAAGACCTTCGACGATGACTCCAGCAATTCCCCCAACTCGGCCACTTCCATGTCCCCGCGTCGCAGCATCCTCAGCGGATTTCTGCGCGATCGCGACTATGTCTCTTCTTCCGACGACGTCTCGGATGATTCGTCCTCCCCTGGCACCATGAGTAAGAACCAGCAAAAGCGCATGGCGCGCAAACAGCGCAAGGAGCATTCGAGACTCAGCGGGGAGCGCCACTCCGAGGACTCGGATGCGCGTCATAAGGAGGACGTCGTCAACGCCTCCCGCGAGGAGACCGCCGAGATGAAGGACCGCTACGGGGAATTGCCGCTGTTGCAGTCTCGCACGCGGCCACGCGAGGCTCGCACGAAATTCGACGAGATCTCCGAAGCCTTGGTGGGCAAGCAGGTCTGCTTTACGGCTCGCCTCCACATTATCCGTCGCATGAGCTCGAAGCTAGTCTTCCTAGTCTTTCGCCAGCAGCTGTTTACCTTTCAGGGCGTCCTGCACGAGGAGCAGGGCGTCAAGTCCATTGCCATGATCCATTGGGCCGAGCATCTGCGGTTGGGCTCCATTGTTCGTGTGCGGGGCACCATCAGGCAGCCCCAGGTGCCCGTTCTGGGTTGCACCATCCATAATGTGGAAGTTTCCATTGATGAGATCCACCTGGTCGTGCGTCGCGAGGAGTCCGTTCCCTTCAGTGTCTACGAGGCGGAGATTCAGACCCCTGAGGAGGAGCGCATCGAGGGCCGCCGCAGTCGCATCCCGGATCGCACCCGACTGATCAACCGTCTGCTGGACTTGCGCACTCCGACTTCCCAGTCCATCTTCCGCATCCAATCCGGAATCAGCAACCTCTTCCGGTTCGCCCTCGATGAACAGGGTTTCATTGAGATCCATACGCCCAAGCTGCAAGGGTCCGCCACCGAGTCCGGTGCCAGTGTGTTCCACGTGCAGTACTTCGGTCGAGATGCTTTCCTAGCTCAGAGCCCTCAGCTAGCCAAGCAGATGGCTATCGCCGCCGATTTTGGCCGGGTCTATGAAATCGGAGCTGTATTCCGGGCGGAAAACTCCAACACCCACCGCCATCTGACCGAGTACACCGGGTTGGATATCGAGATGGCCATTGAGGAGCATTATCATGAGATGTTGGATGTGCTGGACGGCGTCATCAAGTCCATCCTAGCTGGGGTTTACCGCCGCTACCGTCGGGAGGTGGACACAGTGAAGCACCAATTCCCCTCGGATGATGTCGTCTGGTTGGAGAAAACCCCCATCATCCGTTTCGCTGATGGTATCAAGATGCTGAATGACTCGGGCTGGCGGGATGAGGAAGGCAATTTGCTGCCTGATGACGAGGATCTGCACACCCGCGATGAGATCCGTCTGGGTGAGCTGGTCAAGGAGCAGTACGGAACCGACTACTACATCCTGGACAAGTTCCCCGCCAGTGCCCGCCCCTTCTACACGATGCCCGATCCTGACGACAACCGGTTCACCAACTCGTTCGACATCTTCATTCGGGGACAGGAGATCGTTTCGGGTGGACAACGTATTCACGACCCCCATATGCTGGAGGAGAACATGCGCCGAGTGGGCATCGACCCGGACACTATGGAGGAGTACATGGAGGGCTTCCGCTGGGGTGCGCCTCCACACGCCGGTGCCGGTGTAGGCCTCGAGCGTCTACTGATGCTACTCCTGAAGCTAGGGAACATCCGCTTGGCATCCCTCTTCCCTCGCGATCCCAAGAGCTTCCCCGCCAAGCCGCTAACCGCGCAGCTACGGCACCCCGAGTCGTCCACCATTGAACCGCCGTGGGTGCGGGACAAGAAGGGCAACCTCGCGCAGGATGTCAGTCAGCTACAGCCGCTCGAGCATCTGATTGCCAATTATGGCGATGCCACCTCCACCTCCTGGGGCGATGAGCGCTTCAAGATCTGGCGGGATATGGGCACGGGTGCCGCCATCTCCTATGTGCCTAGCAGCAGCAACTACGTCATTGTCCCGGGCAATCCCTTGTGTGATCCCCGCCAGTATCGCCAGGTGATTACCCAGTTCCTGCAGTGGCTGCGGCGCGAGACCAAGTACAAGCCGGTCTGGCTTCTGTGTTCGGCCGACGTGGAGAACATCCTGGGCGAGCGACTGGGCTGGCGAACGCTGTCCTGCATTGCCGAGGAGCGCGTGGACCCGGCCCGCAACATGGCGGCCTCGGATGGTGAGATCTCCCGCAAGATTCGGCACGCCGAGAGCGAGGGCGTCAAGCTCGTGAGCGTGAACCGGGGCGAGATGGTGTCCGATGAGATCCGCGAGAAGATCGACCAGCGCATCCAGGACTGGCTGAACAACCGCAAGGGCACTCAGGTGCACCTGTCGGAGATTCACCCCTGGCGCGACCCCGAGCACCGCTGGTACTTCTATGCGGTCGACAAGGAGGGCACCATCTGCGCTTTTGTGGCCTTGGCCACCCTCGCCCCCGTCCATGGCATGCAGATCAAGTACAGCTTCGACTTCCCGGGCTCGCCCAACGGCGTCATCGAGCACATCGTCACGCACGCGATCCAGACGGCCGCCGCCGCCGGCGTCAAATCCTTCACCTTCGGCGCGGGCGCCATGTCGTCGCTGACGCCTGGCCACAACCTGCGCGGCACCCGCGTGAAGATGCTGCAGCACACCTACGACACCATGGCCAAGCAATTCCACCTGGTGCGCAAGAGCGAATTCCGGGCGAAGCTCGGGGCGGAGGACGACCCGCTCTACATTGCCTACCCACCCCACGGCCTCGGCACCAAGGGCATGAGAGCGGTGCTCCATTTCTTCGAAGATTAATTGCCACCACTGTCTGCATAATGCCATGACGGAGTGAAACGACGTGCGAACACGCAGTTGATATGTGCACTGGACACGGCTGGATTCTTTAGATGTCTCGTTTTGGGATTGTTCGCGTTAGATATTCCCCCTTTTGTTTGGTTGCGGAGCGGTCCTTTTCCGGGGTACTATTTGTTTGTTTTGCTTGTTCGCATGTGCTCCTACTACGACGATAATAATAGACGCAGCGCCATGTAATGACAGCCATGTGTACTATGTATGATGAGAGAATTGAGCTTATTTTTGTTTCATTTCGAACTCATTCTGAAAATATATAATTACAATATGCCATGTCTATACTAACCAATATCTTCCATGAAAATTCATACATGATCCAAATGGTACCAGATCACTGCACCTTTTTCTCCTCCCCCTCCCCATCTCGCTCCCCCTCCTTCTCCCCCTCAACAGCCATATCATCCACCACCCTCTCCAACTCCCCAACCACCCACTTCCCCACCAAAACCGCCACCACGGCCACCACCACTCCATAACACGCCGTCGGCACCAACGACCTAGGGAAAACATTCCCCAGAAACGGATCGAGGATGATGTCCACCGCCACGGGCGGTACCGTCCGCATCAGCTCCGCATCCGTGGAGAAGTAGTCCGCCGTGGCCCGGATTCTCAGGAACAGCACCGAATCGGAGATGGGGCCGTTGTCGAGGGGTTTCTCGGCGGTGTTGAGGTCGATATCGAGGTCGGGGTTGGTACTGGTGGTGGTGAGGCGCGAGGAGGAGTAATTCGTTATGGAGGAGAGGAGGATAGGGTCCGAGAGGGTGTGGGTGAGCGTGTGGGTGGTTAGGGTGAAGGCTGTTGGTTGCTTGTGGTTGCGGAGTTAGTGGGTTGGTTAGATTTAGATTGTATGAGGAGACGGAGGGAGCGTACAGTTGCTAGCCAGCAGAGACGCACTTCGTATCGTCGGCCGGGGTGGAGGTTTTGGAGAAAGAACCACGACTCGGTGCCGTGGGAGTAGGGCGTTGGGAAGGAGGCGTTGAGGTAGGTGCGGAGGATAGGATGGGAGGGTGAGAGACGGGCGAGGCCGAGGTCGTCGATGGGGGGGTGAGGGGTGGGGATTGTTATCGGGGGAGGGGCGAGGAAGATGGTTTTCTCGACGTTGGCGGTGGTGAAGGTTGTGAAGAGGAGGAGAATGAGGAGGTAAGGGAGGGAGGAGAGCTGGAGGGGGCGGGGAAGAGGGAAAGGCATGGTTGATGGTTGGCGTGGTTAGCGGTTGGGGGTTGTGTGAAGGGTATATGTCGGTCTTATATGGTCATTGTTGGACGCGTAGAGGTGGTGGAGCTGAACGGGTTCTGGGAGATGTTAGAGAGGTTGATATCATGCGAGAGAGGTATGGGGATGGGAGTACTGGGAGCTCGGTGCTTGGAGAGATCTATATCTGTTTCGGGGTCGGAGAGGGTGATGATGCTTGCTGTGTAGTTTGGTGAGAGCTAAAATTGGTAAGGTAGCTTAGACTATAAGTGCCGGAGGTACTGGAGTGAAGAAGAGAACGGATTGTGCAAGAGGGGGCCCCCAATTGGCAACGGGCGCATCCGAACCTGCTGGCGATCTGAGATCATCCGGATGATGTTCGGGGATCTTTCGTCATGCCGTCACACCCTGCACGTGATCTGCTCCCTCGGCGGCCAGCTCGCTGACTCAGCTGTTGACCGCCAGGTGGTCACCGGGGGGCAACCACCAATCAGCGAGCACCCAGCCCAACGCGACCCAACGGACGGATCAACTACGGCGGCTGCGTTGGGTTGACAGCGCATGAAAGACCACAACAAATCGAGTCGACCGATTCTTGACTTGCTCCTCCATTGTCACTAACCACCAGTTCCCCAGGGTTCGTGGCCTCCCCCCCCCCCGTTTTCCCAATTTCCCACCTGTTCTCTTCCCTCGATCCCTCCTCCCCTTCCTCATTCAAAGGTCTCCTTTCCCTATCTTACCCCCTTTCGTGCCCTGTGTCGTGGTGGCCCGTTAGGTTACTAACTTTACCCCTGAAACCCCCGTACAGATCGACCTTGGGTATTTTAATTTTTCCCTCTGTCCACATTCCAACCCACTCCGTGTCCCTCACCATCTACCCGTATCTGAAACCCATCAATTCAACTCGCCAAAATGAGAGAAGTTATTAGTTTGAACGGTGTGTGCCCAATGCCTCCCCTGCCCAGTTGAGTTTTCGCGTGGTCACTAATGTTTGGTTGTTCCCCCTCACAGTTGGTCAGGCTGGTTGCCAAATCGCCAACTCTTGCTGGGAGGTATGCTGAGACCTGGGGTCATCAACCCCTCCTTTCCGAGCCAATTTACAAAGACACCATGGTGCATGCCATGAATCGTGTGAGTAGGTGGACTGACCGCGTTATGTAGCTTTACTGCCTCGAGCACGGCATCCAGGTATGTGCCACCCAGCTCCTGAGGACTCCCATCATGGAGCGGTGTCTCTCATCATCCGTGATCAATCCCACTAATCTCTCTCTTGGATGACAGGCCGACGGTTACTTGACCGAGGAGCGCAAGAAGGATGACCCCGACCACGGCTTCAGCACCTTCTTCTCCGAGACTGGTATGTTGCCACCGCTTCCCTGACATCCCGCTTCTCCTTTCCCCCGCAACCCCTAACCGGCACTGGTGGTCTAGGTCAGGGCAAGTACGTTCCTCGCACCATCTACGCGGATCTGGAGCCCAATGTCGTCGATGAGGTCCGCACCGGTACCTACCGCAGTCTTTTCCACCCCGAGAACATGATCACTGGCAAGGAGGATGCCTCGAACAACTATGCCCGTGGTCACTACACCGTGGGCAAGGAGATGATCGACCAGGTCCTCGACAAGGTTCGCCGCGTTGCCGACAACTGCGCTGGTCTCCAGGGTTTCCTTGTCTTCCACTCCTTCGGTGGTGGTACCGGTTCCGGTTTCGGTGCTCTCCTGATGGAGCGTCTCTCCGTCGACTACGGCAAGAAGTCCAAGCTGGAGTTCTGTGTCTACCCTGCTCCCCAGAACGCCACCTCCGTTGTTGAGCCTTACAACTCCATCCTGACTACCCACACCACCCTCGAGCACTCCGACTGCAGTTTCATGGTCGACAACGAGGCCATCTACGACATCTGCCGCCGCAACCTCGGCATTGAGCGCCCCAGCTACGAGAACCTGAACCGCCTGATCGCTCAGGTTGTCTCGTCCATCACCGCTTCTCTCCGTTTCGACGGTTCCCTCAACGTCGATCTCAACGAGTTCCAGACCAACCTGGTCCCCTACCCCCGTATCCACTTCCCTCTCGTTGCCTACGCCCCCGTCATCTCTGCGGCCAAGGCCTCTCACGAGTCCAACTCGGTTAGCGAGATCACCATGTCTTGCTTCGAACCCAACAACCAGATGGTCAAGTGTGACCCCCGCAACGGCAAGTACATGGCCACTTGCCTGCTCTACCGTGGTGATGTCGTCCCCAAGGAGACCCACGCCGCCGTGGCTACCCTCAAGACCAAGCGTACCATCCAGTTCGTCGACTGGTGCCCCACTGGTTTCAAGATCGGTATCTGCTACCAGCCTCCCCAGCAGGTGCCCAACGGCGACCTCGCCGAGCTCAAGCGCGCCGTGTAAGCCCCCCTGACATGCCTTGCACCGAAAACAAGAAGCTAACCCCGCTCTAGCTGCATGCTGTCCAACACCACTGCCATCTCCGAGGCCTGGTCCGCTCTCGACCACAAGTTCGATCTCATGTACTCCAAGCGTGCTTTCGTCCACTGGTATGTTGGTGAGGGTATGGAGGAAGGTGAATTCTCCGAGGCCCGTGAGGATCTTGCCGCCCTCGAGCGCGATTACGAGGAGGTTGCCAGCGACTCCCTGGAGGATGAGGTTGAGGCCGAGTACTAGATCTGACCGTGTTCTCGGCCGGAGTCCGGCGCGGGGTCCGGCAGGGCCGTCCGCGTGGATGCCATGGCTGGTCCTGATCGTTTCCGAGTTATTCTGTTGGGGACAGGCGTTGGCCAAGGTTATACCATACGAGCTGCGGGACTCTGGCTGCATGCAAATAGGAAGGAGAAGCTTGGCTCCGTAGTACAGACTATGTTTTCTTTTTGTCTGAGTATATTTCTAATATCCCTGAAGCAGCGATGAATTTACCCGCTCGTTCGAACACACATGCAGCAGTTTGGCGCCTAAGAGATTGTAATTTAAAGTTTTGCGAGTTCCAACTGAAGGTGTTTGTTTCTCTAATTGCGTTTGTTATGAAGGTTCCGTAGCGGCCACAGTGACCATGAAAGGCTGGCTGTTATTCTGTGTGGTTCGTGCGCGAGTTAGGGACAGATAGACCCTGGATTTGCGCCACCTCCACGAAAGTGGCTGCTTCTAACGACTCGCATCCTTCGGATTCTTGCCGACGGGCTGAATACATGCACCCTGCTCATGAACCGACACAGAGTAGGGGCACCCGGAGGGCTGACTGGCCAGTTGGCGGTAGCGGTGGTGGCTGACCGCCCGGGCAGCAGCGGCCGCAGGAAAGCCCCCGGGCGGACCCCAAGCGACGTGCCAGTGCCGTCCGTGGCTGTTCCCCCCCCCTCTGCCTGGCCTGCTCTGCTCTGCTCGGCTCGCTCTAGCTACTTACTGCTGGTCGCAAGTTCCCCCCCTTCTCCCTAATTTATTTCTTGATTACTATTCTCCGACCCGCCCTCATTCCTGAGCTGTCGGACCTTCCCATTCCCTCTGTTTGGGGCCATACCTCTCCTCCTGGTGGCTTTTAGTGATACCTTGCCCCCCGGTTTTCTCGTTCCCCTCAGAAGAGCTGCTGCCGCCTTGGCCATCCATGCCCGTGCTGTCTTCCACCTAAGTTGACGGCCGCCTGTTGCTTCCCTCCCCTCGCTGGATTTCCAATCAACTATTCAGCGCACAGTGTATCTACCGAAGGGAGGCCAGCTCCTCCTGAGCTATAATCATGGCTGACAACGGTGAGTTTGCCTGCCCTGGCTGGACAATGGCGCCCGCCCGAGCTCTCAGGGGACAACGGCCCAACCGGTCGATATGACGATGGTACAGCGGAACTGACGGATGCTCTCTTTCTTCCCAAGCAGCTCGCAACCCCGGCCTCAACCTGACCCCTGAGGAGAAAAGGGTCTTCTATCAACTCTTCCAGGCCGCCGATACCACCAACCTCGGCGTCATCACAGGCGAAGTCGCTGTTCCTTTCTTCGAGAAGACCCAGCTAGCCCCGGAAACCCTCGGCTTGGTATGTCGGTGCCTGCGACCTCCAGGGGAATCCTTTCTCCCGCAATCGCATCTAGGGCAGGACGGCTAACTGGATAATGGCGCTTGATATAGATATGGCAGATTGCAGACAGGGAGAATCGGGGTCTTTTGACCCCGTCTGGGTTTGGGGTCGTCATGCGACTGATTGGACACGCCCAAGCAGGTCGCGCACCGACCGAGGAACTGGCTTTTCAACGTGAGTGATCCATAGGTGCCCTTGGTTCCGATCGAGCAATGGATGGGGTTGGATCTATGCTAACGATGACCGCTTTTCTAGCTGGACCGTTGCCCAAGTTCGATGGTCTCGTTCTCGATGCCACCCCAGCTCCGCGTGAAGCGGGCACCACCAGCCCTACACCGGGTGCAGGTGCGCCTATCCGTGTTCCTCCTCTGAATCCGGACGACGTGAACAAATTCCTCTCGTTGTTCGAGAAATCGGATGTGTCCAAAAGCGGGGTACTTCCAGGTACATATGCCCCTCCAACCCCGAGGCTGATAAGATGTGGACCCTGGTAGCTGATCAAGTTGTCCTCACAGGTGAGACAGCCAAGCAGATTTTCGAGCGTGCACGGTTACCAAATGAGATCCTCGGTCGAATCTGGAACCTGGCGGATAGGAGACAACAGGGTGCTCTCGATGCCACTGAATTCGTCGTTGCGATGCATCTCCTGACGTCCTACAAGTCCGGCGCGATGAGGGGACTGCCCCAGACTCTGCCACCCGCCCTATACGATGCTGCGGCACGGAGAGGCTCTCTCCGCTCGTCGGTGGGCTCGCGCCAGGGCCTTGAAGTTCCTCCGGTACCTGCGATTCCGAAGCAATTCACGGGACCCAAGCGCACTCAGAGCCCGATCAGCAGACAACCGTTCGGCTCCCCTCTTTCCGCCCAGTCAACTGGCAGTGATTGGCTTGTCTCGCCTCAAGAGAAGGCCATGTTCGACAATATCTTTGCAACCGTTGATACGGCCAGGGCAGGATCAATTAGTGGTGACCAGGCCGTCTCGTTCTTCATGGGTGCACAGTTGCCCGAAGAAACACTGGCCCAGATCTGGGACCTCGCGGATATAGATGCCGACGGAATGTTGACGAAGGATGAATTCGCTGTGGCCATGTATCTGGTCCGCCTAACGCGCAGCGGAAAGGAATCGCTGCCTCAGACATTGCCCCCCGCCTTGATTCCTCCTAGCATGCGCCGTCCTGGATCTTCACATTTTGGCCCAGCAGCTCCCGCTCCGGTCCAAGCGCCAGCGCCGGCTCCAGCTCCAGCTCCCGCCCCATTTCCTGCTCCACGCTCGGCGGCCGATGATTTGTTTGGCCTGGATGCGCTCTCCGCGCCGGCACCGGCACCAGCACCGTTGGCTGCTCCTTCCCAGATTCCGCAGTCCACGGGGGGCTCCAATGCCGCCTTCCAGACACCTGGCTCCCCAGGGTCAAGGGCATCCCCGCAAGCTGCCTCCACGACCTTCAAGCCTTTTGTGCCAACTTCCACCTTTGGACAGAGCTTACAGCCACAGATGACTGGCGCTTCGTCTGTGGTCCCGCCGACCGTCCGGTCACCCCCACCTCCGTCCGATGATCTTCTAGGTGACAATGACCCCGAAGAGTCAAAGAAATTGACACAAGAGACCACAGAGCTTGCCAACCTGTCAAACCAGATTGGTTCATTGGCTACGGAGATGCAGAACGTTCAGACTAAGCGGGCATCTGCCGAGCACGGCCTGTCTCAAACCTCACAACAAAAGAGGGACTTCGAGGCTCGTCTCGCTCAAGCTCGCTCGATGTATGAGCAAGAAGTGAAGAACTTCAAGGCCCTTGAAGAGCGACTAAATGCTTCGAGAGCTGAAACCACCAAACTCCAGCAGGAATTTGCGTTGATCGACGGAAGCCGGCAGGATCTGCAAAACCAGTACACTCAGGTATCGGCCGCTCTCAGTGCCGACCAGCAGGAGAATGCGAGCCTGAAGGAGAAGATCCGTCAGGCTAACGCTGCGGTCGCCCAGCTCAAGCCTGCCCTAGACAAGGCACGCTCAGAGGCGCGGCAACAAAAAGGTTTGGTGGCTATTAACAAGAAGCAACTTGCAACCGTGGAGGGAGAGCGCGACAAGATCCAGCTTGAGATTGATACGCTTTCCAAGGAGCAACCTGGGGCATCCGAGGAAAGCGCCGCCGCCCCGAGCGATGCTGCCGCCATTACAAGCCCAGCTGAATCGACGACAAGCCAGAACACCAACCCGTTCTTCAAGCGCACAGCTACCGGCTCTAGTGAAACCACTGGACTGTCGCCACAGATCACTGGCGATCAACAGCGCGCCTTTGATAGCCTCTTTGGGCCCGCCTTTGCGTCGCCACCTGTGACTGCTACGCCGCCGCCGCCAGTTTCTTTCCGGGCCGAATCTCAGCCCACTTCTGGTGTGCCTACGCCTTCGGTGTCCCCTCCCCCATTCACTGCCGGGTCTGCATTGGAACCCCCCGCTCCGGCGCAGTCTAGGCAGTTGACACCAGGTGGGTTGCCCTTTGGCGAGTCCCATTCGGCAACCTCTTCGACAATGGTCTCTCCACCAGGGAGCAGGTTTGGTGGCCAAGACACGCCCAGTCTAGGAAGTGCCTCGCAAGTGGCGGTCAGTGATGCGGCGGGCCCTTCGCTTGCACAACCGGCAACCTCCCCGTTCGATGAAGTCGAGGAGCCAAATGAGCGGTTCCCCGAAATCCCCGCTATAACTGAACAACGTGCGGAAGACACTGTATCGCCTTCCGAAGAAGAGAAACCTGCCGAAAGAAAGGACCTCAGCTTCGATGAGTTGTTTGGTGGGCCTGCTCATAAGCGATCCAAGTCGCAGAAGGAAAATGATTTTGAAGAGGCGTTTGCTGTTTTGAAGCAGGGTCCTGGAGCGAACAAGACGAATGGAGCACCGGCCGTTCCCGAGTCGGAGTTCCCGCCAATCCGCGAATTTGATGATGGTGATGACAGCTCCGATAGCGAAGCGCCGATGGGCTTCGACGACAACTTTACTCCAGTCTTTCCCCCACAGAGCCAAGTCGCCGCTGCGCCCAAGCCCGATGCTATTGAGCCGTCTCAGCTGGCGGCATTCCCGACCCCTGGCACCGCGACCACCCCCAGCCAGCCTCCTGCAGCAGAGTCGCAGTCGAGCCCCCCCAATTACGACGAGACTGTGGGAAAGCAGGAGTCCGGAAGCATGCCACCCGAGTTTAATGGACTCTTGCCGACTCGAGAAGATCCGACAACTGCCCCAGATGCTCCTCACTCAGTAGAGTCAAGCACTGGGGCGCCGATCGTGGGTGGGGAGGCACAGCGCGATGGGTCGAAGGAAACCCAAGCTGCTCCTGAGGGAGCCAAGGCTGGCGCTTCTGACTTCGAGGCTGCATTTGCAGGCCTAAACCTTGCGCCGGCAAAGGAAGCCGAAGATGACGAAGATGACTTTGAAGCACCCGATAACGCAAGAAATAACATGGACTTCGATTTCTCCTTCGACAGCCCATCAGCGCAAAAGACATCGCCCAACCCAGGAGCAGATGCTGCTTCCTCGGATTTCTTCGCTTTTGACAAGAATGTGAGCTCCTCGCCTCCCGGCTCTGCCGTATCGCCCGCTGAGCCCAACGCAAAGGCGCAGACTCACGACTGGGAGGCGTTGTTTGCTCCACTTGACAACGCCTCTGCTGCAGCCAGCGGAACCAATGGGGCCGGCAGTGCAGGAGGCAGCAAGGAACCCGGCTGGGCTCTTCAGACAGGTACTGAAGACGACCAGATCCTCCAGCGGTTGACTGGCATGGGCTTCCCCAGAGAAGCATCCCTTGATGCTCTTGAGAAATTTGATTACAACATTGACAAGGTACGTTGCCACCCAGGCCTTACGAGGAGGTGCATATGCTAACTGACTCTTGCAGGCAGTAGACCACTTGACTTCGAAGCCTTGATCTGCATCCATATCCTCTTTTCTTTACCAGTGCACATATTACTCTCTCATTAGCCCTTCACTCGCTCTAGAACATTTCCTTTCCCACTAATCTCTCCCACCTCATGTCTCCTTCCTTTTTCTTTCCCTTGAATCATGTGTGATCCAGCTTGCATGTCGTTATTGCTGCAATGTATATTCCTCTTCTTTCAGCGGTGTGCGCTTCACCCACATCAAGGTAACCCTATTATGATCTACCCATATTATTATTGCCCCATGTAATCTAGGACCACCTATTGGATTAGTTATGAACGAGAACGAAGTGCTGAAGGACAACGGATTAAGAAGAAATGGGCGGCCAGAATTAAGGGCGAGTGGCCGTGGACGAATATTTGTACAGGCAGACATCCAGAGACTGTACTGTACCTCTTATACTTCATATTAAACCCCTTAGCTATCGCTTAGTCTAGTCACGATAATCCTCAATTCATATCCATATTGGTAGATCCAGGGCTCTTATACCTAAGCTACCTCATACCTAACAAAGATAATCGTGCAAATCATAAATATCACCTTCCTCCAGGAGAATATTTTAGGTTTGGTCCAAGCTTTCCACGGGTGGGTCTGTGTACCACCTGCCACCAAGGTGGGAAAATGCACGGCGTACAGTCACCAGAAACTTTAGGACAAAACTGTTCGTTTCAATCGGGTTGCTAACTGTATGTCACATATATATGGAGTCACCTGATACTCTCCCTCCTTCCCTTTCTAGCTATGAGACTTGAGTTTATCACGCCTGAGACTCTCTTTAGCGAATAAATCATCATATGTAGAATCCGTTAGAATTCGTTTAATTGAAGTTAAAGTTAAAGCACATCTATCAAGGAAGCATAACATGGACCAACACGAGGGATACTAGACGCTCTTCTATGAGCCTACTCTAGTCGTCATGTCTTCGCTATTAATCCTGCTAGAGAAAAAACATCTTGGAAAAGAAACAGGTCTGAATTTCAGTATCAAGGAAAGGGATAATTCCAATCACCAACAAACAAGGTGAAACTAGAAAATAATTCTTCTCGCAAGCACGTTTGCTGATGAAGGCAGTCACTGTGAATATACATGACCTCTATTCATGGCCCCTCTCAATTAATAGATATCTAAACAGGGTGAAAACATCCCATAGGGAACGCCACTAAACGCCACGGGTAGCCTGTCCATTCTCCATGCTAGTTAACGAACTTTTCTCATGTTGCGAAGATACGCGTTGTAGTGCGACCACTGCGAATATGTTAGTCCAATTGCACAGCCAAGAGCATAGCCGAATGGTCTCACAGAAGTCTTCCAAAGAGCGTTGCTTGTCATTACTTCTGGGGCTCTTCCCATGCATGATATTATCAAAGCTCTTGGAGCCGTGCAGCAGATGATAGATGCCACCCATTATGCAGAATACCCCAAATGAGAAAACGTAGATGCGGAGAATTGTAGGAGTCGAGGTTGGCTCACCGACAAACCAACCAAATAAGCAGAAGCACGTCGCCATGAGGTCCACGACTGCGATGGCTCCTATCAGTTTCCAGGATGGCCATGTTGATGCCCAAAAAGCGCCGTCGGAACGTGTTATGAAGATGAGCCAATTTTCAGTTAGGGAGATCTCTAGGAACAAGACCTCATCTCGCTTTCCGTAGTCTTGCATTATGCCTCCATTTTCTCCAGCAGTAAGTATTGTAGTGAGTGTGACCCATGTCCCCACGGCCAGTACAATCCCTAGGAGAATGGACATTCCCCACAGTTTAGGAAGGTTCCATTTCACGGGCGTGGAGGAGAATGGAGCCTTGTCGTAGGCGATCGCTAATGTCGCGATGTCGGCGAAGATGGCAATGAATACCACAAGCTGTAGATTGAGGCTTTCGTTCCTGGTGGCGATCCAAAACCCCAAGAATATTTCCAGATGCAGCGATAGCGCAATCCGATATACGACGTAAGCGTACATGCGGTGGAAGATCTGACGCGAGGTCTTCAAGGCATCAATGATCGCGGACAAACCGGGAGCAAGAAACACAATGTCGGCCGCTGACCGCGCAGCATCCGAGGAGCCTTCCACTGCAATTCCAGTATCGGCTTTCTTGAGGGATGGAGCGTCGTTGACGCCGTCCCCAGTCATCGCAACCAAGTATCCGCGCTGTTGTAAGATGTCCACCACGTTGTATTTATGCTCAGGGAAAACCTCTGCAAATCCATCAGCAGCTTCGACAAAGTCATAGACTTCAGAGCCAGGCATTGTTCCTCCTCCACCAAGGCCAAGCCGTTCTGCGTTGTACACATTTGTGCCCAGTCCCAGCTGACGCGAAGTCTCGCGGGCAATCCCTACTGCATCTCCTGTTAGCATTTTAATCGACAGCCCCAGGGTCTGAGCTTCATTAATGGTTTTAGCGGTATCATGTCGTGGAGGATCCGAGCATGGCATTATGCCCAGTATCTCCCACTCGCCATCGCCGCACTTTCGAGCCACTCCAAGCGAGCGGAACCCACGAGTTGCAAATTCGGCCACTTTGTTCTTATATGCCTGTTCAATGTCATCCGGTATTTGATGGTCCTGCTGAACTGTTTTAAGTACAAACAATGGAGATCCCTTGACACAGGTGATTCGTTGGCCTTGGGGAGATTGGACTACTGCCGTGACCTTCTTGGAGACCGGATCAAACGGATAGAACTGGAGCACTTTGAACTGATTGAGCATTGTTTTGGCGGTCGGATAGCAAGACAATGCCTTGAAGAATGCTTTGTCGATTGCATCCATGCCCTTTTTCTTTCGAGAAGCAGCTAAGCATGCTGTTAGCATGAGGTCTTCAGGGTCCACACCAGCCACTGTATAAGGGTCTGTCAGCGATAATTTATTCTTCGTCAACGTGCCGGTCTTATCAGAACAAAGTATTTCGACTCCCGCGAGTGATTCAATGGCAGAAAGCTTTTGAACAATGGCTCTTTTCTTTGCCAAATACGCTGCACCAACTGCCATCGTGGTTGTAACAACGGCGGGAAGGCCCACCGGAACACCTATCATAGTGATAGCCAAAGTAAACTCGAGAATAGTTGTCGTGTTGTTTGAACGGTAGAACGATGATACCCAGACAATGATCAAGGTAATTATGACGAGGACCAGGAGGACGATACTGATCCCATGAAGCACTTCGGTGAAATGACCAGTTCCGGCCGAGGCAGCATTGACCAATGCAGCCGCATGTCCTACAGAGGTGCAGTTGCCAGTTGCTGTGATGATAATCCGGGCACAGCCTCGCTTCACAGTAGATGATGCGTAGCATGTGTCCCCTTTATGCTTGTCGACTGCCAGAGACTCGCCAGTAATAGAAGACTGATCGACCTGGATAGCGGTGTTGGTCATTATTCGGCCATCCGCGGGAATTATAGTGCCCTATATACAACAATTAGGGACACTGTAGCCACTTTGCGCGCGGTAGGACGGTACCTCGTCAAGCTTCACTATATCCCCTGGGACCAGTTCAGCTGCATCGATATCAACCATAACACCGTCACGCAGCACAATCGCCTTGAGTGCTAATGTTTTCTTCAGTTCCTTCACGATGGATCCGGCCTGAAATTCCTGGACAAAGCCCACGGACGCATTGAGCAAAAGTAGACCACAGATAACTCCCAAGTCAACCCAGTCTCTGAGGTAAGCAGCTAGGACAGCGGCTGCCTTTAAGGGTACACTTCAGCGAGAAAGTCCCACGACGAGGAGCTTATGAGAGACATACCTCCATCACAAACTGAACGGGACCGACGAAGAACCCAAGGAACTTTAGCACGAGGTTCTCCTTTGCCTCCTTCATCTCATTGGAGCCAAATTTCCTGCGACGAATTGTCACCTCGTTAGCACCAAGTCCTGTATGAGAATTTGTCTGGAGCAAGTCATCCGAGACAGGGGGGAGTCGGCCGGTTTGGTGGCTCTCCTGGACGTTTAATTCGACATAGCCATCCAACGACTCCAGCTCTTCAATGAGAGTATCGATATCTTTCTCTTCCCCTTCATCCTCTTGGATGTCCGATATTGATTTCTCCTCTCCCGATTTCTTTTCGACATACACGGGCTCCTTGTTAAAGCCATTGGGATGGTCAATAGACATTGCAGGTTTAGAAGGGACCTTTTCTGGGTTTATAGTGGAGCTCAAGCTAATATGAGAAGGATGAAGCACTGTAAAGATGGATAGAAAGGGGCCCTTATTGTATACGGGTGTAGCATATAGTATCGTCCCGAAAGGTGTGAAAAGAGAAGCAGGTCTGACAAGAAACCAAGTATGTAGCATTTACCATAGTTAGATCGGGAAATCATGAAGGAAAAGACCCCGCAATCGAATTGGGGAAGGCAGAACACTCATCGTTTGTTGTGGAGGAAGGAGCTGCCGTCTGCTTTGAATACTATATATTGCAGGATACGGAGCAGCGATCTGGAGCGTTTCTGGAACTAGGCTTACTCGGTTAGCCTGGTATTCAAGGTAAATGGAGCAGCCAAGTGGCAGAGCATCTAGCCAAGAGTTAGTACCAAGCAAAAGGGAGAGGAGAGATGGTAGTCCTTCAACTGGACGACCGAAGAAGTATACAAAGGGATCTCCGCCGACGAGGCCGGACGTGATGACATAAGCAGATACCCGACGTCATGTCGGTCTCATGGCAGCTGGGGAAATTCTCCCCAGGTCGCGCGCATCCCTGATCGATTCGGTTCCTGACCCTGAATATACCCACCCGGTCTGCTCTAGAGCGAGAAAGAGGCAGACCCGTTTCTTGCTGGTGAGGAAGACGTGCGCCGTGTTTCTCTAGCCTCTTGCGCACACTATGCGCCCGACGGTCAAGTGATCTGCATCTGCACCAGCGCCCACGACTTCCAAACTAGAATGCGTCAACCTTGAGACGCGCCCCTCTATTGTTGATACACGCTCCCTGCCTTTCTGATCGCCTTCCCCCCAGAAAAATGAATAGGGAGATCCCAGGGTTCTACTATGGTAAATGACTTCGTCTATCATCTTTTCCCTGGGTAGCGATCATTGACCGCTCAATAGACCCAGAAAAGAAGAAGTACTTCAAAATCCAAGCCAACCACAAAGCCACTCCAGGGTCACAATATACTCAAGACTCCGTCAAGCGGAAGCGCGTAGACCAGGAGGTTTGTGATGAACGCTCCAAACCCCTCTGTGTCCTACTGACCTTCCGGTAGAAGCGGCAAAGGAAAATCCACCTGACGAAAAGAGTCACAAAAGAGAAGATCACGAGGGCAGCCTTTTTGTCCCACCCTCTACTGGGAGTGCAGAGAGAGATTGGATCTCAACATGTATCTACAAGCATTCGACAAGAGCAACGGAGCTTAATTTACGCAAGCCAGTTACATCGAAACAAGCTTCATCAATTCGAGCCCTGGCCCGACGAGTATAGCATCAAGCATGTGCTGCGCAACAAGCGTTCGGGAATATTGATTGCTAGTAAGTAGTAATTATACTGTGACTGATGCTCATCTAACCATGTTCAATAGGTGGTCAGCGTGGCGGTGAATCGTCTGTTTCGTAAGCTCAACCTGTCCTGCGCGGTCGTGTATCCGGCAAGCTAACCGCCATCTAAGGGTGTGCTTCCCGGATTGCGACCAAGATAAATGGACATATAATCGGACGATGGAACGTGTTCTCTTCAAAGAGCCATACAGGGTATGCCCTCCAGCCCAACCCTTAAGGACCACAGCGGACATGCATTGACGCAGTACAATTATAGCTATCCTCAGTCTCACTAAGCCACACCGGATACCTGCTGTACGATCGAAGAACATGCTCCCATCCTCTGATCGCTAGCTGACAGGATCAGGGCGACGATGGATAGTGGCCCGAATGGCGACTCTTTCCTGGCGCCCCGAATGTTGCCCGATCCCGACGAAGGTGGAAACTATCGGTGGCCCACGGCGTGTACGTAGCAAGCCCTCATTTGTTGCATACCACCATGCGAACGATGTTCAAGCTTGCTAATTCCGCTGTATCCAGTCGCACATCCGATTCGTTTGCGCACTCCGTCTTCCCTATGGTGTTCGTCTGCCTGTCCAACAGGAGACATGCCGTTTTTCGCCGTTGGAACCTCGGACGGACTATACACGTTGGAAGGGCTCGGCAGCTATTGGGCCCTATCAAAGAAATCATTCGCGAACGACGCGCTGACGGGAAAGCCGATCTTACATCGCCGCGTGGACTCCTCTCATGCTGTTGTCACTAGCGTCGAATGGCTCTCATCCGATGTGATAGCCGCCGGTCTGAAAGATTCCGCTATATTCCTCCACGACCTGCGCAGTGGAGGGAGTGCGACACGACTACAACATCCCCATGCTGTTACTAAAATTCGAAAAGTAGATCCCTACCGGATCGTCGTGGCGGGCATAAACTCGGTACGTATCTGCCATCCCGGCATATAACCTGAGACAACGACTGACATTGAAGTCAGCTCCAAATGTACGACATTCGATACCCGCCCAATGGCCTACAGCGCAACCCACAGCCCAATAAGAAATACCACACCTCCACTAAGCCGTACCTTACGTTTTCGGACTACTCGCCAGAAACCATACCTGACTTCGACATCAGCTTGGAACTTGGGCTTCTCGCTAGTGGTGCATACACCAGTATTCTATCCGTTGTGGCATTGGCTAACTTTTCACGATAGCTTCCGACGAGCGAAAAATCCAGCTTTTTTCCCTCCGCACCGGCCAACAAGTTCCGTCACCCTTGTCAGGATATCAGTACGCGGATCCTATTTCTTCAATTTGCTTCGAGTCCGGAGATGGGTCTTTACATGGCCCTCAGACACCCAGCTTATTAGTCTGCGCCAAAGCTACCGTGGATGAATGGATTTGGTCGAACTCGCCAAAGACGACATGATCGTATCAAGACGCTCTATGCAATGCACGCTCATTGGGAATATAACTATTAAGACACGAGTGAAGGCATCAATGATACCAATTTGCGGATCCGCTTTAGTCTAACCCTCCCGCCAGCCATTCACCAACCTCGACCCCGACAGTTTTGGCCAACTCTCCGATCCAATCGCCTGAGACATTGACGCACCATTTCTCACCGGCGTCGGATGTTGTGTTACCGCTACTCAACCCTCCGGACCCGAGCCCCATGCGACCGCCGCTCTCGCGACCTGCAGCAGGGACAACGAGCCGTAGCCGGCGTAATGTAGCAAGCTCGGCATATATCGCATCGGAAACTGCAGCCAAGCGAATAGGGTTGGCAGGGGGGTTGGGGTCGATGGCGTGGTAGATAGCGATCAGTCGCTCTAACGGGAACGGACGGGCTGTGAGAATCGTGGACGGGCCGGTAATACCAGCGCCGCCACCTACAGCCGAAGTCGTAGCAGAAGAAGTGGCAAAGGCAGACTCCAGGGTCGACTTCGTGATACGAGTCTTTTGCCTCTTGCCTTTCTTATTAGGGGTCGACGGGCCCTGGCTCGCCTCCCGACTATCTTCCGCTTGAGCCCGGGAGAGCAGCTTCAACCGTCGTCTATGATGTGCGCGTTTGTTCCTTGCAGACAAGGAGGATGAAGAAAACTTCGAGAAAAAGATCGTATCGAGTCGTTGAGGCGTGTGAGAGGCTACGTATGCGGAGGTCAAGATCAGGGTCGGGAAGTAAGGTAGGGAGGGAAGGGGTGAAGGGGCCGAGACGGCCAACATTGATGGTTTCGACATGGAGCCGTTTATGGGCGCGGATTCCTCAGTGACAATGTGATGTACAAGAGCGCTTTCGCCTTGGTGTCGGAATAAAGCACGATTCTTGACCAGAAGTCGCGAGAAGTCCCATTCATCGCTTCCCCCGGGTGGAATATCGCCGTTCGTAATAGGAGCAACAAACTGAGGCCAAATCTTCTCACAGATCGACCTGAATATCGGAATAGAACTCGCTGTAGGCCCAACCAACGAGTCATAGATCGCCGAGACAAAATGCGAGTATAACCTCGATGACGTCTCGTCCGCCAGACCACTCACGGCAGGAGGCCCAGCATTCAGGATAATCGTAATGGCTTCCTTGCGCGTATACGGAGGAAAACTAATATGCGGAACACCCGCCGCCTGGAGAAACAATGGCCGCGGCGTAGAGCTGAGGATGAGGACGACGCAAAGGGACGGAATCTGTTCAAGATCAACAACAATCAGCGGGCAAATCCACCAGCACCACCCAGCGAAAGCGCGGCTTCGACATAACATACCACTTCACCTAACCTCGCAAGCGCAGCCAACAACGTATGCGGCGCTTCACGCTGCTTATCTATCCCATCCAGCACCAGCACGAATTTATCGTTCCTCCTTCCCTCCGACGCCGACGCCGACGCGAGACACTCGCCCAGCAGCACAGCCAGAGAACTAACATGCTCGCATCTTCCCTTGCCGTACTTTTCCCACTCGTCGCGTTTCCCGAGCGCTTCCAAGGTCGCCCAGAGAATCTTCGTTAGGAGGTGACGGCCCGTGATGCACTCGGGGCTTCGGACAATGGCGTGCGGGACTTGCAGGGCAGCGAGGACATTGCGGACGATGGTTGATTTGCAGGTTGCGGAGATTCCGTGGACGACTAAGGTAGATGGGCTAGATACTTTGGCCTATTTGGTCGCGGGTGGGATATTAGCTGCTTGTTTGAGAAGTTGAATTAGGTACGAGGTGCTTCGGGGGGAGAAACGTACGCCGAGAAGACTGGCAAGTTGCCGAGCCTGGAGCTCTCGACAGGGCCATTGGTTGCTGAGCGATCGGCCAATCTCGGATGGAAGCATAGGGAGATGTGTTGAGTAATGTATGGGATTACAGCTTCCCCAAATATTTAAAGAAGAACTGAATGACGCAGGGAAGGGGGATGTCGACGCGCTTTCTCAACCAAGTTTTGGAAATTATGCAGAGAAGCGCGGGTATCATATGCAGTCACGTGCCGTATACATACTTGGGGTCTCTGTCGACTGCTTGATTTCAGAGGGCGAACAGAAAACTCGTGAAGGTCTTGAGATAGATTGTGAGAGGTTAAGCACTAAAAAGACATCTTAATTGCCTAAAGTATGGGTACATCTAATCTACCGGGGCTGCTGTTGGAACAGGCGGGAGAGGACGTAAATGATCAGAAACCACGAAGCTGGCCATCCCAATGTGCAACCCAAGGAGCACGAGTCGAGCACTAGTAGGGTCCAAACCCGACAAAAGCAGAGCACTCGTGCGCATGACGTGCAGCCAATTCCAACTTGACCAATCACTGCTCCATCCTGAAAGACAAGAACAGCTGCGCCAATCGGGCCATGCAGATAGGCAAAGTCTTCCCTTCATGCGATTGCCATGATAGCAATACAGTTTAGGTAGA
The DNA here is from genome assembly GCF_003184845.1 of Aspergillus ibericus CBS 121593. Classification (NCBI taxonomy): domain Eukaryota; kingdom Fungi; phylum Ascomycota; class Eurotiomycetes; order Eurotiales; family Aspergillaceae; genus Aspergillus; species Aspergillus ibericus. The sequence goes on from NW_020292111.1 coordinate 353,318, forward strand.
CAGAAAGTCAAGAAGAAGCAAAAAGGTAGTGGGGATAAAAGCACACTCGGGGAGAAGCGACAGCTATGAGACATCAGTCTTCGCTCCTTATCAGGCCAATAGAATGGTCGACAAAGGCGGACTTGGAAGCAAGCAAAATAAAAAAAAGACAAGGAGAAAAGAACAGGTAGAAAAAGAGGCAAAGACATTTCCAGTTATTGTCATCAAATGGGTGCTAAGCAAAGCTCCAGGGCGTTGAAAGAATACAGGAGAAAAACGAAGTGTAGCAAAGTATCTTTATCATGGTTTACATCTTCTCGTCAGATATGATTCAGATATGCAATGTGAGGAGTTGCATAGAAATAGTGATCTTGTCTTCGTAGCGGTAATTCTGGTCTTTTCAGTTTGCTGACAATTTGTTATCGGGGCCGTAAGTCATGAAGATCGTCGCGTCGTCGCACTATGAGTACAATTCAATGAAGAGAGACTGGTGATCCGAGGCACAGCATAACAGGTCAGTAGAATGCATACAACTGACTTGGAGCACCAAGATTGCCGTTTGGCTGCTGAATAGTAGAAGCGAAAATAGCCTCGCCAGGCCCGCCGGATGGAGCATTAGACCCTGTCGCAGAGCCAGGGGCGGGAACAAAGTTTTGATTTCCAAACTGGGAACCGACACTGGAAACAGGGAAAGGGTTGTGTTGGTACAGGAATGGTTTCTGTGGTCCCTGAAGAGGCCCCGGAAGCTGGGCGGAACCCATCTCGTTGGGAGTAACCTGTCCACTAGTTGCGGCACTGCCTCTTCCAGAGCCTTCTGATGCCATCATTTTGCCTGCAATGCGACGGCCATGAGGGGTCTGACGAATTGAAGGCAATATGGGACGGATGGAATCAACGATCCGGGTTCGAGTCTCAGCATCAGCAAAGTCCATGGCAGTTTGCACCACGTAGTTGGCGAAGGAGTCTCGGAGCATTTTCTCAAGTTCGGCTCCTGCAAGCATTTCATCAATCATCTGGCGTCGAATGGGGAAGTCGGCAGTGCGCAGGCACTTTTCGATGACATTTGAACTGAACTTCTGCTTGGAGAGGGCCGGAATGTTGCCTCGGAAAGTCTGGCACAAGGGCTCGGTGAAGTGAGGTTCAGCAAGGTCCAAAATATATTGAACGACGTAGTTTCCAAAAGGATCCTGGACAAGGGCAAATGCATTTGAAGTGATTTGAGCAATGAGTCGAGCTCTTTGCTCACCAGACGCATGATCAATGCAGCGCTGCAGAACGCAGCATCCATGACGGTGGGTGCCGACAACCACGCAGTTAGCGCCAACGGCATCATAGATGAACTGAGCGTCCTCAGCAGAAAGGCGGTTGAGACATTTTTGGATGACATGATTTCCATTCAGATCCTGGACCAACTCAACGACATGGTCTTCTAGAGCGTGGATCACGGTTTGGGTTTGTTCTGTAGTGGAAATAAACTCAATCATCTTCTGAAGAGCCCTAGTTCCATGTTGGTTTAGGGCAATCTTCACCAGCTGGTGGGCCGCGTTGTTGATTAAAGCCGTTCGCTGATCATCGTTGGAGTATTCGAGTAATTTCTGGCACAAGTAATTACCGAAGGGATCTGTTGCAGGACTTATTAGTAAAGTTCCGGCGGAAAGGAGTTGAAAGTGTTGAACGAACCTGTCATGAGCTCAACCACATGCAAGTGAGTTTCCTCAAAGATCATTTGAACGTGTTCTGGATTACGCTCCTCCAACTTCCTCTGCAGATACCTGCAGCCATGTTGGTCCTTACAGAGGCCATACAACTCGCCCCGATAATGCTCAAGCGGGAAGTTTGTGAAGCGAGAGAGCTGGGCTGTATCGGTCTCGCCGTTTCTGCGTGACGTAGCAGCCTTGGCGGGACCTTCAGCTAGGCGATAGTTGCCATAGGGCGCGTATCCAGTAAAGGGAGCAGTAGCATTGTAGTTCTGCAGCTGTCCGCTTACCTGCACCGGAGCCCCCATGTACGCCTGGATACCATACCCATAGAAGGGAGCTTGGAACGGAGTTAGGGTAGTCGGAGTAACCGTGCTACTGCTGCTACTGGCAGCTCCGGTGGTAAGCTGTGGACCGAAAGGTGTGGCACTGGCTTGCAGCATGGTCTGCTGAGACCGAGGCCCCTGCAACGTGGCCTCATCACGCTCAGGTGAATCCTTCTGCGGGCGGTTATTAGTAGCATTCATAGCAGGAATCCGACCCAGGTTGGCATTGTGCTGTTGGAACTGCTCAGCATGGGTCTTAGGGGGCGTGATTGCAGGATTGAAGGTTTCGCCTTTCACAGTGGGCAAGTCGTTGGTTGAATACGATGACTGCAAGGACGCAGGCCTGCTGGAAGCAGTAGCAGTTACGTTTTCATTTGCGCCCTCTGCGCTGTAAAGTAGATTCGCCTCGAGGGAATGTCTCGCAGCATGGCGAGAGGGGTTTGAGGTATGAGAGTTGCTCTCGTCCGTTGGACTGCCAAGCTGCTCAAGGCGGAACATGTTCAAAGCGTTTTGCGGCATACTCTGATGGGAGGTGCGGTGACGACTATGAGTGTTCCAGGTCTCAGGATTGGGAGTGCGCGAGTTAGCTAGATCTAAGGCATCCGAATTCGCAGAGAGCTTGTCTTCCGGTCAGCATGATGTGATCCTCGTCTATGAAAATCAACTTACCAGGCCCGTCCCGTCCCCTCGAGACAGCGTAGGAAACTTGTCGTCCGGGTCGGTCAACTTGAGGTAGCTCTTGATATCCGGGGTGGGAATTCTGTCCTCATCCTTTACAGTCGCCCGGTCGTCTTCATTATGGAAGAGATATCTGGAGGCATTGAATGTCTCCAGACCCGACGAGCTGTTGAAGCCTGACAGGTTTGGACGGATCTGCGATCCTAGGCCTGTCGACGGCATTGAATATCGATGGATGCTGAAAGATGTTATGAGTAAGAGTGATAGAATCTGAGAGATGATGTAGAAAAGACCTAGAGGAGGGATCTTGTGCTGAATAGGGGGGATAGTGAAATAGCATGCGAAGGATTGGGGGGGGGAGGGGGGGGGGGGGGAAGCAAGCGTCCTTGTACTAGGAGGCGGGGGCATGTATCCTTTATATCAGGATCCCCCGACAGCGCTGTCGTTATAACAGGGCACTGAAGTAGAACACATAGAGTTCCGGGAAAGGAAAGTGAAAGGGAGATCTAAAGAACAATAAGACAATAGACAACTTACGATGGGCCTGGACGAAAAGGGGAAGTGGGTTCTTCATTGAAGTCCTCTTTTTCTGAGTTCCTGCGAGACCCCGGAACAGAGTGAACGGAGAAACGATTGGTTGGAGTCTGAGCGGAGCTGTGATTCACCTGGCTCGGCGGAGTGGTCACCTGAGTCGGAGCAAAGACGTTGAAGAAACCAGGAGAAGAAGTAACACTAGACGTTGAGAATCGTGTAGGACGGGTAAACGCAGGAAAAGCGTTCTCGCGATACTCTGGCGGGGTGGTAGGCTCGCTAACTGGACCAGACAAGCCAGCTTTGGCTAAGTCTAGAGCGATCTGATCCATTTCTTGCCTTTCCTTCTCGTGTTGCAAGTCCAAAAGCTTCATATCCTCCTCAAATCTCCTCCTCTGCTCCCGCATGGATTCAATATGTTGACGCTTCCTCTCAAACTGGGGTGAAGTTAGAATCAGGGACAATCGAAGGCAATAAGCAAGTGAATAGGGGATTGAGCGCTCAACAACACAGAAATGGTTGCTGATAAATCACCATCAGGTGAATAGTCTCTAGTGAATGCCGAGACCAAAGTGACATGGAAATGAGCAAAGGATGAATGCTGATGGCGAGCCTAATGGCAAAGACTACAACGCAAGCGCGGTCGAAAATCCAAGCTCGACTGGGTATGCAAAACAAGAACTTATCAAGGCGCTAGGCTTACCGATGACAGAAGATCGAGGGGATCGGGACCCGGAAGCTGAGAGCTGCCTCCGGCATGATTCACATAGCTCCAGGATGAGAGTTTGCTGGAGTCAGTTGTGAACCGACGCTGGAGATTCCCACGGACTTCGCCCGAGGGTCGCGAAAACGCCGAGACGAAATTCGTGTGGCCTGGAGAAAGCGAATTATAACCAGGAAAAGGGGATTCCGAAGGAGGCGACCTTGGGGAAGGGAATCGCAGCTCGTCGAGGCGTTCACTAAGTCCGTTTTTGAATGCCATGGCGGGCAGATTGTTTGGGACGGAGAGCACTGGACTGATAGCATCAAGGGGCCAAAACGCGTCAGAAATCAGCTTATATCATGATGGGATGGACGGTGCCGGGCTTAAATTGGGGGACGGGAAGATCGTAATCCTTGGGGAGCAATTGCAAGCAGAGCGAAGGGCTGTGGTTAGAGCACAGGAACCAAGGAGTTGGGAAGAATGAGTTGGTTGGCGGTGTGCTCCTCCAGATAACGGGCCATGTACGGAGTAAGGAGTTGAGAGGGGCTGAGGGGTGATTTGGCGGAGAAGATCGCGGAAAAGAATAGCGACTTACACGCAATGAACGCCTCGAGAGTTTAAATCTCAGGAACGGAAAGAGACTTTGCTGGCCACAGTTTGTGTGTGCACGCAAGTAAGGACCGGTCGATGGGGAGTTGGGAGCCGTTCTCCCGCCTAGGGATGCGTTCCTGGCGATGCGGAGATGAAGATGGTGGTAAATCACAGGCACTGGTCGTCGGTATTGCTTGAACCCTACGCCCTCTCGATGCCGAGAGCAGCGTGGACAAGCAGATAAGAATAACGAGCGAGGTAGCTCAAGGAGAACAGCGGCAGTAATAACAATGGCGAAGGAAAAATAATTGTTGTACAGAAAGCCTGGAGTTTAAGGGGAAGAGAGAGAAGAAGGGGAGGGGGGGGGCCGACAAGAAGAGTGGGAAGCGAGAGGGGAAGAAAGACGAGGCGTGGGCGGCGGCTGGGAAAGCAAGCGGGGAGCCTGTTGTTTAGTTGCTAAACTCGACTCGTTTTGGAGGCGGGCGTGTAAAGCTGGTGAGGGAATGGGCGCGATGTTCCCTCCCGACGACGACTTGCCTAGGGACCGAGCTCCCTGACCATTTCCATTTATCTACCCTGTCCATCAATTTATTAAGCGCATGGGTGAGATCGACCCTTGGTTTAATCGGTGGTCATGGCACGATGGCTCTTTTACTATGCTTTTGAGTAGTTATTCCTATTGTCCGATTCTGATTTGTTCTGCCGCGTAGATTGCATCATCTCCCTCTCGACTGTAGTACACCCCCGGCTTCTACATCTATTCGAGCTCCAAAGAGCTGAAGATCTTCAAAGGTCAAAGAAACAACCTACAAGCTCCGTACGTACCGAGTACGTCGGGTCCGCTAGGTGTGCGTGATGAAATACGAAGCAGGTAAGAAAAAAAAAGAAATCAAAGAACCCATTCATCGCCCGTTACGATTGTTATTAATCAATCCAACCCCTCCCGAAGCTGGTGAGCTGTCTTTCCGATGACAACCAACTCTCTGGTCGATCATTTGCTTTTCGGACGGATCAAGAATGAATCGCGACTTCGTGCCCCGTGATTGGAGCTTGGATCACTGACTTAAATGCTACTGCACGACTTGTTGCGCTGGGACCAGTGACAGCCCCTGGACAAGTAGGTACTTATCCTTCCGGGAATTGGGTTTGCAGCACCTCAAAGAAGATGGATTCTTTGTCCGACGCTCTTCTTCGGGACCCAGGCTCTTGCCCGTCGTGCCCTCGAGGACCGGAGGAGGGTTTCTCCACGATCGCATCATCGCAGACTTTCATCAGACATCAACGTTTAAAGTGATTTATCGATATCCTCCCTACTGGACCACGGTGCAAGGGGGGTCCCTGCTGGGTGTGCTGGTCGAGAGCGTGGCCTCTGCGAGTGTTTCTGCATCGAGTGGGGACACCGAGTTGATTAGGAGGAACGATGTGACGGCGGATCACGCCCTAGCCACCGCACGTACCTGGGCCAGAGCATACCCTAAGACGAAGTTGGGCTCACAGACTATCTACTTACCCTCTCTGCTTCAAGTATCCGGACTCACGGGCGAGTAAGATTTCCGGGGCTAATAGCGGCTGCGGTGCAAGTCATAGTCCCAAGACTATTATTGTTACACCTTAATACCTGCTATTTTCTTCACGTATACTTTTTCTTCCCAATTAATACATGCCCCTATCTGGAAGAATCCTCCTTGGGCGATTAGATAGATGCCTTGTCCTTTAGGTCTTACTGAAGCGTGGATCTGCGACATTGATGATCGAAGGCTAACCGATTGTCCATTAGGATTACGGAGGCTCGCCGCCTCCCCCGAGTCCAACTGTCCAAGAGGAGTGCGGAGTACCGAGTACCATAACATCGATATTACGGATTGCCACGCCTTTCCCCCAATCGTACGTAACGGGCGCCGCTTGGTATCTAGGTAGTCTAGAATCATCCTTGTTCCCCCAAAGATAGCTACGATTCTCGGCTGGTCACGTTCATGGTGGGCAATTGGTTTGAACCGGGGTTCATCGCCGGATAATCCAACAATGGATCCCAAGCTTCGAGGGTGCGGTCAGCCAGATTATTCCATGGGTCAATCATTCCAGCGTATTCTACTCCGTACACCGGGTGATCTCGACCGATTCACAGTGGTGTGTGTCAGCGTATTAAAACCGGCAAATCGCAGTAGTAGCTTTGATACCCATAGATGATGAGGGACGTGACCGTCTCATCGCACAGACGGCAGCCAATCGATCCCCGCGCGTGAATCCCTCCATATCAAGCTGGACGGACCTGGGACGAATAACAGCTGCTGATTGGTGCGGCAGAGGAGAAGCGGTGTACGACCATCCAGGGAACACCAGGCGATGCTGATCCATCGCTTTCGATAGGTACCTGTCCCCTTAAGCGGGCGTTTTCGGTCGGTTGCCGTCATCTCTTCACGACTCTCGGGGGCCTGAACCACTGGGCTGCCAAACATCACCCTCACGCTGGGTACAGTCCAGCCTTAGGGCCATCTGTGGGGTATTCGACATGCTTCGCGAACCGCCGTACAAAGCACAAGACAGGTCTCAGATGGGTCCGTTACGGCATAAGAACCAGGCAAGCTACCAGCGGTGGGGTAACCATTATTGGAGTGTTGAAAGTAGATTCGATCATCGATGACTTTGCCCTGCCGAGATTCGTTCGAAATGATGGAGGTAACGGCCCCTACTTGCTACGATGATCCTCCTTCAATTGTTTAGGTACCGACCTAGTTGCTTGTTGGGTACTTACCATGAGTCATCTTGCGAGACAACTTCGGAGGCTAAATTCTAAAGTTACCACAACAGGACTAATTTCGGACTGTAAATACACCTTAATGAACCATTATGTAGTTAATAGCTGCAATAACTCTTGCAACGAAACTACCTGTCCTGGCGCATGAGAGATCAAGGCTCCCCTAGATGGCAATCTGGCTGAAGCAAACGATGAGATCCTTTTAACTAGTTAGCCTTGAATTGATGACCAATTAAGTCCCCGCGCTAGTTGGCTGACGGTCATGTTGAATGTGACTTGTTTCAGGTTCCAGTTGCCGCCACCGGGGGCAGGGATCTTGGAGTGCGGTAACTGAGGTCGACAATAGTACTCTGTATTTGGCAACAACCTGAAGCAGGGATATCGCGACCAGAGACTTTAACATAAATGTCCTCTTTCTGGTTGTGTACCATGCAATGCGCATTTTCCCTCCTCAAGAGTCAAGACGAAAAGAGTCTACGTTTTCCCTATGAGGTCATAATCAGATTCGTTTACCGAATGAGAAATAACGTAAGTAATTTTACCCCCCACCAAGGGTTGCCTCACCCCGATACACTGCACAAAGTACTGTACCTACAGAATGCCTACCAACCAATGCAAAGGTCATGGTCCCTATGCCCGATCGCTGCAGGATTCGATCCGACTGTTATGAAACAGTAATCGGGCGCATCTTCTTGGAATGACTGCACCGAGGACCGACGTCTATTAAAATGTCCTTGCGCGTGACTCTTTCTCCCTGCTCCATACTCAAGACCACTGGCAAGGTTCAATGTTATCTGGCCCTTGATCTCCCAACAGCGATAAGCCCCGACGCGATCTAGAGGCGCACGTGATAGTATGAATGGTTCGATTTACTTATAGTGGATCACTCGATCAATCTTTCGAGGCGTTTCGCCGCTCCCCGCCAGGACTTTGCCCATGTTGCCGCCCGCTATTCGTTGTGCCTGACGATTCGTCGAATGGAAATCTCTCCGATGGGGAGGTTTGACTGCCAAGTGGCAACGCCTTCTAAAATTGCGGTCAGAGGAAGCCCACCGCCTCGAATAGACTGGCTTTCAGAGTCGTCTCCCCACATGCTGAACCGATCGGTCGTTGATGCTACCCATCCTCGATGAAGGGCAGTTCTAACTGCCCAGTATATGCGCAAAACGCGCCTAAGGCCAGTAGCAACTGGTTTCCGCACACCTACTCCAGAAACATGGTGCCAAAGATCCTGGCCCCAAAGAATGGGCAAAAGAGACTTATCTCTCTATGGAATGAACAGATTGTTGCCCAACCCCGCAAGCTACGGAGGTTAGCCGGCGTTGCAGCCAAGCGTGCATAGCCTGCTTCTGGAAAAGGAGAGAGTGGTGCACAATGGGGATGCCGAAAGTTAGTGGCCGACTGCTCGCCAGTTTCATCCCTATGGTCGTCGTGAATATCCAATATCTTCTCCAGATCATAGCATCATTTTCGGCAGCGGAAGTATGTGCTAGCTGCTGCTTGTATGCCCGTCGTTTTGGGCGGCATTCCTGGCACCTAACTGATAGTAAGGTCTACCTCCAGCGCTTCCACTACTGCAGCCATCTGCCACAGTTGCTGGTCTGTCACCGTACAGCAGAGGAAGCTAGAATTTAATGACATCCATTCTAGTATTCTAGTGCACCATGCCAATGCAATCCTTCGCGGGACCTCCGGATCTTACGCGGTGTCTTCGATGGTGCTCTGTCGAGTCCAGTCCAGGGACGTCACGTATTCCCCTAATGTGTATCGACAGTTTGGGGACGGCATCTTCCTTGCAGACACTGTGAGTGAGTTGTACAAGGGCACAGACGTGTTGACACTGCCAGCCTGTTGCGTGCACTGGCTTCCTCAATTATCTGTAAAGGCGATACCCTTACTGAATGTAGTCGGTACAATTTTTCGTGGTTTCATTCTTGATAGACTAACTAGGCTTTCCGCCTTATGCAAAGGCCAGCAATGGTCAGGAGACATCAACGATCATCTGTGGGAGTGAATCCACACATATCCTCGCATGTACTCCTCAATTGAGTCGAGCAGACCTACATCTGTTAGGCACCACTGATGTAGAGTGCTAGGCTATCGCACATGCATCGCTGTCTGGGACTATTATCAACATCACCCTGATGCATCACGGCTAGTGCATGGCTCTTCTATTATGCGGCTCAATATGTTCCGGTATAGACCCGTCCCTGCCAATCAACACCACGAATTGGAGCTCTAGATGGGCTTTGGGTCTTGACCTCCAGCCCCCCGTGCAATAACTTTCGAAACTCGCCTGAAAGGCCAACCATGAGCTCGTATGACCATCTGCACCACTTATCATGTGTGCATGCCAGGGGAACCCAATGCCTACTATCTCGGTTGTCATACGATATGGGCAGTAAACCGATTACTTCGTACCATTCTCTGACAATACCGTCCCTCCGCCTTGCCTATTTACACGTTCTGATGTTGCGGCTAGATTTAAAACGGCCCACCTAAAAGCGACATTGATCTCCTCACTTGGGAAATGTGAGGACATCTTTCATAGTCAACTTTTAAACTTCTGCGTCCTCATGGATGGCCCAGTGTGGCAAGATCCCGCCAGCATCCAACCTGATATGCGCGGCGTGGTATGTAGCTGCGAACTCCAGCTGAGAGCGAGTTAGCAGACGCACGTGAGCTTTCTCCGAAGACCTTGTGTTCTCATCTGGCAGCGTGGCCTGCATCCATCTAATCGTTCTATAGGCTCGGGCTAATATATCATAACTCACAAGGCGTCTGACCACTGAAATCGAAATCGAAGGGAAATAAATGCATGGCGGGTCCGAACCTACCTTTTCATCGTACATATTCGAAGAAAGCATAGGGCGGGACAATCTTGCTACGATACTTCAACGAATCTCCTGCCCAAGCGCAGAGTATTCTATGCAAGGAGCCTGAAAGTCACCCGGTCTGAGGCCGCTAAGTACTCGTAATTAGATCAAATATTGTAAGTGGAGAGAATATACCCCTACTGCCTGAGCATAGTCCACTTCCGGTACAGGTCATATCTCCGTTGGTGTAGACCTAGTGTCTACAACATCCAGCTAATGGTGAACATGATAAATCAGTAGGGCGTTTTAGCTACTGGGGCAGCCAATCTCGTGCTGAACGGTTACTGAACCGGTAGTACAAAGATGTCATGTTGACAGACAGTATCAGAAGCATTATGGCGCTGTGTAGCATCGGAAAGCATCTGTTGCACGAAATTACGCCAATCAGCAAGCCATCCCTTTTGCTGACTGGTTACACATTACCCCAAAGCCTCGACATGGCATATCATGCAGGCGTGATGGGTTCAAAAGGGCGTCACATTGTAAGGCCGAATTGTAATTACCTGAGGCATCCATCGCCAAATACATAGATGGAAGCCGCTTTGACCAGTAGGGACTCGCCTTAAAAACGCGAAAAAGAAAACTACGATGCTCGAGCCTCTACTGAAGTTTCTAAGGACGTGGTGTCTTCGTATTGTACAGTTGAAATGATGTTCTTTGCAAGAAACACTTTCAGTAGACGTTAGGGTGGGATATTCCCTATTGGCTTGCTTTCAGTCCGCCTCGTTTAAGCCCATGATATCGATGTTACTCTTTGAGGACTAGAGTCTTTGTACTGCAAGCGGGTGATATAGAAATGCATCAAAACACGTCCCTATGTGTACCAAGGGATGACTCTAACACGAGGGCGTGGATGCTGCAGTCTACTTGGACACCTATCATCAGTCTCGATGATGACCATGGATGTCACCTCTTGCTAAAAATTTGTTCCTTAATATGGCCGCCTGAACGTTCAGGACTTATTGAGCTCCTTTATCATACTCGTGTCAGCGCTTACTCTCATTGCACTAATCTTCGTCTGGTAGCTAGCTCCTGAACTGAATACCAGTCACAGCCGGCTTTGTGAATGGCTATATGATCATTCAGGAATCCTGTGATTTGACACTGAAATTAGGTCAAAGATTTATAGTCATCCAACTAGAGGCAAATTGATCTATCTGTGTCTACTGCATGCGGTCATCACAGTAGTTGCCTTATCTATCATTTTATCCATGTGCTTACAGCATCATTCGCTCATAAATGATGATAGCAACTTACACAGGTAGATGGAACACAGTCCCGACTACTCGCTAATGTGGGGTAAGAGGACCTTGATGGGCTATGGTGTCTCAACCCCAGTGGCTAATTCCTCGAGTCTTCCTGCTGTAGTATGCCTCTGACTCACTTGAATAGATAAATTGGCTCAACCAGCTCAACTGCTCGATTTTAGGCCTCGAGAGAATGGGGAGAGAGCGTTGACAGCACAGATGCCGAGTTGGACCCCGGAGTCGCTTAATCCCGTGGGTGAGATTGGAGTCCATGGTGGGGCACCGTGGGTCTGGACTGGAAGAGGTTCATTTGTCTATCAGTGAAGCCAGCCAGGTCAAGGCTCAAGCGGTCAATTGCAATCCGTATTTGACTAGTCTTTTCTTTCTCCCCTCGGCCTGCCTCCCCATCACCTCTGCCCCTTTGTCAACTTCCTAAATAATCCTAAATCATCAGGTAACTGTGCATTTTGGCCGGTATATCCTCCCATATAACACTCTACGTTGTAAATAGCAACAATCGGACACAATGGTGCGATTACACAAACCCCCACGATACGTTCTCGCCAGTATATTATGCTCGTGCGGGGGGCTGCTATTTGGGTAAGAGCCTGGCTGTCACCCAGTCACCTTGTCTTGTACAACATTGACGGCAGTTTATAGGATGGACACTGGTATCATTGGTCCCGTAACAGTCATGGATAGCTTCGTTTCACGGTTCGGTAGCGAATCTTCCGCCATCCACGGGTTGATCGTATCCTCTATCTTGATCCCGGCCGCAGTTTCTTCGTTCTTTGCGGGGTACTTGGCGGACAAACTAGGCAGACCCAAGGGTATCAGCATCGGTGTCCTCATCTTTGGGATTGGAGCAGCTCTGGAGGCGGCAGCTGTCCACATTGCAATGTTCGTCATCGGACGTTGCATTGAGGGTATAGGCGAAGGCTTATATCTGGGCACGCTTGTAGTGTATGTGGCAAATCTGCCAATAGGGGTGCTTCGTGTCTCGATTTCTGACACAAAAGCAGCTACATCTGCGAGATATCTCCTCCACGGGTTAGGGGCGCCTTGACGACCGGTCCCCAGTTGCTGATCACCATGGGATTGACGATCGGATTCTTTACCTGCTACGGTACTTCTCGCCTGGATTCCTCTTTCTCATGGCGCACGCCGTTCATAATTTTGGCTTGTCTCGCATTCACCTTCTCTGCGGCTTCCTTCCTGTGGTTGACTCCCTCGCCAAGATGGTTGACACTTCACGGCCGCAAATCGGAAGCTACTGCAGTTTGGGATTACCTCGGTGTTAGCCAGGCGGAACGTGAGAAGGTTGAAATCGAACAGGACAGCGCCCAGATTATTGCGACCATCCCAAGCAGGGAACGTGCTCCATCCGTTTCACAAAGTCAGGACAGATCAATGAAGCACAAGCTGTTCGACCTATTTTCCAAAGATGTACGGACACGCACTGCCTTGGCTGTATTCCTCATGGGGATGCAGCAGCTCAGTGGAATTGATGGTGTGCTCTATGTAGGTTTTCCTGCCATGACTGTTGATCATATCTTACTGAGATTATCATAGTATGCCCCTTTGCTCTTCGAGCAAGCAGGACTAGCCTCTTCAGACGCAAGTTTCTTCGCCTCTGGCATCTCTGCAATCGTTATTTTCACCGTAACCATCCCCGCGCTCATCTGGGCGGACAAGTGGGGCCGGCGACACAGCATCATCTATGGCGGCATCGGGCTCAGCGTCACAATGTTCTTGATTGGAGGACTTTATGCAGGAAATGCCGTACATAGCTCGACTGGCGCAGGCCGGTGGGTGGTTATTGTCTGCATCTATATCTTTGCAGTCATTTACTCTCTCAGTTGGGCAGTCGGCATCAAGATCTATGCAGCAGAGATCCAACCGCAGAGGACTCGCGCATCGGCAACCAGTTTGGCACATGGCAGCAATTGGGCCACCAATTTCCTGGTGGCACTGACAACACCAATTCTGCTGTCGAAAAGCAGCTTCGGGGCATACTTCCTCTTTGGTGGGTGTGCTCTGATCACAGCTTGTATCTGCGCATTCTTCATGCCCGAAACTAAGGGACGGTCACTGGACGAGATCGAGGAGGCATTCAAGTCCAAGTCATTAGGGTCAAAGACCTTATTGAAGGCTTTGTGTCCCATTACAAGGTCAGCTTCGTGAGGCGGAAGTGAAGAGGAAGTAGAAAGATTCCTTCAGAATATGATGTTCCATGAACATGTCAGACTCCGGACAGGAATAGTTACTTTGCAGCCATGGCTGATAAGATAAGACCCATCTTCCAACCATATCCGGTTAGAAGAAGCATTTGTAAGCTAGAGAGCAATCTAACTGTTCTAGGATAGCTCTTTATTACCTAAGCGCTATTCTGCCGAATTGGAATTTAGCCCGGATATTTCCCCTCGCTGATAAAGAAGAAATTGTGCCGTCACCCCAGGATGCCGTGAAATTGCCCTACACGTTGACATCGGCACACGGCAGTATCTAATTCCTCTTGGTGGAGACCATCCTCGTCTGAATCGCGATGCCGCCTCGTAGGAGAGCGCCGATCTCTGCGGCCAACTTGCGATCTGCGCAACCTTCAGAGGCAAGTATCATTATGTTCCGCATCGTCCTCGGCGGACCGCTATGCTAACGGCTCTCGATAACTTAGGCCGCAGCATCTTCGAAGGCAGGAGCCACGGATTCTTCTTCGAAACGCCGACGCCCCTCTCAAACCACGCAGCCTTCCAAACCCGAACAGCCGCCGCCGCCACCAAGTGCCGAGGAACAACAGCAGGAGCCGACAGAGGAGCATTCGCACTCGGCATACCGTCACCGCGATCCATTCGATGCGCTGCTGCAGCCCTTCTACTACAACAAGTCTCTCACTGATCCAATCAACACTGCGAAGGACAAATGGAACCTCCTGCCGGCGTTCCTCAAGGTCAAAGGATTGGTGAAACAGCACATTGACTCGTACAACTATCTCGTCGAAGTCCAGTTAAAGAAGATCGTTGAATCCAGCTCCACCATTCGCAGCGATGTTGACCACACCTTTTACATTAAGTTTACCAACATCTACCTTGGTTTCCCGCGCCGTGCGGATGAGCCGCAGGATGCCCGGGCGGACTTTACGTATTCGACCGTATCCCCGCAAGAGTGTCGTTTGCGTGATACGACGTACGCGGCCCCCATCCAGGTTGATTTCGAGTATGTTCGTGGTCGTCAAAGGGTCATGAGGAAGGGTGTTGCCATTGGCCGAATGCCGGTTATGCTTCGGAGTTCCAAATGTGTGTTGGCCAACAAGACGCCGGCGGAGATGACCGTGTTGAACGAGTGTCCTTTGGATCCCGGTGGTTACTTCATTGTGAACGGAACGGAAAAGGTCATTCTTGTTCAGGAACAGTTGAGCAAGAACAGAATTATCGTGGAAACAGACCCTAAGAAGGAGATCGTGCAGGCGTCCGTTACCAGGTGAGAAGTCATGCGATTCCGGTTGGAGGACTATTATTCTGATATTTGCGTACAGTTCCTCCAACGAGCGAAAGTCGAAGAGTTATATCGTCCTGAAGAAGGATAAGCTCTACGTGAAACACAACGTGCTTAGCGAGGATATTCCCATTGTCATCCTCCTCAAGGCGATGGGCATTCACACAGACAAGGAGATGCTGCTACTCGTCGCGGGTGTCGACAAGGTCTACCAGGAGGATTTCGCGATCAACTTCGAAGAAGCGATCAATTTGGGCATCTACACGCAGCAACAGGCCCTGGATTGGATCGGTTCACGAATTAAAATCAACCGCAAGCAGTCGCCGACCTACCGCCGTACCCATGTCCAGGAAGCTGTCGAGGCCATCGCTTCAGTCATCATTTCTCACATCGAAGTGAAGAACATGAACTTCCGGCCCAAGGCTGTCTACGTTGCGCACATGGCGCGTCGTGTCCTCATGGCCAAGAATGATGCCACCCTGGTTGATGACCGCGATTACCTCGGAAACAAGCGTCTGGAATTGGCCGGCCAACTGCTGGCTTTGCTTTTTGAGGATCTGTTCAAGAAATTCTGCTTCGATATCAAGATGAACATTGACAAGGTCCTGAACAAGCGCAACCGTGCGGAGGCTTTCGATGCATACAGTGTCATCACCATGCACAGCAACCACATCACACAGGGTATGAACCGTGCTATCTCGACAGGAAATTGGAGTCTGAAGCGTTTCCGCATGGAACGTGCTGGTGTGACACACGTGCTTAGTCGCCTGAGTTATATTGCGGCGCTGGGTATGATGACGCGTATTAGCAGTCAGTTTGAGAAGACGAGAAAAGTCAGTGGTCCTCGTGCATTGCAGCCATCACAGTTTGGTATGCTTTGTCCAGCAGATACTCCGGAAGGTGAGGCCTGTGGTCTCGTCAAGAACTTGGCACTGATGACCCACATCACCACCAACGACGAAGAGGGCCCCATCAGAAACTTGATCTTCATGCTGGGCGCCGAAGACATCCAGACCGTCGGCGGAAAGGAGCTCTATGGACCCGGATGTTACACCATCTCGATCAACGGTACCCCAACCGCGCTCACTCGTCGGCCGAAATATTTCCTTGACGCGTTCCGCCGATTGCGTCGGATGGGTCGGATTTCCGAGTTTGTCAGCATTTACATCAATCATCACCAACGCGCTGTCCACATTGCAACCGACGATGGCCGTATTTGTAGACCTCTTATCGTGGTCGAGAACGGCAAGTCTCGTGTCAATACTCAGCACCTCGAGAAGTTGCGGGATGGCACGATGGAGTTCGATGACTTCCTTGCCCAAGGGTTGGTCGAGTACCTGGACGTCAACGAAGAAAACGACTCGTTGATTGCGATCTACGAGAAAGATATCACCGATACGACAACTCACCTGGAGATCGAGCCGTTCACGGTTCTCGGTGCCGTCGCCGGTCTGATTCCTTACCCTCACCACAACCAGTCGCCCCGTAACACTTACCAGTGTGCCATGGGTAAACAAGCTATTGGCGCGATTGCCTCCAACCAGTTCCTACGTATCGATTCGATTCTGTATCTCATGGTGTACCCTCAGAAGCCCATGGTCAAGTCCCGCACGATCGAGCTGGTCAAGTATGATCAGCTTCCTGCCGGACAGAACGCCATTGTTGCCGTCATGAGCTACTCCGGGTACGATATTGAGGATGCCCTGGTGTTGAACAAAGGATCGGTCGACCGTGGCTTCGGACGGTGCCAGGTATTCCGCAAGTACGTCACCAACCTCAAGAGTTACTCCAACGGCACCAAGGACCGGTTGAGCGGACCGCAGTACGAGAACGATGCGCCGATCCGGAAGCATGCTCTCCTGGAGAGCGATGGTCTCGCTGCAGTTGGTGAGCAGGTCAATGCCGGCGAAGTCTACATCAACAAGTCTACCCCTGACCAGTCGATGGCCTCTGGTTTCCCGAGCTCCGACGCTGGTCGGCCGGTGTCGTACATGCCGACGCCCATGACCTATAAGCTCCCCGACCCTGCCTACATCGACAAGGTCATGGTCTCCGTGACCGAGAATGAGAACCAGCTTGTCAAGGTTCTCACTCGTCAAACGCGCCGTCCCGAAGTGGGCGACAAATTCTCGTCGCGTCACGGACAGAAGGGTGTCGTCGGAATTATCGCCGACCAGATGGACATGCCTTTTACCGACATGGGAATCAACCCCGACATCATCATGAACCCCCACGGTTTCCCGTCTCGAATGACCGTCGGAAAGATGCTGGAGCTTGTCGCCGGTAAGGCCGGTGTGTTGGCCGGCCAGCACGGCTATGGAACCTGTTTCGGCGGCAGTCCCGTCCAGGAAATGTCCCAGATCCTCATCGACAACGGCTTCAGCTACGGTGGCAAAGACTACCTCACGTCCGGCATCACGGGTGAAGCCCTGCCCTTCTACGTCTTCACCGGCCCCATCTACTACCAGAAACTGAAGCACATGGTCCAGGATAAGATGCACTCGCGTGCGCGCGGTCCCCGCGCCATCCTCACCCGTCAGCCGACCGAAGGTCGTTCGCGTGACGGTGGTCTCCGTCTGGGAGAGATGGAACGTGATTGTCTGATTGCCTACGGTACCAGTCAGCTGCTCCTGGAGCGACTGATGATCTCCTCGGATCGACACGAGATCGACGTCTGCGAGCAGTGCGGTTTCATGGGCTACCTGAACTGGTGTCAGCGCTGCAAGTCGTCCCGGAGTGTCGTCAAGATGGCGATCCCGTATGCGGCGAAGCTTCTCATCCAGGAGTTGATGAGTATGAACGTGACGGCGCGCCTGAAGCTTGATGACGAGTTTCCTGAACTGAAGGGCCGGTGATCATCTGTCGGTGTATGGGCGAAGAGCAATGAATATGTGAAATGGCAACAAATCCTTACAGGTCGGATGAGAGAAAAGTTGGGCGTTCCCAGGGTCTTGTTTGATGTACATATCGGTTTGCATGCATAGCGCTCGGCGATCCGGTCGACTTTTGCTATACTATCTTCTTTATCAACTCTATCAACCTGTATCAGATTGGTCTACTTGTCGTTGCCCGAGAAGCCCGATTTTTCAATCCTGCTCCTACGCCAGGTGATGCATTGAGCCTGACTGGCTGAGGATTGGCACTAGTCACATAGGTCGGTAGCTCATCTGAACGGAATGTAGCAGCGGTTGTTCCTATCCAGTAGCGAACAGGATCAAAATTCGGGATGATACTAAGTAACCAGTTCTTCTATATCTTCTGGGAATGTGGGCCTCCCATCTGATATCAACGTAAGCAACTCCAATACTTGTTTGATGACTGATTGGCTTATGCTTTAACTGAAGTACTAGATCTATCTTTTTCCCGAGTAAAAGTACACAACATATTCCTAACTAAGAAAGCACCGACACCTCCTACCCTTCCCCCACAGATCCCACGAATCCTCTACCACCCCGCCATACCACTCCCATCACCATCACCATCCCACCTCACTCAGTCACACCCCTCCCCTCCACCACCTCCCTCACCACACGCCAATACCTCTCCTCATCGCCCCTCATATGCGCGACATGCTTCGAGCCCACAAACCTCTCCCTCCGCACGACCTCCAGCCCCAACTCCCCCTTCAACCCCTCCGCCTCCCGCGCATGCTCCTCCACATCCCTCCAATCCACCAACCCATCTTCCTTCGAATACACATAACATCTCCTCCCCAACCTCCCATCCTTACCACTAATACCACCCACTAAACCCCCCTCATTAACCCTCCTCCTCCCCAACCTCACCGCATCCTCCACCCCCAACACCCAAAACCCCCCAAACATAACCCCCAACAACACCCCCAGCACGACCTGCCCGAGCACCCGAAGGAGGAAATTCGCCGGCAGGATGAAGGAAAATGCCCGGAAGGCTCCCGCGAGGGTAGGCTTGCCGGGGGCACTGTCGATGATCATGGAGGAGATGGGGAGGGGGTGGCCGGTGGTGTGTTTGTAGGCGGAGAGGAGGGTGGTGGTGGTGAAGATGCCGCCGTTGGAGAAGAGGTGGATGTGGATGGTGGTGGTGTTTTCTTTGTTCTCGGCTTGGGGTTGGGGCTGGGATTGGGGTTGGATGAGGAGGTAGTCGACGGCAGGTTGGAGGAGACGTTGTTGGGTGGTGGGGGACGGGGGGAAGAGGAAGTCGCGGGTCGTGCTGTGCAGGGTGAGGATGCGGGCGCTGGGATAGAGGGTTTGGTAGCGTTGGATGTATTTGGTCAGGGCGCGCGGGGGCGCGTTCATCCAGAAGGCGAGGAGGATGGTGTGGGGGGTTGGTGTGGTGGTGGTTGTGGGTGGTGTGGTGGTGGTGAGGGGGGCGTAGGTGTAGATTGTTGGGGAGAGTTTGGTGAGTTTGGAAACGGTGGTGGTCTCTTGGTTGGTGGTGGTGGTGGTGGTTGGGGATGACATGGTGATGGTGGTGTGGACTAGACCAGTGCAGTAGTAGAAGTAGAAGTAGGAGAAGTAGAAGTTGTGTTGTTTTGCGGATGAACAGATGCAGATGGATAGAGTGGGATTGGAGGTGGAAGACCAGGTATTTATGTGTTCGTGGCTGGCATAAGCCTCAAGGTAAGCTCAAGTCATTGCATGGAGCGCTAACATTCATTATCTACTGGGACGGAACGGTTCCTGGGGTGTATCTCCAAGCCCGTCCACATCGCCGTGGAGCCTCTAGTGCCGCTAGTGCTACGACCGTTTCCCGGCCACCAGGATCGGCTAGGACATGGCTCAGACGGGAGGACCTATCATGTCGGGTTGGCATTGGATATGGATCAAGCCAGATGATTGAATCAGCCTCGTTAACGCCTGTCCCCGCTATGCTCTAAATTCCCCATCCTGCGGTGTCATGTTGCTTCTATAACCCATCTGAAGACATATTAAACCGTATGGGCCGCTGTCAGATAGGCCCTTGAGCTGCGAGTCCCTCGCGTGGCTTGCGCTCTCATTCGCTAGTCAGCGTCCTTTCAGCCTTCGCCATCATCGGCTTAGGTAGGGGTCGCGGAGCCACTGGTGTCTTTCTTCTTGCCTCGAAGCGTCTGACCCGCCCCTTGGAAGCGAGGCTTGTCGCCCTCCACGACTTGTCCACTCTCATCGCGCTTTTTCACCGGCTTGATTGCATATCCAAAGAACAGTTGGTTGGCCGGCAGTCGCAGAGGCTGGGGTCCGTTCGCCTTTCGCACGGGAGGGGGATGCTGAGGGTTCGTAGTTCCCGGGGTCGGAGTAGATGCCTTCGGAGTAGGTGTTTTGCTTCCTTTCTTAGCGTTCAGACGCTGACCGCCCGTGAGGAAGTTCGATGACACGGCCCGGGCGCCAGTGGCAGCGTCAGTTGACTCCGGAGCAATGGCAGCATAATTAATCGCCTGCGCCATGGTACCGTGGGGATGAAGGAGCCCGCCAGCTGGCAGTTTTCCACTGATCCCGCTGCGAGGCGTGCTGGTGCCACTGGGGCGTTGGGGTTCTTCGTAGCCCACCGGGGGTGCGAAGTCGACTTCCAAATCGGTTTCGAGGACGGAGATGGCATTTGTGTTGTTGGATGGTTTGGTTTCCAGCACTGCCATCTCGTAAACCTGGTCATTGTAGGCAAATGTGAAGACATCGCCCTTGGTGAGACAGGAGAAGTTCCGGAAAGCATTCTCCAAGACGGCCTTTGGGTCGCTTATGTCGAGGAACGAGGTGGATTGTGCTTGGATCTTGATGAATTGACCGGGGGGCAGGTCAGTCGACTTGACCTGCACGAGATCGCCGGGTTCCAGAAGGAGAGTCTGCATGAGCTGTGGGGAGAACAACCTGTCAGTACACTATATGACATCTTGAGTGGCAAGACCTTACCCAGAAAGGCAGATAGATCTTCCCCTCTTCCGCGATGAATTCCAACACACCGGCGTGTGTCAACCTCTCTCGCGCCCCGTTGTGAAGCTCGAACAGCATCGGATACGTAATATGGAGTCGGGTTAGCTTGTCCAGAGCGCTGGGTGGCATGATGACTTTGCCGCCGTGGTTAACGTTTTCTCGCTCGGGGCCGGGCATCATGGCGACGGGATAGCAGCGGTAGTATTCATCGAAGCGACGAGTAGCTCCATGACGAAACATAGAGCCACCCATGACTCCGTTCATGGGATCGTCGTCCCAGTAGCCAGACCGGAACTGCGATGGTCAGCATATCTCAAGCGATGTACACGGCGGAGCCTAAGCGGGGAACGCACCATGATCGACTTGGAGTGGTGGCCTCTGGACTTCGTAGATAGAACCGACAAGCTTGGTAGTCGATCGATACCGTCTGGGTCTAGATCTGAGTGAGTGATATGCAATCCGCTTGTATGGCGAGAAAGCAGGCGAGCTTGGGAGAGAGCTGAGCTGGAGGTCAGGAACGGTCGGAGCGATCAGATTGCGGCGGCAGGTAACGACAGTGACGCAAGAGCCTCCGCGTGATTTTCCGAGCCGACCCCAGACAGCTCGGATCCTCCTCCTCTCCTGCAAAGCCCAAGATCTGGCGACGTCCGATGCAGGTGACTGGAAACAGCTTGGATACTCCTCAATAGCCTGGGTTTACCGCGCAGACTCATGTCCGCTTCTCAACCGCGCCCCAAGCGGGCTGGTGAAGACTTCACCCGCACCCACCACCTCGAAGATGACGACCCCGATGGTGCTTCCTCCAAGAAGCCTCGCTTTGACCTACGGAATCCTTCCGCGCTCGCCCCCGATGCGCTGGAAGACGACGCAGTTCTAGACGCAGACGAGATCGGGCGGCGTGGGCAACAAGTCCGCCGCAAAGCCGTCAACCTTGATGGTTACGACTCGGACAGTGAAAATGAAGGGTTTTCGGCGCGCATCGAGGCCAAGTCAAAAGCGAGCAAAGAGAAGCACGACGCTGACGATGACGATATGTTTGCCGAGCTACAGGAGGATTTTGGTGCCGAAGATATCGATGCTGATGAAGCCCTGCGGGAAAACAAGAAAATGGTGCGATTCCTACGAGATGACGAGATTGAGGGACAAGTCGCTTCGTCTAAAGGTGGCGGCACTGTGCGCGCTGATCTCAGGCAAGGCGGCGACGCCGATAATGATGATGAAGAGAGTGAAAGTGATGTGGGGGATGAGGAGCGTGCAAGACTTGACGAGGGGTTGGACGAAGAGCTGGGCGCTGGGGCAAAGAAAAAGCACGCGCCGGTGCTAGACGCTTTCAATATGCGCACGGAACAGGAGGAGGGCAGGTTCGATGACCAGGGGAACTACGTAAGGAAAGCAGCAGATCCGGATGCAGTCTATGACAGCTGGCTGGAGGGCGTGTCCAAGAAAGATATTCGTCGCGCCAAGGAGGCCGCCGAAAAGCGGGAGGAAGAAAGGAAGGAGAAGGACAGGCAAAATGACAGTGTACTGACCGGGGACGCCTTGAAGATCATTATCACTCACCTAGAACGAGGTGAGACGGTCTTAGAAGCACTAGCACGGATTGGCAAGGGAGCCCCGAGGAAACCGAAATGGCAGGCGAATCGCAACAAGAATCGGAAGAAGCAAGCTGAATCGGCGGCCGAGGATACCGAAATGACCGAAGAGGATCCCAAGGCAGTAGCTCGAAAGCAAGCCATCGATGCCATCACAGGTGCGGCCGATATCCTCATGACGAGAGGGCAGGCGGAGATCTACGATACCGAGCGGGAGATGCTCACCAGGCAATATCGTCGCGAGACCGGCGAGAACTGGGTTGATCCCCCTTCAGAGGATTCAGGACCGAATGAAGCAGCTCCTGCGATGTGGGAATTCCGTTGGTCTGACGCTCGTGACGGAGGTATCATACATGGGCCATATGACAGCGCGACAATGGAGTCATGGAAGAATGCGGGCTACTTCGGCGAAGGGGTCGAGTTTCGAAGAACGACAGACCCCGGCCAGTGGGGGAGCGAAGCAACATTCACATGACGATCATCCGGAGTACAGCAGGCGGCTATACGTGTATACTAGCATCTACAAATACCACGTTGGGAAACATCAATCGCATCATTATCATTCGAGCCTAGGCTCTTTCTTCAAAGTGAGACCCAAATATCGCAGCACCCACAACAGGTGAGTTTTGAACAAGCGCCAGTATTATCATACATCAAGCAATCCATTTGGTAAACAAAAACCGAATAATGTGAAGAGAAACGGACGGTCGTTCCCGCAGGCCTCGTACTCCATTCCGCCTCTGCTGCCAGGACGATACCGTCTGATGGCAGATGCCTTTTACCGCACCAGGATCCTTCAGGAGCCCATGGGTGGATTAGACTATGACAGCTCCATCATGTCTCCGTTCGTAGGCGCAGAGAAGCTGACGGTGCCTTGATCGCCGATAAAGCGCTGTTCGTAGTCGTTGACGAAGTTAACGCTGCGTGCGGGGTCGTAGAACAATTTGTAGCTGCGCTGGACGTCGTCAATGCTGACCTCCTTCGCCTTACGCTTCTGGCTGAGCAGATGAGAGGTGGTGATGATGTTGCTGGCATAGCGAAGGTTAGACTCCTGGCCAATCTTCGTGAGCAATGCCAGAGCGTCTGGAGAAAGGTCGATTTCTTCCTCCTGAGCGCGAATCGCCAGAATCTGCCGGATCTCATCGGCAGAGTAGGGCTGTGTGCTGACAATCACCACCCGGTCGAGGAAATCCAGAGGCAGGCCGTGCGGCGAGCTGTATGTTGTGCCCCGAATCCGGGCGTGGCCGCGATTGCTAGCCATGATGACGATGGGTGCAAGCTCCGCCTCCAGAGCGCGATTGATATAAGAGAAACACTCAATGTCAAGCATGTGCACTTCATCAATGAAAAGGACGCCCGGAATAATTTCGGCCTTTCCTTCTTCCTTCCATTCCGCAACCTTGGTGTTAATCTGATCCCTCACTTCACTTCTGATTTCGCCGGTATCGCCGGAGAAGAGGGCCAGGAATCCTTGTGACCGCGAGTTGATAACGTCAATCTCGTGAAGACTCACAGTGTGTACGATTTCCTTGCGAACCTGGAGTTCACCCTCCGGGCATTGCACAAATTTGGTATCGGCTCCCATCGCATCATAGTCGCGGGACCGAGCGTAAGAGCGTCCCAACTTGGTGATCTTTCCCGAGGACTTGTCAATGGAAATAATGTCTCCAGCCATCACTCGCTCCTTGGTCATCGAATCGATCATTTTGGTTCCCATGTCGTAGATCGTCTCCATATCGGTCGTCTTGATGGTGAGCTTGCCTTGTTTGTTTCCCTAGCAGCAGAGTAAAGTCAGAAGCGTTCACCATGAGCAGCGCATCCACATGATCACTTACACCAGTAACACTCCGATCGATCTGGATCTCGACCACTTCACCCTCGATGATCTCACTCTCTTCCTTGATCCGAACGCCGATCGATTTCCGGAAGGCTTGTGTGAGCGCTTCCGTCTTCGACATCTCCATGGAGAAGATCTCCGAGGAAGCAAGCATTGTGAAAGGAACATCCGACCCGAGAGACTGCGCCATACCCATGGCGATTGCCGTTTTACCTGTGCTGGGGGGACCGGCAATCAACAAGGCGCGGCCGGCGATTTTGCCCTCCTTGACCATCTGTAAAATCACCGCGGCAGCCTTTCGCGCCTTCTCTTGGCCCACCAGCCCCTGCGAGGAAGCTCTGGGCTGGAGAGTGTCGGCATCGACCCCGAGTCCCCGAATGTGCGAATGGGCAGCGATGAGGTTCAGGCCCCGGAGCTCCTTGGTCTCCGCGACGGTAGAAATTGGCTGTCGGGGGGGGGTCAGCGGTGAAACCACGACGCATTCCATCAGGTCCAACTTACAACAGCCATCGCGACGACTTGCAAATTATGAAAGCTTGGTCAGTTCGGGCAAGCAGCAAGTAGATCAGCAGGAGCAGCCAAAATGGAATGATGGCCTGCCTGGGAGAGAGCGGATTGATTGCAGATCAAGGCGAAAGAGCTGCTGGCCGCGAAGCCGCCCGAGTGGCCGCCCGGCAGAATGGACGCTTCTCCTCTTTTCTGCCCCTGGCGCTTGGCGCGTTTTTTGGCTGCTGCGCCGTTTGTCGCTCGTTTACTCGATTCATATTCACTATCTGGAGCATAGATGAGAGTGATATACATCGCTACCCTCACTGCAATCCCCATATTCCCTGTTACCCGGTCGATGCTGCCATCGCATCGTCCGTGGCTGCATATTGCTTTGCATTCCCCCACGGGCGACAGGTCAATGGAGGCAATTTCCCTTTCGGGCCTGTCTCAATCACTTTTACCTTTCCTCCATCGTGTATTTTGTCTCACCTCGACCTTTCCTTGCCCCTCTTGACAGTTCTTCTTGAACTACTTAATTTACGTTACGCAAGGCACATGGGATGTTGTCAAATAACTGGATTTCACCGCCTAACCCACTGAAATTGTGACATCGTGAGATGGATCCAGACGCCGGTACTACGCGCGACCCCCGTCTCGCCAGTCGCTCGTCCAGACCGCCCCTGAACCGACAGTTCTCCCTCAACACCATCTCGACAGGCTCGCCGATTCGCTTCAGATCGGGCTCTCAACCGTCTGGGAACGTCTCGCCAGTTGACATCCAGAATGCCACGACCGATCAATTTATACGCGGGGTCTCCGATTTGGTACAGGCAGCCGTAATCGCCGCCAACAGTCAGTCCGAGAAGGAGAGGCTTCAGAAGCGGAGGGAGACGACAGAGAACCTTCTAAAGAAAGCCAAATCCCATGCCAGCTTCCCTTCTACCGCTGCCTTTTTCCAGCAATCGCAGAAGGAGGAAGATGTTGATCTCACCCGGGTGGACGATGCCCTCAAAAAACATGCCGCCCACTACAAGCAGCTGGAGAATGCTCTACGAGCCAAATTCAGTTCCATCATCTCTCTGGATACTCCCAGAAATGAAGACAGGCTCAATCAATTGCAACGCGATCTACAATATGCGAGAAACGGCATGGGCAATACTCAGAGCGAAATTGCGAAGCTTCGCGATTACAATATCAACCTGGAAAGCAAGATGAAGGCTATCCAAGATAAAATGAGCGCGCTCGACAAAACCGCAACAAGCCATGCGAGCACACTCAGCACGCATACCAGACTCACCAAAGAGACCTCTGAGCGTATTACTAAGATAACTTCGGAGTTGGAGACTGCGTCTGTCGCTAAGGAGACACAAAACGAGTCGGCCGTGCTCAAGATGCATATTGACGAGTTAAGGACACAGGCTTCAGACTTGGGCGTGAAAATCGAGTCTCTGCAGCAGTCCCAGCGGGAATCGGCTGGGCAGTTTGATAAGCTCACTACGAGCATAGATGATTATCGGAAGCAGCATGACACTCAGAGTAGTGAAAACACCCGATCTCTAGCGGCGCTTAACGCGCGTTTAAGTTCGGTCGAACAGAAGAGGATGCAACCCTCTCCACCTGCGGAGGGCACGACTACTGTCCCGTCAGTCATCTTCAAAGAACTGGAATCACGACTACACAAGCTGGAAAGCGATTTCTCTGGGCAGTATAAGCCTGACCCAACGTTGGGGACCCAAGTTCAAGAGATGAAGGATCGGCATTATGAAATGCAAAAAATTCAGGAGATGAAGGATGACCTTCAATGCTCTCAGATGGAGGATTTGAAAAGAGTATGGGAAACGGGTGCCCGGGAATTGGAGAAGATCCAGGCCAATCATGCGCGACTCAAAGAGGAGATGAAGGGCTTGAGCCAAAACCAAACGAATTCCGCTATGGTTCAGGAGCAGATCGCTGGACTTTCGACCGGTCTCCGCAACACACAACATGTAGTTGACACTGTGAAGGTCGGGCTGCAATCCTTCGAAGCAAGGTACAACAGTCTCTCAACGGATGCCATTGTCAAGAACATGGTTGTGGCCATGCAAGAGATGTACCCCTCGACAACGCAGTTGACGGAGCAGATCTCCATCATGAAGGGCTGGTTTGAACGAGAGGTACCCGCCATGAAAGCGGCAGTGAATCGCCTGCATTATGATTGCCTGAGCCTGCGGGAAGATCTACAGAAAGAAACGGCTTTGCGCGTGGAGGAAGTGGCCCGCTTAAGAAGAGATCACACGAATTTGACACAGTCCCTCGCCCCTGTGTGGGAGCGGCTCACAGCACAGAGTCAGAATCGGTGGCTCACCGCAGATGATTTGCGACAACTACACGGTGACCTGCACTCTTTGGAGGCCAAATTGAATGAGCATACGAGCAAAGTTGACGGATACATGACGTCAAGAATTGAAGAAGAGAAATCACTAGTCCAGAACCTGAACCTTGACCGGGCTGATTTGCACAGGCAGGTCAAAGCCCTAGCTGACGAACAAGTGGCCCTGGCGAAGCGAATATCTGGTGCTCGAAAGGACGATGATCTGCAGGGTCGAGTCAGCGCCTTAGCTGATAAGCAAGAAGATCTAGTGGAAAAAATCACTCGTTTGCAGAACGACAACTGGCGAAATCAATTTCAAGTTCTCTCTGACGAGCAGAAAGACTTGGCGAAAAGATTTTCCGATTCCCAGAAAGGTAACTTGCCAGGTCGAGTCAAGGCCCTGGCAGACGAGCAGCAAACGCTGGCAAAATCATTCTCCTCTTTCCAAAAAGATGAATTGCGAACAGAGGTCAAAGCTTTGGCCGATGAGCAGCAGGCACTGGTGAAAAGATTCATCAATTCTCAGAGGAATGAAGATCTACATGGACAGCTCAAATCCCTAGCTGGAAAGCTAGAGATCCTCACGGCAAGATTTTCCGAGTACCAGAAAGAGAATCTGCAGGATCAAGTCAAAGCTTTAGCTGAGAAGCAGGGAATCTTAGCAGAGAGATTCGCCGAATCCCAAAAAAGCAACCTGCAGAGTCAAGTCAAAGCCGTACTTGATGAACAGAAAACCTTGGTCGAGAGATTTGCCGATGCTCGGAAGGATCACAACCAACTTAAAGCTCTTGTTGAGGCGCAAGATAATCTGGTAAAGATGTTGTCTGGGGCCCAAGCAAGTAACGACAGCGATTTGAAAAAGTTACGGTCTTGCCCAGATGAACTCAAGTCAATGCTTGATCGTGTTTGTCAGCTAGAAGACGCCGCTCTGGACAAGTATCAGGGCTTGCTTGAAAAGAATAGGCTGCTCGAAGACTCCACGTCAAAAAACCATAAGTCGTTGGAGCAAAGCCTCGATGACCTGTGGCGGACTGTTGAGCGCCGTGAACCTCCACGACAAACTGAAGCACCGCTTCCCCAACCCGACAACACCAGCATATTAAAGTGTGAGGATGAGGAGAATGCGCAGGAAGAGGAAGTCAAGCAAATAATGAGCATAGCCGAAACAACCCCAGGGCCTGCTCAATCGCAGAAAAAGAGAAAGCGAACGCGTCCTAATACCTTATCTGACGAAGAACGTTCGAGTTTATCCCGACATGGATCCCCGAAATCCAATGCTCTGGCCTCCCCGGTGGGAACGGACGCAACGCCATCAACCGACAACAGAAAAAACCGCAACAAGAGAAAAAAGAAGAATCGGAGGGGCCAGGCCGGAGAACACAGGATGCAGCCGACAGGCCCAATAATTGTTGACTAAGGGGGTAAGGCTTACCCCGGGAAACCGGCTTTTTGGAGCCCTTGGCATTACGAGGTTACGAATGTTATGAATCCATCGCTAGTCAAAAGTTGGATTTCTGCTGGATATCCATGTGTTGCAAATGCTTATTTACTTTTCTTCTTCTGCCTTGTGGTTTCAGGTGACACGATCCCGGGCCTTTTTCTGTTTGATACTATCCAAAAGTTTTGCACATATGCAATAATGTACATGCTCGGTGTCCTGTATCTATGTCTGTATGCGCGTTCATTATAGTAAAGCACTACGGAGCATCCTGAAGGAACTTGACCACCGCTAGAAGAGCAACTCGTCAGTAAACCATCATCTCATATCAACCCTCACGAACCAGAGCAAATACAACCCACCTTGTCTAAAAGCCTCGGGGTTCTCCGAGATCAACCAATGCCCAGCCTCGACATCCGCTATTTGAGCATTCGGGAAGAACTTCTTAATCGCCGGCACCGTTTCATCGCTCACGTACTTACTCTTCGTGCCCCGAACAAACAGCGTAGGTCCCTCATACGAGACAGCGCCCGGTTCCCGGTACGGGAAATCAGACATCGCAGACATAGAATTACCCAGAACCGCGAGCGGAACGCGGAATTTCATCGTCTGGTCCTCTTGCGAACGGACCAAATTGGTGAGGAGAAATTGGCGGATGGGCAGAGACTACATGGGACATGTTATGACTAGCCCAGGGAGAACACAGACTACTTACCTCCTCATAGCCCTTCAGGATCTCATCAGCCTCGGACTGCTTCGTCACGTTCGCAGCTTCGATATGCTGCATGCCACGAACGTAGAGGCCGAAATCACTCTTCAAGGGAGCATTGACGGGGGCGTTGTCGACGGGGACAAGAGCTGAGACGAGCTTGGGTGAGTCGAGGGCGACGGTCATGGCGGCTTTGGCGCCCCTGTGTGGGGTTAATCCGATGCATGAGAGTTGGATGGAATGACGTACATTGAATGGCCGATCAAGACACACTTGTCCAGCTTCAATTGCTGGAGGAACTTGACGACGTCTTCGGCCATGGCGGTGTAGTTGTGTTCTTCGGAGTGGAAGGACTGGCCATGGTTTCGAAGATCCTGGGCGGAAATGGATGTCAATTGATGTGCTTGAGACTGAATTCGAATACTCCTTGGATCAATCACACACCAGCGTGAAGATCTCACGGTTGAGATCACGTGCCAACGCTCTAGGGAGCGGTTAATTTCTGGATTCAATCCACGCGGGGGTTTCTCTAGAGGACTGAATAGAAGAATTGACAGGACACGCACTTGCTAATACCCCGATTGTTCTGCTTAGAGCCGAACAGCCCATGCAGAAAGATGATGGGACTCTGAGTGACTTCCGCTTTCTCCGGGCCAAAGACCTGGTAGGACAGGTCGGCGCGGAGGCCTCGTGTTGTGGAGAAGAGGCGCACGCCGGAGGTGCTGCGGAGGGTTGCACGGATTGGAAGCATGGTCTCTAGGGCCTGGAATGAGGTTATCTGGTACAAGTAGTACAACTTAAAGGTTGGGTCGCGGGCCTTATCTTGAGTTTGGTTTATTTAAGCATCGAGGATCAGCGATTGGGGTAATGACTAAGCAGTGGTTTTGCCGTTGTCCCGTCGGCTTAATGGGATTCTCCTGCTTTATCCGGGGGCTTGGCTGACAGGGATATAGAGGAGGGGATTTGTTTAGTGCTTGTGTCGGATGTTTTGCTCTGAGGGGTTGTTGTCGGAAGCGTTACGAAAGATGTGGCCTGACAGCTCTTGAATAGACAACAAAAGGGCAAGGTGATGTGGAGAAGAGTACAGTACATGGGCTAAATATATACAGACCATCTCTAGGAAAACCATTGACAGGAATCCCCCAAATATAGCCCAGTAATTTGTGAACAAGCAATGAAAGGTCACTGGGAGAGATGTAGAGAAGATACCCACTAAATAGGTTAAGCAAATACAGGCCACTCCTACAAGAGTCATCGACAGGATCACCACAGGTATACTGACTTAGCAACCTGTGATTAACTAAGCAACAGGACAGAATCCATAGCAAGAGCATAAGCATTGAGCACATGTGGTGTCCAGAACTTTTCAAATCGTTTATGGTCCTTCACATCACCGTTGCCCTCTCCCCCACGTTCTTACACCCAACCACACAGATCATTGTATATATACTGAATTCACATAGTCCAATATCGTAAATCGTCTATTCTCCGGAGCTTCATCGAAGTAAATGTATATACAAGACATAGATATCGTCGTCAAATCCACAATGAAACCCCCGCGTGGTTCTAAGGTTGGTACACGAATGTTTCACGTTTAGGCGTCCAAAAGAGGGGGAACCTTCTCCACCAGGTATTCGACAATGGCGTCAGGGCCGCGCTCGACCTGGAGACCCTCGGGGATAGCGTGCAGCTTGATGTCGGGCTTGATCGACCGAGCGATGGAGTGGATCTCGTTGGCTTGCTCCGCGGTCCACATGGAGGCACTGAACTGCAGAGGAGGTTAGACACAAGTCGTTGAGACAGTAGTCACATTACCCCGCAATGGAAGGTAGCCGTGATTCTGAAAGGAGGACGTACCAGGACATCGGGCAGGTGCTGCTGCACCTTGGGCTCGACTTCCTCGATCTCTGTGCGCGTTCCGTTAGTACCACCCGATACACAGATTCACAGCCATATTTTGGAGTAGACCACATACTCTCGCAGTTATCAACGTGGACGATGGTGTAACGGTCCTTGAGGGCTTCGACCATCCGTCCGATGAGGCGCTTGGCTCTCTCGGGGGCGGTGTTGACCGTGACGAGGGTGAAAGGTCCCTTGGGGGCAGACATTGTAACAGATTTTGCAGCGAAGATGCTGGACAATTCGAAACGAGCGTTGTGACTGCGGAGCTGTTGCTTTTAAACGGAGAACATGCGATCTCGCAGTTCAACCGGCACGAGCTGCCGCGGGCGACATCCCCACGTTTACGTGGGGAAGTGGGCTGTTTAGCGTTCTCGCCGCCGGCCTTCGTCCGAGGCTCGGAGATGGCAGGTTGAACTCTGAAGGTATGGAGGGGAAGACAGGAACGGATCGGTTCCCACCGGCAAGTGACAATGGCGGTGCCCCTCCCACTTTCCCCCACCCCGCGCCGGAGAGCTGGCCGGCCACCAGAAATGCACCCCGCGACGATATCGGGGTAGAAATAGCCCGTGGACGGACTTCAAAAGGAGCTCCTCTCAATTGACCCCGTGCACAGCTTTGAAATCCGGTTATTCATCGGTTTACGTCCCCCTCTACCAAACACATCATGTCTAAAGTCGCTTCCACCTTTTCGCGTACGTGTCCACGACCTTGCCGCTGCCGCTGTTGCTAACGCAAACCAGGCCTTGTGCGCTTCATCCCCAAGTCGAACCCTTCCAAGGTCCTGATCGGTGAGCCCGTCGATGCCTCGGTAGACGTTGGATTGGCTGTTTACCAGGGCAAGGATGTCGCTGTGCGCCCCTTCTCTGGAAACTCCGTCCTCAGCCCTGGCCAGAAGACCGACGCGACCGAGACCATTGAGCGCATTCTTTCGCCTCTGGCGCAAACCGAAGTTGGATCGATCAGATGCATTGGATTGAACGTGAGCTCGCCTGCCCACAGTATCAACGTATTCTTTTCACTAGAGACCTAACCGAAGGCGCACAGTATGTATCGCACGCTGCGGAGATGAAGCTCGATATTCCCGATGTTCCCACTCTCTTCATGAAGCCCTCGACTGCTCTCTCAGACCCCTGGCCCGCCCCTACCGTTCTGCCCAAGCTTACGCAGGTCGATAACACGGGCGACTATGAGTCGGAGATGGTCATCGTGATCGGCCGCGATGCGAAGGATGTTAGCGAGGCTGATGCTCTGGACTACGTACTCGGATACACGGCCGCCAACGATGTCTCTAGCCGGACCTACCAGATGAACCAGAGCCAATGGTGCTTTTCCAAGGGATTTGATACCTCCTGCCCTAACGGTATGCACCCTCTGTCCTCAACCCTCATATCATGTGCTGACGAATGACTTCAGGCCCCGTCCTTGTCTCTGCTGCCCAGGTCCCCGATGCCAGCAAGTTCCACATTCGCGGATCAAAGAACGGAAAGGTCCTTCAGGACTGCCCCCTGACGTATGAACCATGCCCATCCCTCATCTGACATCACGAACCAGAACTGACCAGCAATGCGACACAGTGACCTGATCTTCAGCGTGCCCAAGCTTGTCAGCTTCCTGTCTCAGGGAACCACCCTGCCTGCCGGCACCATCATCTTGACCGGTACTCCCCCGGGTGTTGGCGCTGCGAAGAACCCCAAGGAGTTCCTCAAGCACGGCGACGAGTTCGCCATCGAGCTGCAGCCACACGTCGGTACCTTGATCACGAAGGTGGAGAACCAGGCATGAACATGATATTGGCGGGATTTACGGACTGTGATGAGACATACACTGCATGAGGCAAGAATAGCATAGAGCTGTATATACTACACGGGATACCAATGAACAGGTTCATTGATCCAACACTTACTCCGTACTCACATACGTAACCTGCAAGCCACCCATAAGCCAGCTGACAAGTCCAAACCAATGATGCAAGGAGACATCACATTGTCGCAATGCTCCGGCCTCCGAAGATCAGACTGAAAGAGGGGAGGCAGCACCCACACCCACACCCCACGCTGACTCAGGTCCCCACAAACCAACCTGCCTTAGTGCCTTAACAGTAGTGCCTAGCGCGTAGCTGCGTACATATGCAACGCCAACTGCAACCGCAAGCAGCGCCAGTCGAAAATCAAATCGACATCACTTCAAGTCCAACACCAACACCAATTCAAGAAAGACGGACCAAAAAGCTTACTAACAACAAACCAAACACCCGTATCCCATCCCAGCCATGTAACATTTATCCCCATCCCATCCTATCCCATTCCCCCTCCCAGCCAACCTGGATAAACGAAACCGAAAAATCCCACCGCCCCTGACTCGACACAACCGACCGTTCCATCCCAAATTGCCGATCCCAGAAACCCAAATCAGTCGATACCTGCATACGGGTAAAAAACTTATCCTGGACGGAATAGATCTACTCCGGTAATGCCGAGCGAGTGACGTGACGCAACGCAGTGCCGCGAACCGGGAAACTCTCGTGCGTGCGTGCTTAGTTAGTTACTAAACTTCCGGGAGGAACCTTCGATGAAAGGCTTACTTGGGCGAGGTGTGCCATGCTAGTAGTGGCTATGTGTGGTGTAACGCGCTGTCATCCTTATCATTGCCTACATAGTTATATTTTGGAACGATTACTGTTTGTATAGGACTTCCAAATTGCATTAATGGTTCTCAGGATCTGTAGTATGAATAATATCCAACCCGGAGAAAGAAGGAACCCGGTACTTCAGCCGTAATCCTTCCCGAGCCAGTTCATTTCGGGCGGCCGATCGGGCAGCCGCCGTCCCAGCACTAGACAATGTAAGCGTGGTCTGACACTTCGCTTTCCCGATGGTTTGATGATATCGGATGGTATGGGCCCTGTCCGGCTTGTCGGGGGTAATCGTTGGCACCGGACGGTGTCTCCATTCGCATGGAATAATTAAATTTTCTTCCCTACTGAATCGCGGTGGAGTGAGTATATAACTCCTAGGGCCTGGCAGGGATAAAGTCTTTCTCCCTCTCTTCTGTTTGGTTTGGCTTGGCTTCGTTTCTTTTTTCCCCTTCTCTTGCCTTTGCTATACTTTGTTGTCTTGATTGCTGCAATTGAGTGACATGAATTTATTTGCA
Organism: Aspergillus ibericus CBS 121593; assembly: GCF_003184845.1. NCBI lineage: Eukaryota > Fungi > Ascomycota > Eurotiomycetes > Eurotiales > Aspergillaceae > Aspergillus > Aspergillus ibericus. The sequence continues at coordinate 387,539 of NW_020292111.1, forward strand.
TCGCGTCGCTTTCAATTCGTTATGCGTCTATATACATGGTCGCTATCGCTATGGCTGTCGGGTCATGCCCGATCTATATCTAATGTCTAGGATTCTATGCTCGATGATTCGCCTTCTCCGATGCAGCACACAACCCGTCGCAACAAATGTGATTCAAGAAAACAGAACAAGAATGGAAGGAGATTCGGGTGGTCAGCTTATTCCTCGATTGGCGGACGCCAGGCCCGCCCCTGCCAGTGCAGGATGAGAATCGGGATAACACTGGCACCGGCAATGAGTCCCGCGCAGACTCCAGCACTAGGCGCTATGCCAACACTATCAAACATGGATGGAAACCTGGATAATCCTCATCAGCAATTGCAGAACGAAGGAGTGCATTGACGCAGTCTCGACTCACCAGAATGGACCCAGGAAACCCCATATTTGCCGGACAAATGTGATGTACACACCAAAGCTGCCTGCTTCCTTGTGGTAACAGTCCACGGCATACGTGATGAGGACCGTGGTTACGATTTGGTTGCCTGCAGCACAGATGGCGATGCCCACGATAGGGGTTACGTTCCAGTGGCCTTCTTTTGAGTTCTGGGTGCAAACCAAAAATACGATCAAGCCCACAATGCAGAGGGTGAAGCCGATATAGCTGAGCCAGAGTCGGAACTCGGGCTGGGGCTTCCGCTGGATTTTCTTTGCACGCATATTCATCCAGCGATCCGACAACAAGCCTCCGAGCTGTTCGCCCAGAACGGATCCGATGATGGGGCCAATAAACTGGAGTCCCAGCTGTTCGGCGTTCAGGCCAAATTTGGATTGCAGCAAATTTGGCACTTCAACTGTGGTCATTACGTTGCCCAAGCAGAACACCATGGCGTAAGCGGCAGTGGGGATAGCAACGCAAGGGTGCGTGACCATGCCTAGTGGCCTGAAGAAATCCCTAAACGATAGAGGAGTGGGGTCAATGCGTCGAAGCTGAGCATACTCTCGCACCCAAGCGGGTTGATCAGAGTCATGATCGCCCCCGATATACCGGGTCTCCGGCCCCAGAAAGAGATACAGGATGAACTGGACACCGTTAATCTGATAGAGAAAATCGGTCAGCCTCCGACTATACATTGCACTGGTGAGTTGTTCGCGAGCCTGGAGACACTCACGATTGCCAGGATCCAGTAAATCCATTGGTAGCCCAACCGATATGTAACGAAGCCGAAAATAAAGGGTCCGCTAGGAATACCCAGCGAAAGCAGCAGTGTCCATATCCCCATGTACCGCGCTCGGTCTTTCTTGAACGTCGTCTCCATTACCACCGCACTTCCAATCGCTTCCGCAGATATTAGTCCTTATTCTGACAACTAGAAAATTGTGTCTTACCCGAGGCAGGAGATATGAAGAAAGCCTGCAAAGCCCGACAAACAGCAGTGGACGCATAGCTAGTGCTTTCCGCACATCCTACGTTACAGACGAGGCTGCAAATTAAGGAAAGAAGGAATATAGGGCGACGTCCCCAGCGGTTCGACAACGGCTTCCAAAATACCGGCGCTATACCCAGGACTGCAATCTGAATGGAGGTCAAATAACTCGCATCGTTAACCGTAACGCCAAAATCGGTCGCTATCCTGGTGAAAGAGTCAGTAAGTGAGAGCAAGCTGAAGGCTCGACGGGAACTCACGTTTCGTACGCGGGGATAATACCTGCCGCCGCGAAAGTACCCATGCAGGCATGGAATGCTACTAAGAGAAGGTTTGCAACTTTCTAAGACACGTTGGAAGAAGCCGTCAGCACAGTTCCATCAACCATGACAGCGTTGCTGCTAGCCAGGGCGGCCCTCCAAGACCACTCACCTTCCACGACGGCCAGTTGTAAGGGTCCGCAGGATCCATGCTAGGAATGGGATCGAGCTCCAGCGTTCCATGACGTTCCATCAGATAGTCACGGTGTGCCTTAGAAAGGCGAGAGGACACTATATCGGCATACGTCGATGGGATGCCTGATTCGGTGCTCTCTACAAAGTCGACATCCTCTTTTGAGGGCGTCTGGGCGTTCATCTCCGGCCGAGACGGGTGCATCTCCATGGACCCAGACATATCGTGAAACGAAGCCCTAGATTGAGGGGTTGTGGGAAAAGGGTAGGGGTGATGTCCCTGTGTCACGCAACACACTTGATATGTTTATGAATGGCAGGCCCTTCCAAAAGTCTGAAAAAGGGAGTGTAGGGTGGCAGAGAGGAGGAGGGATGGGGAACCCAATCTGATACCTGAGAGGGAACCGCCGTGTCTTCCTCTGCAACTGGTTCACAACGTCCTAGCCGGAGGGATGAGGAAGGGTTCCACGCTCACCAGAGGGATTGACCTATCATCGGGGCGCTGAGGGTACCCTTCTGGGGGATGTTCGAATGAGTGACGAGTCCCGCGAGACCCGCGTCTTGTTGGGGCGACTCGTGGGGAAGATGCGGAGGGATTCCTACAGCACAATCCAGTCACAGAAACCACGATTGTCACCGAGTTCTGTCATCTGGGATAGCGCTGGATTCGCTCATTGGCCGGGCCAAGCCAGCGCGCTCCCATCGCCGCCAGCAACAACATAACCGAGGGGCCCGGCTCCGGAGGGCCCGGGGAACCCAAAATCCAGAATGGTTCTAGCAGTAGCAGCGACCCATCATTAGGTCACACCGGGGCGGGATAAGTCTTTGGAGTGGATGCGCCCCTTCCGGGGGGGAGGAGACATGGCACACCAATGTTTCGCCTCCTAATCTCGGTTATTCCGCTGACTAGATTTGGGTTCAGCTTTGCCGAGTCACGGCTCAGCCATCGGCAGACGAGGACAGCTCTCGCAGATCCCTGTATGATGATGAGATCCAGGTGTCAACAGACATGGGTTTTTTATGTCTGCCTGAGCGGATCTGGGTACTGGGTATCACCTTGAATCCCCACTGGTAAGTACTACGGAGTAGATACATGCAGTGGCTCTGCGCATGTAAGGGGGGAAAAACAAGGCCGGATCGGTCAGGTTGTGGAATGGATACTGCAGGATCCCCACTAGTCAAGATTAGGTAGGCACTACCTGGGCCCGGTCGTACTTCGTAGACACGGGGTCCGGAGAAGTAATCTGGAGTACGAGGAGGGCCTCCTTTGCGCCGCTGCGGCGTAGCGAGTACCGCCGCATGACAGGTAAGGGTCAATTCTACGCGGGCCATCCCCCTCAATGAGACTAATCTCCCTTGTATCCATACCGTACCGCAACTCACCCCGGTCCACGTGCCAAGGGCCAAGGCAACAGCGTTGCCACCACCTGCCCCACAACTCACTTCCGTCTCCTCTTCCATATTGACACAAAACCACCCGCTTAGATCTTCTCCACGAACAAGCCATTCCCACCCGCCCCTCTGGCCCCTTCTTGTTCGGCCGGTTCTTTTGTTATCACTACAATATTGTGGTGGCTGGCTGTTAGCAGTATCTTGCTCCTGCTGGCTGTGTGCGTCGTGGATGGGTTGTGTGTGTCGTTGTTAGTTGAAAATCTAGATCTATCTATTTATATGCCCCTGTCGTCATGCCACAATCTACAACCACCACCACCCCTCCCACCACATCGGCGGTCAAGACACTGATTTGCCGCGTTTGTGAAAAGGGCTTTTCCAAGGCAGAACATTTGAGGGTAACTTGCCCCTAGTGCCAATCCCACGGTGTGGAGACACTGCTAATGCTGGTGGTAGAGACATGAACGTTGCCGTAAGCATGCCACCATTGTTGATACCCTTTTGCTTGGGCAGACATGATCGCCACTGCATTATGCCTTAAAGAAATGTAGAAAGGAACAAAACAGACACAAGATCTGGGACGCTAAATGCATCCCGCATTAATAATGCAAGACATGATGGCTGACTTGATGGCGCTAAAGATACGGGATCGAAGCCGTTCATCTGCAAAGAATGTCGGCGACCTTTTGCCCGCCAGGACGCTCTTACCCGACATGAGAAGCTGCACGTCCGCGCTGCCAATGCCAAGCAAGCACAAGTACAGCAGTCATCGGTGCATGTTACTCCTCAGGCAACATCTCTAGATGCTCTTCCCTGGGATGCCGGTCGCGCCCCAGCACCGGCCGTTGTCTCTGCCTCTGCACCTAGTCAGGCATGGGAGACTTCTCAAGCCGAACAGCATCCAGGTCTGCAGCATGCAGCTTCCGATCTTGATTTCGCGCTGATCTGGCCTGACTCGGAGAACTTATTTCAAAGTATCATGTCCTCCGATACAACGGATCAATGGCAGATGCCATTAGGTGCACTGCCATTTCCGCCTGTCGTACAAGATGTAAATGGAATGAATTTTGGGTCTCCAAACTCATTCGACGATAGGGGGTCGTCAATAGGTACCATTCCCTCGGGAGGCAGCCATCAGGCTGTGCGAGACGTTACTGAGATGGTGACGAGCTCTGTGAGTTCACCCATCACCCAAGCCTTCTAATTGTATCACCTGTCGCTAATATGCAACGAATTAATAGTCATCCAGTGTCACAGCGGCAATAAAAGCAACCTCGATCACATCAGTCTTCTTGGACGAATGTCTGCATATGTTCTTCGTTCGGTTCATCCCCACATTCCCAGTCCTGCATCGAGCAACCTTCGTTTTCCGCGAGTGTACCCATCCACTCCTTCTCAACGCTATGGCCCTGGGGTCGCTATACTTAGGCCCGAAAGACTCTGTCGCCAAGGGTGAAGCTCTGTGGCGCTTGGCGCATACTGCCATTGCAACATCTGTACGTGCGGCGAAGGCTTGCCTAAGATAACACAATCGTGCTGACACAGGTCTAGTGGCAATCATTGATCACCCATCGCGGTCCGTATGATGTCTGCAAGGGAGTTCAGCTCCTCATTACAGCTCTCCTGGGTCAGATATACGGCGCTCTGTCGAAGGTAGGTTGATGTTGACTGATCGCACCCAGTCTACATGCTGACGGGGTTGAATTACATATAGAACCGAGTTATCCGTACGACAAGCCAGGTCTTCCGTCCGCTTGGCTTTCTGTGGGCTAGACACTGCGGGATGTTGGACTGCGATCCTTATCCAATGGAGAACATACCTTTTCCAACTGCGCCTAGCACGGAAAAGGAGTATAAATGGCGAACATGGGCTGCCCGAGAGATCCAGCAACGTGCATTACTTGCGTACCATATTCTGGATGGCCTTGTTGCCCAGATGTCTGGTGACAGTGCATCTACGCGGCATGTTGCCAACCCTCTACATCTTCCTAGCAGCGAAGCTGCATTTGATGCCGGGAATGTTGATGAATGGATTGCTATCATGCGCACCCAAAAGGCGGAACAACCATCCTTCCGGCTGGTGTTCCGATCACTCTTCCCCCCCATAGGGAGCTTCCGACCCTTAGACTATCAGTTCTCAGCCTTTGCACTACGCGTTGTGCTAGAAGGTCTACAATCTCTCGTTTCGGACTCAGATGAAAGTGATCTTGCTGCCGTGGGTGTTCCTGGTCGCTCAGATGTTCGGAGAGCATTGGCTCAAGTGCATGAGACTATCACCATGAGTATTCATCTATCCGCACCGGAAAGACTCGAGGTGCTTTTGCGCTGGCATACGATATGCCTCGATACTATGATCAACTCCACTGTGCTCTGCAGACATGTGTGTTCCCGTTACGAGATCACTCAGCATGTCTCGGGGGGGTCTCGGATGATACGGTCAGGGTTCGATATGGCGAAATGGGTCAACACCGAGGATGCCCGTCGTGCTTTGTTACATGCTATCGCCATTCAAGATATCGTTGAACAACTTCCCAGAGGGAGAGCCCATGTCATCCACATGCCAAGCTCCCTGTTCTCGGCCACGACGATATACGTGGTCTTCTCGCTTGCTGGTGTGGCAAATATCCATCTTCCACGCACCATCGTCTGGCAGGATGCGCTCCTTTCGCGCGCCGACCTGAATCTTGGGTGCGAGAACATTCGACCTTCCAATGGTTCTGAAACCCGGCGCTTCGTCGAGGAAGGTCGGACCGACTCTCCCCCTGGCATGGGAGCAGTTCGAAATCTGTTGTATGAGATGAACTCGTTGCAGAAGTTGTTCCGCTGCATGTTTTCCCAGTGGGGCATTGCGCATGACATGGAGGAGATCATTGACCAGTGGATTACTCTTTGTCATTAGGCGGCATTCGATGTATCTTGAGCGTGATTCGTATCTTAAGCATTTCTAGCGTCGGGTCCTGGTGATCATCTGGATGCATGGTTAAATATAGGAGTTGGCCTGTGGCCTGGTTATATGACGGCTATCAATGTGTCTCCGTGTTTACATCGAACGGGCTTTAATATATAGCAAACTGGATGTCTAGATATCATAAAACTTCGTGATAGAATTAGAAAGCGTGCATTGGACATGATGACCAGACCATGTTGATGCTGGTAGTGATGCTTGGTCGATACGCCGGCCGCATCCCCACATCCCATCTTGCGGTTGCCTTCTCCACGTCCACTCCCCACAACCCGACTTATTCTCTCGACACCTCTCTGTCGCACCTTGTTTCAAATCAACCCCCCTTTCTCCACGATTTTCCATCATTCAAGATTTTGAGCCAAATTCTGGTTCAATGCTCCAAATTTCCTCGCGGGGACATATACTTGGCATAGCTAAATCATGGGTGGCGCCCTGTGCGGGACTAAAGGGAGCTTGGACTCTGGTTCCTTCCCCTCATTTGCATTACACCAACACAATAAGGTTTCGTTCCCAGACTTCTTCCCAGTCTATCATCTCTAACGCTGTACTGCTCCAGGACAAGATGACCCGAGGGGACCTCGGTTTTGCAACAGTGTTGACAACTCACTGTGCTTGGAACGTCTTGGCTTGCCCGCACTGATGGCCAAGTCTTCGAATCTCCTCATATTTCCACCAACAACGGGTCTGCTGAAAGCTAAGAAACTCGTATCCATTGAAATGCCGTTCGTCCATGTGATATCTTGAGATGCGGCGGAGCGGGAAACACTGAACCTATCAAGAGTAGTGCATCGAGCTACAATCTGCTCTCACATAAGATGATCAACTGCGTGCATAGATCTTTGCACAACGGGTAATCAAAGCGGCAAGGACCCTGGGCCAGACATGATCATCTGGTCTGACGGTTATGCTGATTGTCTTCTTTGGTCCTTTAGGGCCCTAAGGCTGAGATGTTTGCACCTATCAGCATCTCTGCCAGCCATATAATGGATGGGTTTGCGCTGTAGGCTTAGAGAGAGGTCTCGAGGTGGAGGAGGTCCGGCGAGAGACGACGTTGAGAGTCTGATCACCTTCCGTATCAACGCCAATATCGAGTCACTTCCTTTGCTGGAGTTCTGACTTCTGAGATGCAGTGAGCCGAGCTTTTACTCCGCATGGCCATACTTGGCAATAATTCTGATAGGCCTGCAAATTCGCCAATTCCATAAGACTACAGTATCACAAGATCATGATTACAGTGAATTCCGACTAGGCATTCACTGTTGCACCCTGCCGTATAAAGCTACTGAGAAATGGCAACTTGCGACGCGATCTGTACCCCCGCACCCCTCACGCTCATGGCCTGGCCGGCCCACAACTTCTTCAATATCCGCTCTACAACTATCTGTGACGGATAGCAGACTTATCGAGATGCTCACCATGAGGCTTCCGACCTTTCCTAAGGTGTACAATGTCTATTTCGTGGCTGTCATTGCGACAGTTGGAGGGATGTTGTTTGGATTTGACATCTCGTCAATGTCCGCAATCATCGGAACCGAACAATACGTGGACTTTTTCGACAACCCGCATGGGGTACGCCAGGGTGCCATCAACTCTGCACTTGCAGCTGGCTCTGTGGTGGGATCCATCATGGCAGGTCCAATTTCCGATAAAATTGGCCGCAGAGATTCCATTATGTTTGCCTGTCTTTGGTGGCTTGTAGGCACGGCAATCCAAGCAGGAGTGTCTGGATTTGGAACTCTAATGGCTGGTCGGGTCCTAAACGGTGTCTGTGTGGGGATTACCTCGTCCCAAGTACCGGTTTATCTGGCCGAGATCAGCAAGAAAGAAAAGCGTGGTTCAATCATCGTCATCCAGCAGTTGGCCATCGAATGGGGCATCTTTATAATGTTCTTCGTTGGGTACGGTTGTTCATCCATTGCAGGTCCCTCCTCATTTCGTCTCGCATGGGGCTTACAGTTTGTACCATGCGTGTTTTTGATGATGGGCCTGCCCTTTCTCCCCAGATCTCCCCGCTGGCTCGCCAAGGTTGACCGCACAGAAGAAGCCATCACCACCCTAGCCAGGATCCAAGCTAAGGGCAACGTCAATGATCCCCTCGTGGTAGCCGAATGGGATGAAATCACAACGGTCCTCGCTGCCGAGCGCGCAGCAGCCCCAGGGTGGCGCAAATTTGTCCACAACGGCATGTGGCGTCGAACCATGGCCGGGTTCACAGTTCAAGCCTGGCAGCAACTAAGTGGAGCCAATGTCATGACATACTACGTAGTATATGTTTTCCAAATGGCCAAGTAAGTCCCTGCACCATACATGACCAGATAAAAGAACTGACCAACTGCTGCAGTCTAACAGGCAACATTCTCCTCATCTCCTCGGGCATCCAGTATGCCCTCTTCATAGTCTTCACCTCCATAATCTTCTTCTACATTGATAAGACCAGCCGTCGAAGCCTCCTTATGTACGGTGCAATCGGTATGGCCATCTGTCATTTCGTCGTCGGGGGCGTCCTCTCATCCGGCGAATACGTGCCCAACGGCGTAGACGGCAACCTGAACGTCCTCATCCGCGTGCGTGGATCCAAAGCCCACACCGTCATTGCCTTTTCCTATCTGTTGATCATTGTCTATGCCTTAACCCTGGCCCCGGTGGCATGGGTATACGCAGCAGAGGTCTGGTCCCTGGAGACTCGCGCATCGGGCATGGTACGTCATACGATACTGCTACAGGACCTGAGCTAGATTAACATCTCAATTAGGCAATCGCAGCTACCGGAAACTGGCTATTCAACTTTGCACTCGGGTTATTCGTGCCGCCTGGGTTCGCGAATATCACCTGGAAGCTCTTCATCACGTTTGGGGTTTTGTGCATTGGAGCCGCAGTTCAGGTGTTTTTCACGTACGTCAATTCCTTTGTCTACTTGCTTTATGGCACCGGTTCAATTTTCTGACGAAATACAGATACCCCGAGACATGCGGCAAGACCATCGAGGAAGTGGAGGAATTGTTCAGCAAGGGAGGACCAAAAGCATGGCACACTAAACCCGGACACTCGAAGCTGGATGGTCGTATTGAGGAAGCTAGGGGAAAGAAGCTGGGACTGAAGGTGGACGAGACAAAGGTGGAGGCTGCTGCTCCGGAAGTCCCCACTACTGTAGGGTGAGCGTGTCAAGCCAGCAATCAAAAGGGGGGCAAAACCATCGACTACAGGGAACTCTAGTGCTGGATCATACGATGAGGAGTCGTATGAGATGTACTGGGTTCAAGGGCGCCTTGGCAGTTACGAATCGAATAGATCCGTGGGAACAGGTGTCAGCCAAATAAAGCCAAATTTGTCCATTCTATTCATTCTATGCATGCTATATATGCGAGGATGCGAAAATCCAAAATTTCCAAACTAGGTATATCAAATAGTGACCAACATAAGACATAACTTCCGAGCTCCAATGCAAAGGGTATCTCTAGGGCAATCTGATGCTCATGAGAACGACGACAGTACACAAGCAACCCAATCAGACGGAGTAGACGTTCCAAACAACGTAAGTTCAGATAGAAGAGAAGGGCGTAAGACTAGAAATGAGTAAACGAAAATTGACAGAACCACCCAATGAAATAGACGCTGGAATCGCTAAACGGTTAATATGTGCTCAATTATGCATTATTTGTTCTTGATTCGTGGGTTCGTCCATTCTGATCAAGGCCTTGGCAACGGCCACCCCGACGTCCTTGAACAGATCGCGCATGATGGCTTCGCAGCTCCCAGGGGAGTCCTGCTGCTTTGCGCCCTGACTCCGGAAGCGAGCCGACAGTCGGTCAATAAGTTTGCCGAATGTGCTTTCGAAGTAGGTCTCAACGAGCTTTCTCTTAAGATGGGCGTTGTCCACATATTCCTCGGCAGGGGGACTGCCAGAAGGGTGGCTCGCAGGATCCATCCGGAGACGCCGAGCGGGACGCTCGGCAAGATGATCATCTGCTTCACGAGGCCTCTTATTCCCCGTGGAGAAATCCTGTAGTGCAGGAGACGGTTGAGGTGAAAGAACCTGGGCGATAATGGGCTTTTCGCCTGCGCCAGCATCTGGCTGTTGTTCACCGGGCTTCATCTTCTGAGACAATCGAAGTCGCCGACGTTTCAAGAGGAGTAATGCCTCATCCACAGGGTTGATAACCGGGTTCGTCGCCTCTCCCGCCCATGCTACCATGCGTTCCATCTCCTCCGAGTGCGGAAGACTTCTGAGCCAGACCCAGACACGTTCCAGCTTCGTTGACTGCTGCACCAAGCCCTGCTCGGGTAAGATTCGGACAGGTTCCGGGATCTTTTGGGGCTCTACCCTCGCCACCAGAGCGGCCGATGCCTGAGGGGCGTAATGCTCCCCAGTAAGCGGCAGCCCCGAGCGACGCTTGGCCTTGTTCTTTTCCAGCCATATGTTTAGCTCTTGGAAGACATCGTCGTGGATATCGATGCTCGGACAGGTCCGACCGTCATCATATGCAGTCCAGTAGGCGTTCCATTTGGTCACGTAGGTTTGAATGCGGCGGCGACATGACTGCCATGAATAGCGACGACCGGTCCGCAACTCGAGTTTATTGGCGATTTTGATCCAGAAGCTTTTGGGATGGGCGTGGGCATCATCATCAATCATGGAAGCGGCACACAGGTTGACCAGACACAGTTGCTCGGGGATATTGAGTTGTTTGCCACGACCAGTGGAGGGGACAACCTCCATTGGGGTGGACTGATTCAGCGAGACGGACGTTTGGTGAGGTTCCTTGGAGGGGAAGATGACGGGCTTCGAGAGGGACAGGGAGGGGTCAAGCTGAGATTGCGGTGTGCTTCGTCCCCATGGATCGTGGTCGGGCCGCATGCAGTTGGGGTTCAGACCGTTGGGAAATCCGAGGGGGTTCATGGCTCAATGTGTAGTGCGGAGGGTTCCCGGATCCTCATGGAAACGAAGCCACAAGGTTGCAGGGCCCAGCGAGGCCTCGCGTGGAAGAAAAAGGGGAGGGGAGGAGGGGGGGGAGGGAGAGGGGAGGGAGAGGGAGAAAGAGGGAGAAAGAGGCAAAAGGGCAAAAGGATCCAAGAGGCAAAGAGCGAAAAGAAAGCGGAAAGGAAAAGGAAAGGAAGGAAGGCCCGCCCGCGCCGCGTCCGCGACGGCCCACGTGATCGGGGTTGGGTACAAGCAATGGGCACGCATGGCACGATTCCATGAACCCCCCCATCATCATACGAGATGCCTTCGAGATGATGCCACTACCAGGAAAGCTAGGCAAGGAGCCTCGCAGAAGATATTGAATGAGCCCTCCTCATTGATCGGACCCTCGTTCTGGAGTACTTTCGATCGGCCGCGTATCATATTACCCGATCGGGCGATCGGCTCGTGATTTGGCACTCGCTGTGCAGCCGGGCTGTCGTTACTTGTTTCTCCTCCTCCCTCTCCCCCCTCTCTCTTTGTCTCTCCATTATCACCTTTTCACCTGCTGCTTCTGCCTCGGTTCCCCCCATGTCATCCCTGCTCCCCAGACCATGATCTCCCTCGGAAGGCACACCCGCCCGTTCCGTGGAGAGATCCGTTCAGCCGATGCGATGCAACATTCCGCGCATCGCGGTTGAGCTATGCTGGGCTCCCCCTTCCTGGCATTCAGCTGTCGTGAATCCTCGGCTCGGGCGGGCAGAGCTACATCTACCTTGCCCCTGCAATGGGCTAGTGGTTTAGTTCAGGGCGATTATTGAGGCCCAGCCTGTGATCGTCGCTAGTGAATCGAGCCAACCTATGGCTGCCTCTCCGCCGTCGGACATGATTTGTCAAACCCCGGGGTGGTCAAGGTGGTACATCTGGTACGTGTGAACCTACCATGAGTCTTTCTTCCATGTCATTCGCCATCTGGGGTAATCCAGACTCTTCTGATCCCTTACGTGGAGCAACGTCAGGTCTAAAAGGATCTCCCACCCATGCATTGACATCCCTCCCCTTTCCACCTCTGATCAACCCCAAGCATCAGGCAGCTTGACTTCCGCTCGATCAAGCATGTCATCACGAGTACATCCAAGTCTGTTGGAGGTGGTTTCCTCCGTGTCCTCTGTACCGGGGACCCGGAATCAATACACCGTGAAGATCACCCGTGACTGGTGCACCCAACAGTACGTCTGTCTGACAGCCGTATCCTTGTCCATCACTCGACCGGCTGAATTGACCAGAGCAGTTCTGTCCTGGGGGGCTTTTTGACCGCGGTCATGCTGGCTGCCGGCCAACGATTCCTCGACCAGGAACTTGGCGCAGCCCGGTACCCCGACCCCGTTCATGCTTTCGTACAGTTTCTACACATGGCCCATCCCGGCCCGTCGATCATTACCTGCACGCTGCTACGAGTGTCATCTAAGCACTGCGTCGTCCAAGTCGAACTAGCCCGTGCTCCGGCTGCTTCGGAGGATCTTGACTCCCTCCCAGTCGCTACCCTTGGTATTTTCACGTACGGCGACATCCGAAAGGAGAAGGGGCTATCACAAGAATCCCGGTCGGCCATCGGAAGACCACCTCCAGACCGGAGATCCGAGTGCGTTACGATCGACAACCCCATCGTTAATGCGACACCCGTCACCGCAAAGATGAACTGGGTCGCACCGCGATCGCCAGATGGACTCTGGGGGCATCGTCTCGGGGGACACAATCGCGAGCTTTGGCTATCTTTCCGTGATGGCTCGAGAATATCGGACATTTTGCATCTGGCATATGTCTCAGACCTGGTGAGTGCACCCGCCCCCCTAGCATGTCCACCCAGACAAAAATCATGCTAACCCTCTTCGTGCGGTAGCCACTCCAGCCACCGGCGACTCATATCCCCGACTTCTACGCTAAATATGCCATCTCCACTCTCTGTTTGTCGATCGAGTTCAAGAGACGGCCCGACCCGTCGACGGAATGGGTGATGATCCGCTCCAACTCGAACAAGGTCTCCAACGGTCGGTATGATGCGGCCCTCCAGATCTTCGACGAGAAGAACAATCTTTTAGCCTTGAGCCATCATGTCGTGTTTACATCCGACTTGAAGCCGAGGCCGGCTCGGATGTGAGATGCGTCCTCCGTAGTTCTAGTAGTTGCATTCCCCAGTTTGGGGCACCAGCGTTACATATGATAGTCAGATATTTCCGAATACACAGTAAAATGACACAAAATTATTACCACCAAGCCTCGAACACCAAAATCCACCTTCAAAAAACGAGATTCCTCTTCTGTAGGAACAGACATACCCAATGCACATGACATAGGGCTCAGGGCTCAGGGCTAGGGCTTTCCCCGGCACTGGATATGATGCCCCTACGTATCTCCATCTTTTTTATCCCCTTATACTGCTCCACAATATACCCGACTATATAAAGTACCCAAAATACCAATCAATTTATTGATTATATTCCCAGTTGGATGCTAATATGCATGCACTGCCCCGTCCTTATGTACAACCCCTGTATGTGCATGTAAGAGGCAGGTCCGTCCCGAGCGATCGATATATCACATAATGATACAAAACCCCACTTCAAGCTGAAACATCTTCGGTGCTTTTGTGATCGCCCGGGGGGATGTGGTTGTGGATCGGATCGATCGAATCGAATTGAATCCGAGGAAAGGGTTGGTCGATTTGTTGTTGATCCGGTTGATGTATCAGATTGCGGTTATGGACAGCGGGAAAACCCCGGAGGATGAGGAGGGACGGGAATGATATGTGAAAGGATAAGCGGAGTAAAGCATACCCAGGGAGAAAAGTTGAAAAGGGGGGAATTATAGATGGAAATGTAGAAGGATATAATAAGAACCCAGAGAAGAAAGACAATTCCAGAACCGATACCAAGGAGAACCAGATAGGATGAAGAAGCCCAGAAACCGAAAGCAAGGCAGGGAAAGAACCAATTCATGCAACTCCCCCATAGATATCATCCATGTCGTATTCTGGATTGTCAAAAAAGCCGCCCAGACTTGTACTGAACGGATCGTTGCTCAAGGTGTTCGATGGAATGGGAATGGGGGCGACTGTTTCGGTGCGTTCCGGCTCGTTGGCGCTCGGAATGACTTTCACGATCTCTGCCTGTTCGGGTTCGCCGCCATAGCCGTTCACGTTGTTGAAACCAGTATACGGAAGGAAACTGGTCGGAGGCTGATGAAACAACGATTCAGCTTTATTGATTCGAGGGGCAGGTGTAGGGGCAGATGCAGGTGCAGAGTGATGGATAATCTCAATATCTTCTTCGGAAGACGTATCCGCAATGGGGAGGACACTCTGGGGTCCGGTTTTGATCACATCTACGAACTCGTCATCGATCAGGATTACCTCCATTGCGGATCCTGGGTTTCGGGCCGTCGGTCCGCTCCTTGTCGGTGTCACTAGGCTCGAGGAAGTTCGGAAGAAGGGCTTTGCCCGGGAGGAGGACGATGAAGCTTTCTGGATTCCGTTGCGGGGCCCTCGTGGTGTTCGAGGGGTGGAGGTAGTGCTGATGGCGAATTTTCGGCCCTTGGGGAGGTCCGGGAGGCCACCACGTTCTTGAGTCTCTTTTTGAAGCTCTTCGGCTAGGATGTGACATCTGCGCAGACGACCGTGCATTGTATCGTAGGTCGCTCCGTGGCCGAAGTAGATGGCCATGGTCTGGTAGTCAATCTAGGAGGTCAGTTCGGGAGCTCTGTGCACTGTGCAGCCTGTGGCGCTGGGTGAATACCTTGAGGCCTGGGTGGGCCGCAATGAGGGCCGCAATCAGCCGGTCGGTGGACTCGGGTAGTTTCCAGTTCACCATGTTGCTGTCCTCGAGGGGGGTTGTGTTGAGATGAGGTGAGGTAGCCGGAGAGCAACAGACAGAAAACAGTCAAAGTCCGGTATCTGCTTGTCAAGGCCAAGAGAGGCAGGACAGAGATGAAGCCTATAGTGTATAAAGAAGACAAGAATCTCAGGCATCCAGTAAAGGTCAAGAATATGCTTGTGGGTTTTTAACGCACAGCTCCGAGGCCGAGTGGAAAGTCAGGTCCGACGTAGGCCCGACGCAGGCCAGGTCGTCCGTAGAGGTCTCCAGAACGCAAGAGTTAGCTACTTGACTTTTATTGAGGTGACCACAGAGACGCCTTGGACTGAAGAGACAGGGAAGTACCTTACTCTCCTCAGCGGTGAAAGCCTGCGCAGGAGGACACTGAGTCTGTGAACCGGGGAACTAGGCTGGCAGGTGGGGAAAGTTGATGTGTAGACTCGATGTGAGCCGAGGGGCATCAACGCCAGGTCCAGTCAACGCATCAGTGCAGGACTGCATATCCGACTGATCCCTAGGACAGAGTAGATGAGTATGAAACAACTCCTGCATGATCCCCGCCACTGGCAGGGCCGGGGAAGCACATCCTCCATCCGGTGTCGTAAGGGCCACAGGCCATCGGCCAGCAATGCAGGAACCAGCCCATAGCCATCCGTCCAGCACCATCACCCGGAGCAGCTCAGTGAGATGCGTCACGGGATCAAAAACAGCCCGGATCTCCCTCTCAGCCAAGCAGACAGCATGACCAATGGCCGGCCAGCGTGCGGCGCCCAATCCCCAAGGCTGGTACCTCCACTGCGTTGCTCGGAGACCGTTTCTCACTGGTAAACACCAGCATTCACTGTGGTACAAGACTTGCTGGGCTGAAGTATTTTTTACTCCCGTGGCTCGCCCTTTCATTCCCTCCTTTTCCCTCGTCCCCAGACTTTCTCTCTCTTGCAAGTCTCAGTTCTGTCTTGTTCTTACTCATTAGTCCACGCTCTTTACTCTCTCTGACTGAACTGTGATTGACTATCATTCTCTACTTGGACCTTCTTTTACTTCTACAATAGTTTTTCAAGACCAACAGAACGGAATCCTTGACCATGCGCTGGACGTCGGACAACGACCAGCTAGTACGTCCCATCTACCCCAACCCCCAACCATACTAACCTCCGCCCTCTACAGCTGCTGCTTATGATAATCGAAACTCACGACCTCCGCATCGACACCAAGCGTGTCGCCGCCGCCTGGCGTAAGCCCTACCCTCCCTCCCCCATTCCCCCTCCCCCAAACCAACCAACCCCCTAACCTACCCCCCAGCCACCGCCGAAGGCACCACGGGTCCCACCCCCCGCGCCATAACCGAGCGCCTGGTCAAGCTGCGCCAGACAGCCCGCGAATCCGGTGTCGCAGAAGGCAGCTTTTCCATTGGAAAAGGTGTTAAAAATCCCACTCCGGCTTCTACGCCCCGCAAGTCACGCAAGGGTGCTGCGTCAGCGACGCCGAAGACCCCGAGTTCGGGGAAACGTAAGCGGGTGTTGAAGAAGGATGATTCTGAGGAAGAGCAAGAAAAGGGGATGGTTGTGTCGTCGGGCATGCCATCGTCCTTGTCTTCGCCTGCGGGCAATGACCCTGTGCTGACCCCGACTAAGGGCAAGGGGAAGGGCCGGAAGAAGCTTTCGGTGAGAAGCTCAGCTCCGGGTAGTAGTGAACCGGTGGGGGCGGCTGGAGAGGAGCGAGATGTTTTTGTTGTTGGGGAGAGGATGCACCTAAAGTTGAAGATGAAGGGGGAGGGGGAGGGGGAGGGGGAAGGGGAGGAGGCTGGCTCGCCGGCCAAGCGGGTGAGGAAGGCGAGTGTCCTTCCCCCCGGAATGATCAATTGGCAGGGTGACGGCGGGCCGGAATCGGAGGAGCTCGAGAGCTTGACTTCGGAGTATCTCCCTGACCCTGACATGCAGGTCAAGGGTGAGGGGGACGAGATGGAGTATGCTTAATATGTGTAAACTTTCAGATTTGCAGGTTGGTGGATCTTTGAACACCTGGGAGGCGTGGGTATTTCACGGACTGATGAAATTGGTTGCCCATTGTATATTTTACGAGACTTGATTATGGGCTGGAGTTGATCGAATTTCTGGGCCTACTGTCTGTACTTAGTTCATAAATTGAAGACATTGCGCAAGTACACGTTTGTAAAGTAAGAGATAAATCTGCTTCATTGCAGAGAGCTGGATACTAACGAGTATGAAACGACATGTCCCCTCAAAGGTACATCCTATCCCCAGTCTTAGCCCTCACCTTCCACCATGTATCCAGCTAATTCATCCCCGGAATTCAACGTATCCCTAATCAACCCCAGCATTCAAAGTATCCCTTATCATCCAAGCAGCTACAGGTCCAATCAACCAATGAAATGACCAACTCATTCGCACCTGAGGTGAATACAAGTGGACTAAGATCAGCCAGCCAAATCAGCCACGTCGGTCTCAGACTTGACCGGAGTCTCCTGGACCTCATCGCCACCAACCGACCCGTGCTCGCCACGGCCAGCAGCAAGAGCCTCAGCGTGAGTAACGTCAGGCAAAACATCCTCCGGACTGTCCTCTCTCTCGGTAGTTTCGGACTTCTTGGCCTTTCTGGCCCGAGTCTTCTTGGGGGTAGGAGCGGCCACATTCTCGCTGTCCTCGACAGTGTCGGCAGTCGTCGTCTTCTTAGGGCGACCTCTCTTTCGTTTCTCCGGAGTGGGAACCACAGACGCAGGTCCGGGGCCATTGGCTGGGGCGGTCATGGTGGCAGTTCCATCGCCGGGAGTGCCAGGGGCAGAGCTGGCGGCAGCAGCAGTGGAAGCACCGACCTTTTCCTTGAGGCGCTGGATGCGATGCTGCACGGCACTCACGGTGCACCCTGGGAGAGGATTGTTAGCTCAGCATTAATCTATAGGTGGATTTGGGGCTTGGGGACAGATGGGATTTAGATACCGGGACCCATGTAACTAGCCAGGGCGGGCATGTCCAACTTGACATTGGTAGTTGCCAAGATGCCGACCAGCAACTGAGGTCCAAGATGTTAGCCTGGGCTGGTATGAGCTTGGGAGGGTACGGATGGACATACCTTGGCATCAGCAGTGTCATTCCAATTCATGGGCATCTTGACGATCAGTCTGGTTGTGCTGCTCTTTGGTTTGAGGGTGGATAAAGTTGGAGCGAGTTACAACGAGGAGGCTGAATGCTTCACAGGAGAGACGGTAGGACGGAGAAGAGACGGTGGAGAGGAGATGAAGAGAGGCAACATGGGGTGGAAGGGGATGAAGGAGGGAATTTGGAGAGAGTAGAGTGAGTGTTCCTTTTCACAGGTGTCTGGGTTGAAGCGGGGATGAGCCCACCCTGGCATTAACATTCACTCAAAAGTATTTCTCGTGGTCAAAGAAAAGGTGTTATTACTGGGGTGGGGACGAATACAAGCTGAGTCTTTGTGGGATCTGAGCTCTGGATTATTCGAGTGGTTGCTTTCATATACTAGGCACACTGGGGGGAGGCGTGGCGCTGTGGTATCATTCAAAGGCTAAGGGGGAGGAAACGTAGAAAAGCATGCAAGGCAAGGCATATAAGGCGATCAGCCTGCCCGCTCAAAGACAAAGTGGGTGTGCCCCTTCAGATGGTAGGAGGAGAAGTAGTCGTCGTACCTCAGCTCCTCGCGGCTCTTCCGGGCCGTCTTCAGGTCGTCATACTGTCGGAATACTCGGCCGAGGGTTACATACAGCTCACAGTACGCAAGTCTACCGTGCCAGCGGTTAGGGCAGCTCGAAATGACAGGGAGTAAACCTACGGCATCCCAATACACTGCCGGGACCCCTTGCCAAAGGAGAAGAGATACCTCTCCAGAGTCTTGCTCTTGGCCGGATCGGTCCATCGGCTTGGATCAAATATCTCCGATTGCGGGAACAGGTCTTCGTTATGGTGCATTGTCCACGAGCTCATGCTAACCACAGTCTAAGATTACTGTTAGCATCACAGGGCCAGAGTTGCATTTCCATGTCTCGATCCATACCCCAGCAGGAACATGATAGCCATTAAAGTCGGCGCCGGACTCGGGTACGACTCGAGGGAGCCTGCCGGGAACTCCACATGACAATCTGAAATGAAATGAAGTGAGCGGGCCGTTCTCCAAACACTGCATCAGATCAGCAGGGTACATACCGGAGGGCTTCCTTGATAACAGCGGTCTTTCAACGTTAGCGGAGGTCCGGAACGGAAGCAACTCCAAACTTACCAAGTAAGGCAGTTTCTCCAAGGCCACAAAATCCATGGGCCCGTCCAGGTCAGGGAACGCCTGCTGCAGCTCCTTCGTTAGCTGCTTGTAGATCTCCGGACTGCGCACAACGTTGTAGGTAGCGATCGTCAGCGCATTCCCGGTCGTGTCCGCAGCTGCGGCCAACATGATGTAGGCCTCATCCTTGAGCTCCTCTACCGTGGGCACTACATGACCCTCCGCAGCCTCTGGGTGAAGAAGCTGATGGAAGATGGTCGTCCGAGTCCCTTTCTCGCCCAGATCGACGGCGTCCTTCACTTTGGATATTTGACGGCGAGACCCCTGAGCTCTCGTCAGCCTGTGCAAAAGGGGTTTGACACACAACCAACCTCGTGGTGCAACATCATCCTTGACAAGGGCTCACTGATCAGCTTAGCTAACCAGAACGGCGTACTGAGTGCAAGCCCCTGGATAGCAGGAAATTGCTGGAAGAACCAAAACGCCGGGCCAAAGCCTCGGATCATTTCAAAAAACGCAACTCCAAAGTCCTTTTGGCCGAGGAATCCATAGCAGTCGTCAAACGCATAATCGGTGATGACATCGACAGAGATGGCCCGAAAGCCATGGTGCAGGTCAATCTGACCTGTCGACCTGAAAGCCTCCTTCATGCGGTTGACCAGTGTTTCCGCCTTCTCCTGCACAATGTCCTCCAGCTCCAGCACCCTTTTGCGTGAGAAGAAGGGGTTCAAGGCCGACCGCTTCACTCGGTGTACGTCGGGGCTCGGCGTGGTGAATGTCGCCTTCTTGGTGCCGAACGCACCGTAGAAGTCAGGATCCTTGCCATACCGGGATCCTATATAGTAGATCTTCTCGCAGTTCTCGGGATCGCTCAGGTGGATCTCGTCTGGCGTGATACGGACAACGGGGCCTAAGCGGTTAATTACTGCTGCCAATAGGGAGATACAGTACATCTAAGGAGACGATGAACATACCATATTGCTCATGCAGCTGCTGGACATGCAGATAGAATGATCCATGCATATTGTACCAAAAGGCATACAAATGGGTGGCTCGTGCAACAAGTGGGCCGGGTACATTGGCTAAGGGATGGAAGAACAGTCGATATACGGCCACCCAAATGCATCGCAGAATGGACACAATGGACAGAACGGCTGTCACAAACACAAGTATGTGGACAGAGTACATGTCGGGCAGACGGACTGAGTTGAGGCTATCACCGGAGGATCGAGGGAGAAACCTGGATGTCGCCAGGATCACCCGACTGCTTTAAGAGAAGGGCGCTGAGACACGGCTCGCCAATTGACCGCCAGGGAAAAGGAACTGATAGCCATCGACCTCTGCCTAGGTAAGCAGAGGGTATTGCCTCTTAGGGGAAGCGAGCAGACCCCGCAAGGGACTAGTCGTGACAGGATTGGGCGAACCGTCTAGCAGTCATGATCAAAAGACTGTCTTCACGGCATGGGCCGTTTAGGCCAAGCAGAAAGTTCTCTGCAGCAGGCCCAAGCATCCTGGGTCGCCTCGGCATCCCATCTGCTGGGAGCAATTGGATGATACCTGCCGGTTTCCATTCCCGTATACGTTCGGCAATCATCAGATACGGAGGATGGGTCTGGTCTATCAGTTGCCTTATGCAGTGCCAACAAAAGCAACGGACCCAGTGGTTTGGGCCGAAGTGCCGGCTGCAGAAAGTCCCCCGGGGGGAAGGGTCAGTCAATGTTATTGGCGAGAGATTGGCAACCCTCAGACCTGTCATTGGCAGGGAGGCCGGAGAGCCATCTAGAACCCTTCTGCAGAAGTCCCGGCAATTCATTCGTGGGCCCTTCGACCGGCCGTTGCTGCTAACGGCCAAGTTGAGGAGGCGAGCCATCAGCGCAGAGGAAGTCAAGTGCCCACGGCACTGTCCAGGTGGCCGGATCTGACCCATGACGATCGAGGAATCGAATGAGGAAAGCACAGTGGACGGGGAAGCTACTTACTGAACTTAGCAGGAGTACTCCGTCGGCATCATTGGAACGGGACCCGGCCGGGCGGGTCTGACCCTCTGAGCCGGGCCCTGACTGGTCAATGGGCCCCTACGATGTATTTTAGGGTGGAGCTGACCCCCCGACCGGAACAATACTAATGAATACCTGTGGAGGGGGAAACTGGACAGCTTGGGGTCCTCGATTTTTGAAGTCTCCTCGGACTCAGAGAACTGAGAAGGGTCCAGCGACAGGATAACTTATCCTCAGACCAGTTCCATAAACCCTTGGGACCGTGTCAGCTATCTACAGTGCATGGAAATAGGTGAGGGATGACCGGTGGCCAAGAGCCACGGCGACCGAACCCCCCAGCCAAGGACTGCCCTCCTCGGACGCAATGGTACGATGTGGATGACGATGATGATGATATGGATGATGGTATCCGCATTTCCGTGACTCAACGTACACGCTCCGTGCATGATCTTCGTGGACCGTGTTATGCCTCCAGCTGCTCCTCCGTCCACCGGGCGGCCGTCATCCTCGGTCGCCTCCACTCCCTTCTGCACCAGACGGCCAATCGCAGGCGCGTGCCACGCATCTGCACCACCCGGCCTAACCCAAAGCCCAAATTAAACCCAAGGCCTCCCGGCCTCCCCGACTCTTCATGACGGGAAGGTTGAGCCCCGGTTGGCACCCCTCTGCCAGGCTAGTCATGTCTGCTTGCAGTAGTCTCCTGCATGGTGCATTTGATCGGTCCCCCATCTCTGCCAGCGGTGCCGCGGTACGCTGCGTCCCCAAAGTTTAATAAGCACTCGTAGGCTTTTGGCCGTACACCCCGACGCTGTTGTGACACGTAAGAAAGGAGTCTGCGGTTAGCTTCGTGCTCTGACAGCCCACAAGGTTAAACACCACGATGTCTTACACATTGAAGTAGGCGTGCGTGTTCGGGTCCCGGAGCCCTTTACGCATCTGGACCAGGAAGACTTGCACCTCGGGATAGCTCCACTAGATGCAGCAAGGATTAGCAGGTCAGCCCGTGTCTGACTGGCTGCGGCCGAGAGGCATGCTGCGCAATACAACAAATACGAGGCTTAAGACTCGCAGACCCCCAAAGAAGAAAGCATGATCGACTGCAGGATCATCCAGTCGTAAGCAAGAAAAGGTGGACTTACCCCCATGACTCTCGTCAGCAACGCCATGGCCCATCCCTCAATTCCCTGCTCACAGTGGACCAAGTTCCACATGCCTAGTTTCTTCAGCTTTTTGTCCTTGCTCCACTGGCCGACGGGGATCTTGAATCGTTCTTCGGTCACGTTCTGAAAGCCAGCGTCCTGCATATACCCTTTCGCAAGATCGGCAATGCGGAAGGTCTTACCAAACCTCTCGCCGGCCTCGATGAAGGTCTTGGACCAGATCGCCAGGATATGGTCATCGGTCACGGTGCCATCGTCCGATGTAAATTGGATGGACATCTCGAGTTGGTCAAACCAGCCTCCGGGCCGCAGACGGCTAGCATACAATTAGACTCTGGT
This sequence comes from Aspergillus ibericus CBS 121593, assembly GCF_003184845.1. Lineage (NCBI taxonomy): Eukaryota > Fungi > Ascomycota > Eurotiomycetes > Eurotiales > Aspergillaceae > Aspergillus > Aspergillus ibericus. Next base: position 410,261 of record NW_020292111.1, read on the forward strand.
GTCCAACGATGGAAAGTCACAAGGCAGCTTACTCGAGAGCACTGCGATAGAACGCGGGCCAATTTGCGATAGCCCCATACATGGCACGTACGTGGACCAAGTCAAAATGGTTCTCTGGGTACATCCACTCTTCCGTCGCGTCGTCGATCTCGAACTGGAGATTGGGTGGAACGAAACCAGGTTGTATGGGCGAGAGGTCAGTACCAATCACTTGTGCCGAGGGATACTCGTCCGCAAAGTCGCTGTATATGAGCTAGTTAGATGTCCACCACCTTGATCCAACCTAGAATGACCGTGTTCACTTACATGGCCCAAATCCCCGTACCGGTGCCAACGTCCAGCGCCCTCTGCCGGTCACGCCATCAGCATTGGTTCTCAGCATACGTACAACATTTGCGCCGAAGGTTACTCACCTGAATATTGTCACTGATCGGTGCGAGTAGCAGCCTGCCATCGAGTAGCAGCGTAAACATGTGGTGACTGAATGTAAGGTTAGCGTGTCACACGAGGGGCCAATCTAGACCGCGTACGCAATATCCAATTGCTCATTTTGCTTCTCGTCATTGGGGCCCCTGGACAGTAATTAGCACGGTGCACCCAGCCTACGCCACCGAACAACATGACAATACCAGTAAGCCCCGTCCTTGTAGGCGTGGTAGCGGCGACCATTCTCGAACCGGTATGCGGTGATTTCAGAGTTCAACGACGTTGTATCGCTCGCACTAAGTACCGTAAGTATGACAGCTTATCTGGAGCGACGGCTGTCACGGCTAACTCACAAGTCCTCTGCATAATCCGAGAAGTCTTCGTCGCCTTCTGCCTCGTCCTGGTGAGGCCCAAGTCAGCCGACAACTGGAAAGATTTGGAAGAAAAACCCGGCCGGTACAGGAGATCGGCGCATGGAGCCAAGGAGCATACTGAGTCCGAAAAGTCACCACCATGGGCCGGTACCAAAGGGGTGGTGCTCTGAGTTGCAAGTTGTGGAGCGGACATCAAGGGTGCCGTGGACGGTGGGGGATCATTAGCGGCGGCCCCTTCCAAGTCGGCTCTGGAAACAGTTTCCGCCATGGTTCCAAATTTTTCTCTTGGAGGCGTCGTGAAGGGGACAGAGAGCGAGACCGGGCACGATGGTCCCTGGGGTTAATATGGAGCCTGTGTATATCGAGGGATGGATGACGTTGATCGTGGAGGATGGATTGTCTCCCTGGACTTTATTTTCTTTTTGGTTGGTGTCCCTCCCGCTTCCCGATTCGATCGCGAGCTGCAACTAGTCGGTTAGTAGCGATGGACGTTGAGACTTGAGAGGCAAAATGAGGTGAGGACCAGAGGAATTTCCGTCACTCCCGTATAGCCACCGCACTAGACGCCTAGTCCCGTAGCAGCGCTCCGGCCCAGATCCTATCCAAGTACTCCGTAGTCTCTAGTACTTTTTTCGCGAGGACGGCCAAATCCGGCCCCGTGTCTGTGCAGATAAGATGCAGATGGCAGACGGAGTCTAGAGCCTTCGCGCGTCAGATGAATGGTTATCAGTGATCGCAGCCACGCATGGGTGGAACCCCCGTCCCCAGTGGGATGGAGGATAGGACTTGGACGGCCGATTCGGTGGGCTTCCATGGCCGCCGGACGATGCGGTCAACAAAGAGCAACTCGCTTAGCTGGGAAGGCCAACCCCCACCAAATGGACGCGAGTCAGCGCAGGGAACCATCATGGCCATTCAAATCCAGCGCTCTGGGATGCAGCCCGGATTGGATGTTGTTTTCACCACCTTACTCCGTATAGTTATACAGACTACAGAGTAGCGACCGTATCTACTCCGTACCATCTAGTACTTTAGGACCAGTCGATCCAAAGCCACCCGCCCGCTGCTACTAAGGAGCGGGTTCTCGGCCACCAACCAGGGCCACAATCCCGTTATCTGACAGGTCGCATTCCCCGGAAAGCGTTTCCAGGCTACCTGGTCGAAAGCAATCATTGGCTGTCGGTCGGGGCGTCTGAAAGCCGTGCCTTGAACCGCAGGACAAACACCGGCACTGCACCCCCTGCAACGCAACTCCGGGAGCGAAAAGGTAGATACGTGGAACATTTGACCAGGGGATGGGCCCTCCAGCAGTGGTTCAAATACCTTCCGATGGCCTGCCTGATATCGGTCGGCATATCTTGACTGCGAGACCTCTAGTATTGTTTGACCTTCCTGATTTACCACTCTCGCAAATACAGCGAGAATCACCAATGCGAGACTAAGACAGACTTATAACCATTCAGCACGCCTAAAGAGGTAGAGACTGCGAGACTGAGGTGGCCGCTGACATGATCGATAGCTGCCCTTTGTCTTTTTTCTGGATCACGGAACTCTCGTTGTGGGTTGAGCAGGGATGTTCGGGGAAATATAGCAGCGGTAGTCACGCCACGCTTCACGACAAGTGGACCAGGCCGCCAACCAGGGAACAGCCGTTAAGCTTCGGCGTTCTGAATTTTGCTGGTCATCATAAGCGGTTTAGAGGCCGTTCTCTCGGCTCCTGGACCAGGAGTCCCGAGGCTGCCAACTGGCCGTTGAAACTGCACCGCAAACCCCAGTGAAGTTATTGTAGGTGTCTATGCCTGATGACGCTAGAATCCCAGCTAACAGAATTCCGTATCCGGGCCATGATTGAGTCAGATGCTTCGTATATCTGGAAATGTGGAAGAAAAAAAAAATTGGACACAACATGATAACCCGAAGGCATGAACTGCGTATGGAAGCCAATTCGCGACACCTCCCGAGTTCGTCAGTAACGACAACGCATGTTTAAGTCCAAACATGCAAGCCTCGGTGGTTCATTCGAACTCTGTTCTTTCGGGTCAGATGATATCTCGAATGGAAGTCACCTCGCTGACAGCAGTCAGCTGGAAGGATAGACATAGTAGATGCCGATACAACATTGCCATGTGCATCGCTGGAAAACCAGATCCTTTAGAGTGACCTTCGACCTGTATATGTGGGGACTTGTGTGGTTGTGCCGACTGTCCTCTCTTGGACCGTGCCGGTATTCCAGGAGACACTCACTCGTTGGTTGTGAAAAGCCCTCAACGTCAGGAGGGGCAGTCTCAAGCTTGTGGTGCGATCGTTTTAGGTTTCAATAGCCTCCTCCCTGATTCCCAAGGCGAACTATCCCCTCAGAGATCGTAGCCAGACCAAAGATTCAAGTATCACGAAGAGGACGGGGCTTTCTGACTGCTCCAATAACTTCCTCATTCGAACATTTCATTCATCATGGAAGGAGCGACCGAGTGAAAGCAACCAAGACAGCCTGTCAGACGAGGCATGGATGACTTCCGCCCGGATAAGTTAGCTCCCGCAACGATAAGCGATGTTGCTGGAAATGGAAGGAAACAGGAACCAACAAAGGATACAGAGATCGAGCAAGCAATCGACTAATTCCCTGGTTACGCATACAGAGTGCACGTTGAGTCACGTCAGCGCAGTTCAATGGGGACAGTCTTCTGCTGGCGAGGTATAGTCAAAGACTCCAGCGATATGGACCGTTTTAATGTGATTTTCCCCTGGCACCTTTCCGCCCGCGATCATCAAACATTCCGCCCCCATTAACACCATGTCAAGAAGCCATAATATGTTACAAGTTGGTCGCCTCTTCAAATGAATGGGGTTCGACCTGCCACGTCACCAATGTTCCCACCCTGCCACCCAATGGCTCACGGGCGTTGCAATGTTGTCCCCTGTCCCCTGTCCCAAGTTCCCCTCCCCCGCTATCGCTGCCTGAGGCACTCAGCCCTGCCAGGGGCCAGGACCCAATCGGAGCGCGCCAACCTGGCGGTTCCGTGGTGTTCCAGTTGAGAATCAAATGAGCTCCAGTCAATCAGCCTTATTGTATGACACTGCCAGCTGCCAAGGGAGCATCTCTTGGGGCCATTGCGCCCAGCCAAGGTCAGCTATCTGCGCCTAGCCGGATCCAGCCCCAACGGCAATGCTCATGGAGGACAAGCATGTCGCCATTTGTGCGGACGTACGCCAACCATACCGCACCCCTAAGCGCTACACCAAGACTGCTGCCTAGGGCCAGATGGAAACTGGCGATTCAAACTCGAGAACTGAGCCCTGTGTGTGGCGGAGATGAAAGATGAGGACCCTTTCAGGGTCCACCGGTGACCTGGCTGCCAAGGAGATCAGAGTACGCGGAGTGGGGGAGGCTGGCCCCAGAGACCACCATGAAACAATAATTGACGCTTCACTGGGGGTTCATCAGCCACAATAGTGGGATTATGGCGGCTGCCTGGGGCTAAGAAGGGGAGCCCGCCATATGAGCGGTCAAATCATCGTTCACAGCCCTGCTCAGCCTGCTCCAACAGTGGCTGCAGTGCACCCATTCTCCTATCCAGGGGCTCCCCGAAATAGCCACCAGGGACTATCAATCAACCCACGAGACGGTGGCAAATGATCGGAGGCCAAGTGAGCATCTTGGGGAATGGAGGGGCTCCACTGAAGGACGGCGGGGTATAAAGTCTCCCTTCTTTCAGCCCTCAACCCAGTTCTTCTTCTCCTCCATCTACTCACAACCACAAGACCTCAAGCACAGCACTCTTCTCTCTTCTACAACCAACTCTTCCTACCCTTCTCTCAAAATGAGCTTCTACCGCACCGCCCAGGAGATCCGCGTCGTCGACGGCCACATCCTCGTTGCCGTCGTGGAACAGGAGGGCGGCAACTGGGACGAGTCTACCTTCGACCTCAACGAGTGCATTGGAAACGACGAGGGTATGTCATAATCTTCTGACGTGTAGCTCATCGTGGAAAGCTAATCGTACCCAACAGGTCGTTTCCTGTGGGGCGGCCGCGACTTCGCCGGAAGTGCCCAGGACATCAGCTTTGCTATTGAGGGTGCCGACAGCGTGCCCGTTCTGAGAGCCCGCCTCGCCAACTCCGAGGGCGAATGGTTCGATGCCGATGTCAACCTGGCCGAGCACATCACCAACCGCAACGGTGTCCTCGAGTACCAGGAGGAGTCTCTTCTTTAAGTCTTTCAAGAATTTTAAGCGTGCATCAATGACGACACCATCCTGAGAGCTGGATCAACAGGATGTATGGACGGAATTGGGCAGATTGACTTTCGGATATAACTTAGCAATGTCATTATTAAGGTTTTGTGCTACACCATATGCAAGTCCATCGTGTTTGACAAGTAGCATTATCACATTAGGGGGGTAAATTATTAATGGTCTTATCAATGGCCGAACTGATCAACGACCGAAGTAATAGCTAACGCGAAGCCCACTATCCACGCAACAAATAACTCCCCATGGCCCGGCAATCCCAAACATCCTGACGCAAATACTCCAATCTACCCGGAGTGTATCATGAAAGATCAAAGAAACAAACAGAAGAGAACACCCCGCGCCAGTGGGTCAGTAAAATCAAAGGAACATCATGAGGGGTGAGGAGCAAACATATGCCACTACCATGCATGTCTCCCATGAGTGACATCCAGGTCATTCCCATTCCAATCTTCATCTCCACTAAGCTCCTCGTCCAGGAAGTCTTCCTCGTTGAACTGTGTCTCCGTCGGGCGTTGGTTGTCAATCCGCACCATGACAACATCGCACATGCCTTGTATCGCACCCAATAGGGAGTCGTTAGCCTCCTGAGATCCGCGCTTCGCGGCCTTCATCGCTTCGTCGTCCTCGATCTCGGAGAACTTCCTCTGAGCGAGGCGTGCACTCTTCCGTTTGGATGGCGTTGACAGCCCGCTCTGCTGAGTATCGGAATGCGTATGGTTCTCGTCTGAAAGTATGTTTTGAGCCCGGTGGAAAGGATCTGGTTGTGGCAAGGCGCGCGGGATGGAACGAAGATTTGGATTCGGGGGGTTGCTTCGTCGTAAAAAGGTTTTCTCTAGCTTTCCGATCCATTTCTCTCGGAAGGTCGCACGATCACGCCATCCAATTTTGAGGATCGCGCTAATCACAAGTCGCCGCAAGTTCCGTAGTTCAGGCGCCGCGTCAATGAGGGACCCAAAGAAGATCTCCGCCATCGTATCATCCCATTTGCGCAACTGAATCAACTCAATTTCCCGCAGCGTGGGGGGCCAGGTGGGAACACCTGCCGATGGGTCAAGAAGGTCCTGGAAGTGCGGCTCGACATCATGATAGCTAGAGCCGTCATGCATCGAAATGTCCATTCTGAATCTTTCGAGCATCTGGCATGACTTAGCCAGGCTGGCGATGAAAGACAAGCTCAAGTGGCGGTTATGGCTTAGATCCAAAGCTTTCAGATTATGACCGTGCGAAGCGAGAAAGGAGCTGAGGTTCACCGCAGTCACCTCATCACAGTTGTTGAGGGTAAGCGAGGTGAGTCCCGTTGGTAGGTTCGGCAGGAGGTACTCGTTTACGATCGAGCATTCCACGAACTCCAAGCGACGTAGCTCGGGAAGCTCCCGGAGAGCTGTCGCAAGAACCACTTCGTTTTCGTCAGAACACTGCGCCACTTCGTTGACCTCCGCATCCTCTGATGTTATCTGGAACAATTGGAGCTCATGGAGCCCGTGAAAAGCAGGCTGCAGGTGCTTTTCTAGCATCAAAGGCAGAAGCTTTCTAGTCTCTATGAAGCGACTGTTCCACTGCCAGCAGCGGAGCTGTATTGAACTAGACACCAGTGAGGTAAAAAGGGAATCGGGGTACACCCATTTTGAGCGTGGCTTTAGCCAGGGGGGAACACCCATGATGTAGTCATCTTTGTGGTAGAGACGCAGCGTTTTCACCTGAGGGGTTCGTTCAATCAGCCTGGGTAATTCAAAGTATCCCAAGGTCGGTCCGCTTTTGTAGAACAGAAGATTTTCCACGTCGACGTGTAGTTCCTTGACCTTGCTCGCATAGTTAGTGGAGAGAGTGTCCTGGGGCTTGGCCAACAACTGTAGCAAACCATGGGACTTGGAGGCTGGTATCAAGGGAGGACAATGATAAAGGGCCGCCAAGGCCGGCTCGTGAAAAGCACGACAGAGTAAAGCAACATTCACCAGCCACTGGACAGAGCTATGTCTGTTGGCAGTTTTCTCGTCAATCAATGGATTCGAAGCGCGAACGAATATATCCAGGAGTATATGGTAAGGAAGGGTTTGCCACGGGGGAATAACACCCGACCCAGCAAAGGGTGTCTTCTCCTCCTCCACCTTTCTACGTTTGTGGAGCGGTCGGCCTAGCTCCATACGCTTTCGCCCTGTTCGCTTTTCGGACTTCTTTGTCTGCGATCGTGTTCTCACGGTTCGATTACGCGGGGCTCGCGATGGCGCGGTGCGACTGTTCGCTTCAGGAAACGAGTAAGTAAAGCGGTTAGGGGCTTCGGTGGGGACTACAGCCTCCAGATCATCATTGGTAGGATCAAAGTCATCGTCAGTGGAATCCTCACGGTACGATGTGGGCATGCGTCCTGAATTGCGGGGGCGCAACGAGAGCGACAGGCGCCTCGACTGCTCCTCGTCGGACTGGGTGTCTTCATCCAGGCGCCCTTCCGAGCTGCTGTCTTCGTGGTAGGATTGGATGTGCGTGCGACTCGAGCGGATGGGCCGAGACGGTCCTGATGCTTGCTGACGGGAGGATCGTTGCGAGGGAGCCATGGCGAGACGGCTGGTTCGCTTTTCGACTTGGTAATGTGAGTGACCCCGGGAAGAGGTAGATGGCACATGAGTTGCTAAGCTCCAGGTGGTGTGAGGCAGGCGACTGGCACAGGAGTTGATCGCATTTCCTCTGGGATGGGGCGCAAGATCGCGATGCTGAGAGAGGTCAGTGGGAAGATGGAGGAGGTAGAGGAAGGAGGATGAAAGAGGTGCGAGAGAAAGCGAGGTATGATGTCGACCGGGTCGTCACTCTCCTCCCATCGAGGCTTCCCGGTTGGGGGGGAACGCGGGAGGCTATCGATAAGGCGCGGCGAGCGGAAAGGGAAGGGGCGCCGGGTGCTGACTCAGCGGGGCTAGGCCCCAGGGGGGCTAGGGGGCATGTTGATGGGGGACGAGAGGGCGTGACCGGGTGACAGGCCAGGCATCGCAGGCATCGAGGTCTCCCCGCCCTGAGGCCGCCACGCTAGGCCGGGACAGGCATCGAGGAAGCGCCCGAAATAGAAACGACGGGCAGGTCCCAATCAGGCCAAATCTATCACCGGCCTTCTTTAAAGCGCCGCCGTCGGCCAGCCACAGCCCTCTCCTCTTTTCTCCCCCTTCCATTTGGCGCCTGCGACCATGGTCTGTCGGTCGAACCATCGTGGTCGCCAGCGTGGATTGACGCCTTCCAATCCCCAGCCGGTGTCTTTTTTTGATTGTTGATTGATATTGATTGCGTTCGCAGACCTGCTTCTCATTGCCCATTTTCCATGCGCATCACTTCTTATTGGGCTGGTCCCTAATTTACCCCGGGCTCGTCGCAATCTGATAGGGTCCCTCGACTTCGGCGCGTGCTGAAATTGATCTGCCCTATCTCGATCCATCTTCCATACTACTATCTATGCTTCTCCACCTCCCCCCAGATTACACCTCGTTTCTCTGTTTCTATATAGGATCTGCCCCCGACCCGGCGGTGTCTTCATAATTGAACTATTCTGTTGTTGTTCTTCCATCATGGATCCTTCCTTCTCCAACGTGATGAACCAGCCTGTCCCGCCGGATCGGACGGACTTAGGGCCTCCACCCAACATGGTCATCCAGCAGTACGCAAGATATCCTCCGGCTCTGGAGCCTGGTTTACATAGCGCTTCTTCCATAGGCAGTGCTCCCACTCGCATAGGCCCCTCCAAATCCCCTCCTCTCGCTCGCAAAGCTACCCCGCGCAGTCTGCAGGCATCGCCCACCGGCCCACGCCCGGTTGTGCCTCCCCCGCCAGTGGCGCGCTCGGGGCCCTCGATCTCGCCTCCAATGTATGATTCAATCCGGCCGCTGCCTCCCCGCGAGTCAATGGACCAGCTGGAAACTCGGGCTCTGCCGTCGCGCGACCTGACCGATGGCACCATCGACGATGCTTATATCATGTTCATCTTCTACTGCAATCCGAATGTCCCTCTGTCGGTGGACACGTCAGAACTCCGCAAGAACTTTCGCTGCCCTCCTCGAAGCGATGGCAAAAGCTTCAGTATCTTTGCCTTATGGGAGCTCATTCGAAGGCTGGACAGCAAGGAGCTCAAGACGTGGATACAGCTGGCGATTGAACTGGGGGTGGAGCCACCATCGATGGAGAAGAAACAGAGCACGCAAAAGGTCCAGCAATATGCCGTTCGGCTCAAGGTGGGTTGCCAGTGCCATTCTGTTGAATCACCGGCCTGGCTGGAAGACTGACCTCTCTCTAGCGCTGGATGCGCGCCATGCATGTCGATGCGTTTTTCGAATATTGCCTCGGACATCCCCATCCCTATTACACTCGCCTTCCGCCCTCCACCGTGATCAGCGACACCCGAGATGGCGTCCCCCTCGAAGAAGACCTTGCATTGCGGGCTCTGGTTCCTCAGTGGAGACCGAAACGAGGGCGAAAGCGGGCTGAGGAGGAGAATGACAAGCTGGCATTGGTAAAACGGCCTCATCTCGATCCCTCGGTGGGCGTTATGCAGCCAGTCCCATACCAAGGGCCCTCGCCATTCCCCCCAGGCGCTCTCCCGTTCACCACTTTCCCTGATGAGATGGAGTCGAATGATCCGTGGATGGGCAGCGGCCCTCCCTTCCCGCCCGACGCTTCCTCAGATACCCAAACGGCCCAGTCGAATCCCGATCTGCGGTGGCGGCCGATGGAACGGGATGCATCCCCGGCCGGTTATTCCGCTATTGCCCCTCGAAGCCAGCACCCGTCTGAGGTCTTCATTCAGCCTGCCGAGCCACGCTCGGCCGTGTCACTATCCTCGGGAGAAAAGACCCGGCCCAAGCGGCGCCATGGTCCCGCGGTCTCCTCGGCGTGGCCCAGCAACAACGGGAGTAATGGAAAGACCCGAGGCCGGCCACCCAACCGGGGGACCGTGTCGGGACCTTTCTCCTCGTTTCCGGTCAATCCTAACCGCACCGACTCATCTCACCTGCCGGGCCCTGGGCTTCGGACCTCTCCTGCGATGATGCTTGACCAGGATCCTTCCAATCGCTTTCATAACTCTCCGTTCCAGCAATCACCCACCCCCTTCTCCTTTGCCCCCAAACCACATAAGCTGCAACTGCAAGGTCCACCGCCCACCGGCACGCCGGTCCGTCTTGCGACCCCTCCCACCCTGCTGGTTAACGGCGTCAACAACGGCTCCGGTTCGTTGATGAAGATGGAGGGAGGCCAACGGAACGGGACTCTGGCCCCTCTGAACGACTTTATCAGCAATGTCGGTGTCACCAACCCGTCCTCGTATGCCAACCGCAACAGCGTCCCCAATGCGGACATCTCGTCCGATGAGGTTGTGCGCGTGCTGTCGAGCGAGCTCCTTCGCGGGAAAACCACCGGTCGGCCGACCCCTCTCACCACGGACGAGGCCCGGGGTCTCGCAGTGTCTGTTGTGTCCAGCCTGACAACCACATATGCCAAGCTTCCGTCCGGATTGGCGGCTCTCATGTCCGCCTTGCATCTGGGCCTTGGACAGCAATTCGGGTATCCGGGGGTGACCGACAGTGCCATGACGGTGAATGTCGAGCCTGGGCCTGTCGTCACCTCGGACACACCCAGCACCGACGGCAGCCCCAACTTGGTGTACACCATCTCGCACGAATACAAACACGGACTTCGGTTTTCGACCAAGGTCACGTACGGCGACCTCAGCATCAGCACCCCGGATGGCCTCAAGCCGGATATCACGCCGGGGGCCACCGAGGAGCCCGACACCAGCATTGCCGAAGCGGACAGTCTGACGGATGCGGAATACGAAGTGGATGGGGAAAGCTCCAACAGCGAAACCACGTGGAAGCAACGGTACCTGAAGCTCCGCGGGCAGATGCAGCGCAAGGAGCGAATGTTGTCGCAGTACAAACGCAAGATCCTCGAGTCGGTGATGGCCGATATCTAGGCGGCTTGCTCTCCCCCAACTTTGTTGTGATACCCCTGATTCTCTGTAAATTGTCGACTTTGCCTTGGTCTATATTCATCGTGCTTACAATTCTGGCTGTCTGATGGTGGGGGCCGAAGGGCGCCTCGCCGGTTATTGGTTTCGGTTCGATCTTGTTACAGATACCCCTTGAGCGAACTTGTTCGATCTACTTCAGAGCCTGCTAGGTAGTATAGAGCGCTGTCGATACCAATCTGTCTACCTGTGATTCCGATATGTGCCTTGTTGCAGTTAATAGTATGCCGTGGACCCATAAGCCTCCATACCTTCAAGAGGCAACCCAGCAAGGAACCCCGGTTCCCCTTGTCCATTCCATATCCATCTGCACGCCATCAATCCAATCTAACCCATAACCCCCTCCCCTCTGCACCTATCCTTAAAGCACATCATCAGATAACCAACACCACGCAGCACCAACCCAATCAACAAATTCAAGGCTTATACTCCTCCTCTGACTCCTCCACCTCCTCTTCCTCATCCACCTCCTCCTCATCTACCTCGTCTTCCTCCTCCCCATCCTCAACCTTAACCTGCGCCATCTCGTCCTCTTCTTCGTCCTCCTCCTCCTTAACACCCCCCTCTCCCTCTCCCTCCTCATCTTCTAAATCATCATCATCATCATCATCTTCGTCATCATCCTCCCTCTTAACCTTCCCCACCAACCTCTCCGCCCTCTCCACCGCCATCCTCTTCTTCTTCAACCCCCGAGGTTCATTCTTCGTTGCTTTGCCTCGCGTGGTTGCAGTAGTCGTAGCCGTAGTCGCCTTCCGCTTCCGGCCTTTAGTCGAGGAGCTTTCTGCATCTGTGCCGGTGGTACTGGCATTGGTGTTTGTATTGGTGGTATTGTTGCCGGTGGTGGCGGCGGGGTTGGTGGTACTGGTAGTGGAGGTGAGAGATCCGCCCGCGGGATTGATATTGTTCGCCTTGAGGAGGTGCTCGTAGCGTTTTGCTCTGTGTTTTGTATATCAGATGGTATGGTTAGTTTGGATGGATGTTGGTTTGGTGGGGTGTGGGTTGAGAAGATGGAGGTTGTATGCAGTGGAGTGGGTGGGGTGGTTTGGGAGGAGGGAGGAGGAGGGAGGAGGGAGGACGTACGCAGCTGCCTTGGTGACGATGTTGCATTCTGTGGCGACGGCGGAGAAGTCGATCTGTGTGATGGTGGATTCATATTAGGTTATGTTTGTTTCTAGTAGGTGGGGGGAAGGGGAAGGGGACTACCTTTCCGTTGTTAGAGTAGCGAATGCAACTGAGTAGGAACTGGATCTGTTCTTCGGGGGTGATGCGGGAGGGCTTGCCGGGGGATTGCTTGGTGGCCATTCTTTTTGTTGGATGTGAATGTGTATTGTGTGGAGGAATAGTTGGTGGTAAAGTTGAAGGACGTCGTGGGTGAGGTTCTGCGCGTGAGGTAGACGTGACTGGGTTGTGAGGAGAGGATGGAAGAAAGGAAAGGATTGAATAGAAGAGAGAGAAAATAACACGGAGAGAAGCTCATGTCTGTAGTGTGTTGCTGGTGACAACGGATGTTGGTCTGGTGAATGGAAGTTACCGGTGGAGCAGGGTTGCTTACTGGAGGTCGCTATTTATGTGAAGTCAAGGTGCAGGGAAATGAAGCTGGCTTGGTCGTTGGCTACGCAGCTACAACGATGGAGATAATCGAGGTAATGGGCTATCGTATCTCATTAAGCAAGTCATCCAGGCGCTATACTAGCTACAAAGTCCATCCCGACCAATCCGGCTGTTCAGAATCTGCTAAGCAGGCAGTAGACATGGAATATCATCGCCAACGACAGTAATCATCAAGCCCTCCATGTGGGGTAAATAGCATAGAAATGTATGGGTTGGAATCTCCCTAGATGGAGTTCCCGATCAGCTCAGGCTTTGCGCTGATGAACAATCCATGTCAAGTAAAGCCAACGCAAGAAAACGAGGATAGGAGCATCTATAATAAGGCTCAGTTAGCCACATGTTGCTAAGTCGACTGGATGGCAACTTACGGTCGAAAATCACGCTGCAGCAATATCCATCCCGCTGCTCGAGGTATTACCATTGTCTTCCATGGAGACATCTGCATCATCCTCCTCCTTAACACGACTCTTAGCAAGAGGCTTGGCCGTCGACTTAGCACCGCGCTTGCGGCTCTTGGCCGGAGAATCAGTGGCAGGAACAGGTTTCGAAGTGGTCTTCGCCCCCTTACGAGGAGCAGCCTGCTTCGCCTTGGGCTTGACGGGAGTAGGCAACTCGGACTCGGAGTCTTCCTTCGTGTCGACACCGTCAGCACCGTTGGCCTCCGTCTCGTTACCGTCGGGCTGCTTGGTCGCATCGGTCACGTTATCAGTCGGCTTAACGCCCTTGGGAGCCCCCGACCCGGCCTTTGCCTCCAGATGATTCATAGCGTAGCGCTTTCTGAGAGCGCGGAATCGGTTGCCCACCGACGCAACGTTGGTGTAACCAAGCGCATCAGCCACTTTGGTTAGGTCGATCTAGAACACGATTAGCGTGGAACCAGATAGCTCTTTTGGGTTGTTGTGTTCAAGTACCTGTTTATCCTCTCCGAAGTTCTGAAGGCAAGCCAGGAAGAACTGGGCATCAGGCTGTGAGATTTCGACAGCCGAGTTGGATTTCGCCACCGTTGCTTTAGTCGGGGTAGCCATGATGGGGTTTGAAAGGGTCAGTTGTCGATCTGATAGAGTCAATAGTTGTAAATTGCTTGTTGGTTTGGTTATGGAAGTTGAGTGAGGGTAGGATGGTCCACTGGGGAGAAGCAGGAGATGGAAGGGAGACGTACAGATGAGAAAAAGAAACAGAGGGGAATGTGAGTAACAGAGGTTTAATGGAATAAGGTGTCAAAGTGTGATGGTGTTCTCTGGACAGTATCTTTAAAACCAAATCATGTAGAGGGGCAGTTTCTACTTAGCTCGTGCAATGAGCTGAAGGAACTGAGAGTGTGGTAGGGTAATGGAAGTGAAGCAGGCATGGAGGTTACTATAACACAGAACCCAAAAAGAAGACCCAAGAAGATATCTTGTGGAATTGCTCACTACCTAAACGCCCCGTGACATCATTGCTATGACAATTTGATGGAAATAGAAGTAAACAATTGCGATCCCAGTTCATACAATCAAGCGCATACAATTTGTACCAAATCCTATCACGGTCCTAACATCAACTCCTCCTTCTACACCGTATTGCGAGGCAATCGCTTAATCATCGATGAGGACTACCTTGGATTCCTCCTGGGCTTCCTCCTCCACTGCCTCCTCTGGTTCATCCTGTGGTTCCGCCTTCACTTCCGGCTGCTGTTCCTCCTTGATGGCCTTGTCGATAGTGCCGTCTTCTTCCACAGGTTCGGACTTGAAGGGTTCCCAACTCAAGGCGCCTGGCTCGTTGAGAAGCCCAGCCACCATGTTCATCGGCGAATAGTAGTACGGGTCTCCCGGGGCGAAGTTCATCGGGTAATAGGGCATCCCATCCCTGGTCGGGGGTGCAGCAATAGTAATGTTCCCCCAATTAGGCATCATATTGACGTGAGGCGACTCCATGGGCGAAGGTGCAGCGAGAGGGATATCTTCCAATCTGGGCATCGTCTGGGTATGAGCCTCGGCCTTGATCTGAGAGCCCAAGCCATAGGGAAGGTAGTCGGGCTCTTGCTTGAGCGTCGGCCGAGGTTGGGGACTGGCCGACTGAGGACTGACAGGTTCCCTCGCCAGTTCTGCCTTCGTGGGGCTTGTTTTGGCCGCTTTCTTCGTGGGCTTCTTGGCACGAGCTGATCGGGGAGTGGGAGCGATACCTTCCATCTGCTGTTTAAACCGTGAATAACGCATCCGAGCGGCGTGGCCATTGGAGATTCCAAGTTCAGTCGCAACTAGACTCCAGTCAATCTACTCGATAGTCAGCTTCCATCCGGGACCGCCAAAAGTCAGTTGTCGGACCGATTTCAGGTCTAGTTGTTTGATGATCGTGTACAAGAACTTGACTGTCGGGCCATCAATCGGCATGGCCCTACTACGTCTGGGGGTGGTCGGGGGAGTCTGGGTTGAGGGAGAGGTGGTCGGCGTAGTCATATGCAGAGCCGACATGTCGGGGGGGTTGGACATGCTATAAACGGAATCGATCGGTGCATACATGTTTGTAATAATGTAAGAATTAAAGATGGAAGACAGTTTCAAATAGAGGAGTGCTCACTGTTTGGTGAGGGTTGAGATTGATGGAGGAAGATGCAGCGAGGCACGGCGGACACGCAGCTTTTATAGCACGCCGAATGGCAAAAACGGTATAGCTTCATTTGGACAAAAAATGGAGTTTCCCTGTAGTTGGGGGCAGTTCCCATCGTCGTTAATCGTCTGTTAACGAAGGCCAGTCGAAGCTATGCTTTGAACGAACGTAACCAAACTGCACGGTTGCGACGGTGTCCTTGCGGCTGGCGGGTGCAGCCTGTGCTTCTCTGAAGTGAAGCGGAAGAGTCCTTGTAAGCGGATCATGTGTGCGAAGAGGTTTCCAGGAGCAGAGGACAGGTACGCTCTCCCACAAATTCGACTTGTTCCTCCAGTGTTGTGGAACAGCGCCGATGGGGATGGCAGGGTCACATGGCGATCCGAAGCCCTGATTTGTTTCGATTGGAGGAAGCCAGTCAGTCTAAGAGCTACCCGCATGTCTTAGTGTTTGGCCTGGAGTCCATGTATCATCTCTCACCGGGGATCTTTCAAACAGTACAGAGTTCTCAATCATATCCAGGTTGGGGAGGCGGGGGACCAAGATTGCTATATACAAAGTAGAAGATTGCTACCTCTCGGTCAACCCCGGCTTCCTGCATGGCAACTCCCTTTTTCACAAGAACATGTCTTGTTTTTGTGATTCACATGAAGCATTCCGCATTCACTGAGTGTGTTTCCGTACTTTTTCCACCCAACGCCTCCGCTCAGCATACTGCTAACTACAGTAAGGCACAGCTCCAGCTCCGGCCCGATGCAGGCCACCATGACACATCACATGGGCGGGTTTCACTTCCCACTCCGATACCCCACCCACCCCCAATTCCAGAAAACACTCCGTCGATCAGAATAGCCTGGGTCATAAGGAAGAGCCCTGTACATCAGATATATCAACTACAGGATTGCTCCATTTCTGCACAGAATCTGCCGACCCGGGCGTCAAGTCGAGGAAAGGCTCGACATCAGACGCGCGACACGATGCAATCCGTCTGAAGCAACGCGCCTTTCCTTACCAGCCCCCCATTAAGCTGACATTTTCCACTACAAATTTACTTACAATGTTGGGTTCTTCTTACGAGCGTCTACTGGAGCGCGCGTTCCACGCGTCTCATAGCAAGCTTCGCTCCCTACTCAGCTGTATAAGAAAGACTCGGTTTCCGACTGCTTCTGTCTTTCAACTATCCTTCTCTATCATCTTTCCATCCTTTTCCATCTGTATTCTTTTTTCGTCATTGGATTTGTTCACATATGGCCAAAAGCCGTCCAGCACGCGAGAACAAGGCACCACGACGGCCGCCACAAGAATCTCAAGCCAAGATAAAACGCCCTTCTTTCAAATGGAACCGACTGCAAGACTGCATATTGCTGCATGGGTTAATCAAGATATTACACCCCAAGGATTTCCCGGGCAGCATTTTCAAGCAACTGGAGAAAGAGCTTGGAGATCAGTATCATTCGAATGATACCCTGAGGTATGAACTTGCTTAGCTTTCCGTTGGACATAAGTCCTACAGACGCTGACTTGAGCCTATTGACATGCAGAAAGCGGTGGTACATCGTGAACGATAAGTGCGAGATCGTCAAAGAGGACCGCAAAAACCGCAGTCCCGAGAACATCGTGTGGGTCACTGAGTCAGAAAGTGAAGCAGAGGACTACAATATGCGAGAGATCGACCACAGAGATCAAGAGTCTGGAGAGCAATACTTTCCCTCTCCGCAATCAACCCCAGGAGTCAAAGATGACTATTCTCCTGTGTCAGAGACTTCTCGGACTTTGAGTCCAAGCCCTCATCATCCCTCCCGTTCAAACCGTTCTCGCGAGGAGCCAGTGACACCGACTCAACCATCCCGCAGGAGTCAAACGAGGTATGCCCAACGACTCAGAGCTGCACCACATCATTCTTCCCGGGAACAACCAGCACGCTCGAACCCTGCCCCACCTCCAGCAAAGACTCCGGGACCTACCCGACGAGGCAACGGCCCTCCTCCGAGACAGCTAACTCCTGGGAATGATCAAACCCCTAGGGGGCCAAGGAGCGATTTCAGACGACGACGGAGGGTAGAACGAGTGGAGGAGTCGGTATCACCCCTTAAGCGTAGCGAGGCTCCCCGCAGACGCTAGATTATCAATTTCCGTGTTTGTTTCTTGCATGACGAAAAGTTCTTACCAGCAGGATGCTACGTTTTCGTTTTCTACGGATTGCTCTGGACTCTTGTCAGCTTTTGTATATAATCACTCTGTCTTGGCTATGTTGGCGTATGCATGGATCAATTTTTAAGAAATTTCCCATACACTATCATACTTGTTATCGATTTCATTTGGGACTCTATCCTTGATGTCTTCGCATAGCCGTAGGCAGCTCGGGCATATAGGACGCTCATGTAGTAACGCCAGTCTGCGCTGTCATAAGAAATCTTAGCTAGCCCTGTACCTGTGGTCAGTAGTAGTTATATTTGACCTATGGGCCCTAAAATAAGCGGCTGAAGATGTTCAAGGATACTTTATCTGCTATCTCAGCGATGATGTCGACGGTGGGTCCTGACTAATCCCACCACCCCATTGCCCCTCGGCATACAAAGCAGCAACAATCTTCTGTACCACCCAGCATATCAATTCTGCAGAATCCATTAAGTGATTTCTTCTACTGGATACAAAATGTCCCTGGTGGCCATAGGCGCATGCTATGTGGACACAATCCTAACGTTGGTTGGCGCCCTCCGATTATAGTTTCCCATCCGCCCAGTATCTCATTCTTCATATCAGAACTCCCCACTATCCAGGAGAAGATGATAAGTTGCGTGCCTCCAAAATCTCTCGTCGGCGAGGGGGCAACTGCCCCAATACTCTAGAGGTTCTTCAGCAACTGATAGCACACGATCCATCAACTGCTGGTGTCTCCCTGGATCTCGTTACAGTCCTGCCTGCAGAATCGTCTGCTGCCTCTCAGCAGATCCAGGCCGCATTCAAGCCTCTTGTTAGTTTGTCTCATAGCATCTATCGAGATGATTTTCAGGAGCCGGCCTCGAGTTATATAATCAAAAGCGAGTCGTCTGGTAGTAGGACGATTGTCAACTATAATGAACTCCCGGAGATGGAGGTCGAGGAGTTTAAGAAGGTTGCAGATCGTCTCTCCAATGCTTCCTGGTTCCACTTTGAGGTTTTTCAATGATTTCCCTGGCTCTGTCGACTTTTCGAAGAGCTAATGATCCCATCATCAGGGCCGTATACCTGCAGTGACTTTGTCCTGCATTCATTATCTTCGTCAGCAGTACCCGTCCGCGACAATCAGCGTTGAGGTAGAAAAGCCAGGCCGTGAGGGGCTGCAGGATCTTGCAGAAGAAGCTGATGTGGTGTTTTACTCGAAGGGCTGGGCTCAGGTATGAATTTCCCAAATGATGAGGCTACTTGATGTACGTTCTGACGCCAGTGACACTTCGCTTCTAGGGGATGGGATATCAAACTCCTGAAGAATGTGTTCAGCAACAAGCCACTTTAACACGGAAAGCGTATGTTTCTTGAGGCGTGCCTCCTGCGAAGGGTGTTGATTGATGGTTCTCCTAGGTCACTTCTCTGCTGCACTTGGGGTCAAAGTGGTGCCGTAGCTTTCGAGACTAGCGCTCAGAGTCTGGCCCATTGCCCTGCATATTCTTCGGCCGATTTCCAAGTTGTCGAGTAAGTCTTTCTGTTCCATCTTGCACTCGATTCTTGTTCTGTATCATTGCTTCAGTCTCGTGTTCTCTTCTCTTGCTTCCTCCTCTTCGATTCTATTTTTACTTGTGTATCAGTCTTGCAGGGTCTAATCAACGTCACTGACTGTGAACAGCCCAATTGGTGCAGGTGACACATTCCTATCTGGGATGCTGTATGCCCTACTCTGCCGGGGTGATGAGTGGAGTCTGTCACAGAAACTGGGTTTCGCAAATCGGCTGGCGGGTATGAAGGTCTCACAGGAGGGCTTTTCGGGACTTGCACGAGCTTTGGAGTCATTTCTATAGAGCTCAATAACGTGATATATCAATTCCTAATTTCTACAGACACCCATGCTTCAAATTTCGAAAAGACTATCCAAAATGGGGTTTCAATCGATGCGGAATATATTATAGGTGTCGTGTGCGTCTACTTGTAACCCAAACATACCCTGCACCACGAGCTAGGATATTTTTGTTAGGCAGTACCCCTCGTAAGCTTCTGGAGCATATTTCCATAAAAGGGGAAGGTCGATAACAGGTCATGATTTGTATGCTAGAACCCATCGCCGGAGGAAAAGAATCACGTGACTAAAAGATAGTAAGGCGGTCACCGCCAAAAATTATTCTGCCCGCAGCTTTTTCTAAATTTGCGGGCGATCAACAGCATCGGAGTCTCCCAATTGCTGCAACCGCATACACCATGGCATCCGTTTACAAGACCGTTTCGAAGAAGGCAGCTCGCCAGCTCGCCAAGGAGGAAGAGTTTGACGAGGAGGATATTGCAATGGACGAACTTCTCTCCGACGCCAACGACACCACCGACAGCGAGGATGATGAAGAAACTACGACCGAATCGGCCAAGAAGCAGCTCGCTGCAGGCTTTATGCCCAAGACCCGTGTGCTTATGCTGACCTCCCGGGGTGTCACATACCGGTATGTTGAATGCGCCTAGTTCTTTAAGTCAAAAATGAAACCATTGCTGATGTTTTCATGTTACAGCCATCGTCACCTGCTCGCCGACCTTGCCTCTTTGCTCCCCCACACCCACAAGGAAACCAAGCTCGACACAAAGAAGAAGACCGCTGGATAC
This sequence comes from Aspergillus ibericus CBS 121593, assembly GCF_003184845.1. NCBI lineage: Eukaryota > Fungi > Ascomycota > Eurotiomycetes > Eurotiales > Aspergillaceae > Aspergillus > Aspergillus ibericus. Next base: position 430,279 of record NW_020292111.1, read on the forward strand.
AACCTGCTCCTCAACTCCCTCGCCGACCTCCATTCCTGCAACGTGATCTTCTTCCTCGAGGCCAAGAAGCAGGGTCAAGATCTGTACCTCTGGCTGTCTCGCCCCCCCAACGGACCGACGATCAAGTTCCACGTCGCCAACTTGCACACCATGGCCGAATTGAATGCCGGATTCAGCGGTAACTGCCTCAAGGGTGGCCGTGGCCTGGTGGTGTTCGATCGCTCGTTCGACGAGCAGGGCCCGCTCATGAGCCAGCCCGGCCAGGAATACCGGGGTCTGATCCGGGAGATGCTGCGCGGTGTCTTCTGTGTCCCCAAGCGTGGTGTCAAGGGTATGAAGCCGTTCATCGACCGCATCATTGGTATCTTCGGAGTGGATGGCAAGATCTGGATCCGAGTCTACGAGATCCGCGAGTCTGAGCCCGGCAAGAAGGATGGTGAGGATGCCAAGGCCGGTCCCAAGAGCAAGGATGGTCAGCCTGAGGTGTCTCTCGTCGAGATCGGCCCCCGCTTTGTCCTTACGCCCATTGTCATCCTGGAGGGTAGCTTTGGCGGTCCCGTCATCTACGAGAACAAGGAGTACGTCAGCCCCAACCAGGTTCGTCGTGAGGTCCGCATGGGCAAGGCGGCTCGCTACGCGCACCGCCGAGATGTGCAGACCGACCGATTCGCCAAGCGGTCGACGCTGGGACTGGGTGATGGCGAGAAGAAGCCGGATGCGCTCGACACGAGGCAGCTGTTCAAGTGATGGATTTCCGTTTTGTTCGTTCTCTATGCTGTTTTACGCCCTATTAGACTTTGATATCCTCAAGGGATGTATATGTATTGATGCGAGGGGTACATGCATGGTCCTGCTGGCGTCTGGTGTGAAATCATAATAAAAGTTTTGATGCTACGGTTCAATGTTGGATTCCACGACTCACGTAGGGCTCTTCAAGACATGCCGTTCGCGTAGTATCTAGAGACAGGTCTCTTCTATTTAGAGATCGCAGGCTCCCTCACAGCGTGATGCGACATGCGGCAAGGGCGTACGGAATTAAAAGCGAGAGGGGTATGGAATATGGCGTGCTGCTATTCTGGAGTCCGACCCAATCGGGATAGGGCCAAATGGGGAATGTCAAGTGATCTGGCGGCGGGTCTCTTTTTGGCTGCCCCGGATTTCTTCCCAGCAACTGCACCCTTCCGTCCGTCGTCATGGCCCCCCTTTCGCAATCCAGCCCGGAGTGGCTGCTGGGTGCTTCTGCGCCTTCTTCCACGATGACCTCGAGCCTACTTTGTATTCCCTGTGTTTTCACTATCCCCAAGGGCGGGGTTGCGACTTAGGTCCAGCTCGTGATCGCGACAGCCCGTTGACTCACTGCAGCGGCGAGACTATCCCCGTGTTTAGTACCGACGATTGAACCACACCTGCTTTCATACACCCAGCCTCAGTATCCTACTGTAATAAGTGCGCGTCACGGGTTCATCTGCTTGCCGCTGTCAGATTGACGTCCCTAGATCCCCAATCCACCGAGCCATGCCATTCCATCAGCTTGCCACGGAGCTTCTGCTCCATATCTATCGTTCATGCGACTCGGTCTCCGATGTGATGAATCTGACAATGACCTGTCGGCGACTGCATACCGTTTTTCACCGGTCCAATAAGCTGCAGATCCTGGTTGATGTTGCGGAGTCCGAGCTCGGCCCTTTAGATGATATCATCCAGATTGTCACGCAGAATACCAGCCAACGCGCCCATCTTTTCCGTACCGCACCCATATCCGACTCCCTCCTAAAGCAGATCGTACAAATCGGGCATGTGGCTCAGAAGTGGGAAGTCATATACCCGGTCAAGAAATGGAAGGTTGACTACGAGAACCGCCGCTCGCTGGATGATGACGAGCGGTTCCGGCTTCGTCGTGCAATCTATCGTCTGTGGCTGTATCACCGGGCATTCCACACAGACATCTATGGTCGGCTCAGCCGCACCATTCCACACATCGTCACCGAACGGGCGCAACTTCTGCATAACTGGTCCACGGCTGAGCTGGCCGAGATTGAGGACGTGCGTTTGATAATCGGTGATATCGTGCAGAACCACATTTGTCCCAGCAACGGGACCATCCAACGCAAGTTCCGAAAGCGATACCCGGAGAGTAACCACCAGTTGACGTTCAATATTCATTTGAATTACCCTACGAGCAGTAATCCCGCTGGTCCGCCCAGCCTGTTCGAGAAAGACCCCAACCCGGCCGAGCAGTATTTCCACACAGCGCACCCCAGTAACTTTACCGAGTCTCCGGCAAAGTACAAGTCGCGGTTTCGCAATGATTACTTTCATGACCCTGGGTTCGAGGGTTGGGGTGACGAGATCCCACATTATTATGTTGTGCAGGACATGTTGAAGCTTGATCCCGGCCAGGTGCTGTGGCTGCGAGAACACGCGCCTCTCAAAGAGCAAGTGGAAGTGTACATCCGGTCCTTGGGGGACTGGTTCCGAGACAACGGAGAAACCTTTGGCGACACGCTGGAGTGGGTGATGAAAGAGCGGGGCGACGATATTGATGAGTTCCGAGCTGCTATCTCAGACCGGGAGATTGGTGTGGTGTGGGATTGATTTGATGAATCCAGCCCGTTTATGCATAGCATATTTATGAGATGGACATTACTACGGCGTTGAGCAATGAGCTAGAATTATCTACAGCAATCAAGACTGTCTCTTCACGGTTTCAGCAACCTTCATACACTACTCCACGTATCTGAACATCTGCAAGTAGGTCAAAGTCAGAATTCTCCCATATCCCCCAAGCAAACCCACACTCTCAACATCTCAGCTCCAACTAGAGAAATTCTGATCTCTCCATTACCGACACCCAAATCTAGCCATAAAACGGTCCACTGTCATCCTACCTGCCTCAAGGTTCGACCCGGAAGCCGCTCCGAGTGTACTCCGTTAGCCCGCCTTTCATGTCACCCACGTGTCCAGAAGCTTAGAGCCAAACCCCATTTCCTACACCGTACTACTAAATTCCATATTCCCCTATGCCAAACGGAAGTCTATTCCGCTCATCTTTTCCCATGTAGCCAGTTGTACCCTAGTCACGCAGACAGATAAATCCTACCGCGCATGTCTATCCTCTACGGGGTTCCGTACGGAGTGCTAAATATACTACTAACTACATAGTATTACTTATTGTGCATTTCCATTCTATTATTATCGACAGAGCTACGGAGGATCCATACATGACTCGCAACCCACCGCCCCCTACCTAGACCATACCTACCTACCTCGCCCCGAGTCCCGACTCCCGACAGTCCAAAAGCCAAAGAAAATAGGACAGGATAAGTAGCGCCCCCTGATCAACCCGATCTAAACCGCACGGGGAATAAATTCAGCCGCGGCGGCTAACAGTGGGCTTGTGGGGTGGGGGGAGACCGCCAATGTTGAAACGTGAAACATGGTCTAGCCAGGCTAGTTCTAGCGGGTGGTTCTTCCTTTCGCGAATCTGACAGCTGGGCGTCAGCAGTAAGCACCAAGGGATTTTTTTTTATTGAGGTCTTTGTTGGTTGGGTGTTCTTTTTATCTGTGGGTGGTAGTTGTGCTGTATATTGCTGGGATTGGGGATTGGGGATTGATGGGCTGATGGAATGAAAGTGGATGTGGCTTCGTGGGGCTCCCGGTCGAGAGGTGGGCCGGGGGTTTATGCCCGCATGGGGTTATTAACTTCTCATAAATGCTAAGGTCTAACGGGCGGCGGTCTCCATCCGAGGCGAGGCGAGGCCAGGCCGGATTCCAGACGGGGGCGATCGCTGGGCGCTTTTTTGTGGTAGTATTTGTATGGCGGAACTGACAACGGTGTACCTAAACTGAACGGACGCCAGGGGAAAACAACCAATTCAAACTCGGGTTCGGTAAACCAACAGGGATGGGATCGGTCATTAGGCAGATATCATGGGAAAACGAAACAAGACGTTAATAAGATCAATTTCATCAGTTTAGAACATGGGGAAAGGAGAAAGGAAATCCATAGGGAAAAGAAAAGAAAAAGAAAAAGACAAGGCAACAGAAGATATAAAGGCAAAGCGAAGGTGTCGGGAAATGTGATGTCCAACAAACACCGCCGTACAATGTCCATGACCCCAGGTGCCATTCCTAACAACGTCCCTCTTGTGTATCATCTCCAGGAGGCTAAGTAACAGACAAAATAAGAGTTCAAGACCGTTCAATTATCACATCACAAAAATAAAAGTCGTTGCGGTTGACGTGTCACACATTCCCCGATCTCGTGGCCTCTTAACAGCATCCCTGCTTGGTCTTCGGGTCCTCCGACTCGTCGATCCTCACCATGTCGCGGCGGTCGCCCAGGACGGTCTGTCCGGCATCACCACCATCCAGAGCCTTGCTGGACACGATGCGGTAGATTTCTAAGCGGAGACAAACATCAGTATGATAAAGCGCGCCCGGAGACCCAAGATAAACAAGCCTAACCTGTCAGGATGTTCTGGAAAGCAAGCTCGACGTTGCTGGCGTCAAGGGCAGATGTCTCAATGAACGACAGGTTGTTCTCGCCTAGTGGCAGGTCAGTATAGCACTCTCGGTCAGGGAGATGTCAGCAATAAGGCCCCCACGTACTGGCAAATTGCTTGGCCTCTTCCGTGGGCACAGCCCGCAGGTGGCGCAAATCACTCTTGTTACCGACCAACATGATCACGATGTTGGAGTCGGCATGGTCGCGAAGTTCTTTCAACCACCGGTTGACATTGTCGTAGGTCTGGTGCTTGCTAATATCGTAGACGAGGAGAGCACCGACGGCACCACGGTAGTAAGCGGAGGTGATGGCACGGTAGCGTTCCTGACCAGCAGTATCCCAAATCTGCGCCTTGATCGTCTTAGAGTCGACCTGGATCGAGCGGGTAGCGAACTCGACGCCGATGGTGGACTTGGAGTCCAAGTTGAACTCGTTGCGGGTGAAACGACTCAAGAGGTTGGACTTTCCAACACCGGAGTCTCCGATCAGGACAACTGTTCAGGAGAATCCACGGGTGGTTAGTCGTGCATCGCGGAAATGCGACCGACACCGGGGGAGAGGAGAACGAGCGGCGACGGCGCAGAGGAGGGAAGTGGCAACTTTACCTTTGAAGAGAAACTACCAGGTCACCCGTTAGTTATTCGGAGCTTGGCAAAGGGGGTGGGAACCGGCAGAAAGAGGATACTCACATCGTACTCGTCGTTAGCCATGAGGGGTGGTTGTGAGAGCTCGCTTGGCTTTATTACAGGTAAGATTGGGTGGACTGAGAAGGGAGTCGACGTGGCCGAGCTGGGAGGTTGGAGGCGCTGGACAGAGTTGAGTCTGACTTTCGGGGAGGGAGGGGCGCAACGATGTCAGTCGGGTTTCAAGAACACGGATCCGAGAGAGAGAGAGAGAGGCACCGGGGGGAGGTGGAAGCGGACCGGGGGACTTTAAATGCACCGACTGGGAGGGGGTGGAGATGGGAAGCTTACCGTGGAGAGTGTAGGGGAGGCAGGCACCGGGGCAGGGAGATTAGGAGGTTATCCAGACTGACTTTCTCCCCTACCGATTCCCGTCCGTCGTCGCAGTGCCGAGTGCTCTGCCTCCCCTTCCGGCCTAGCGCGAAATCACGTGGCTCCACTGCAGGTCGGCGGCGCGAGGTTCCAGTCCCTTCCAGTCGCCCATTTATTGATCAATAATTTAAGGTGTCCTGCTGGGGAGAGATTGATCTCAACCCGGTCAACTTCGTCGGGGGCCCTGTGTGCGTGTGCGTGTGCACAAGTCCTTGTTGGCCCTGCAGCTCTTTCACCGGGTTTGCCGCCGTTTGCCTGTGGATCTACCGTGTACTCGCTTGCGCTTGCATGAGCAACTGTGCTTCCGGCGAATACATACCTGTCGGCTTGATTTCCTCGACTTACGGCTCATCATGCTATGCTAGGCGGTTATCCTGTAGCTTGATTGCCATCGTTGGCCTTGGCATCCAGTCCTGTTTGCTCTGAAGTTCCGCCCTGCATTCCTCTGGTTCCACCGATCCGACGAACCAATTCTCACCCGCGCCTCATCTTCGCGTCTTGCCCTTGAACCTGGCAATGACTGAGAGACAAGATGAGGATGACGATGACATCTCCGTCACTTCGACTGTGCCCAGCCCGCAAGACTCCGAGTATGAGGTGGAGGCTATCCTAGCCGAGTTTCAATTCCCAGATTCGTTGAGGTATCTGGTCAAATGGGCTAACTACCCGGAATGGAGAAATTCTTGGGAGCCCGCGGAAGCCTTCTCGACGGATGAGACCCTTGCCGAGTGGGAGCAAAGGAAACGAGAGATTGCCCAAGGGAAGCGCGAAAAGTATGACGTAGCCAAATGGGAGCAGATGATGATCAACGTCGAAGACGAGAAGGACGAGAGACAACGCAGAAGAAAAGCCAAAAGAACAAGACTCGGCTTATTGGCCGACGACGGAACATCGCAGACCTCAAGTGATGGAAGCAAACTTCCAACTTCTCGGGACAGCTCCCGGGTGAGTGCAAGTAAAGGGACTGCGCAGACAACGCCCTCGGATCCCACGCCCGGCTCTCAGCCGTTACTCCTGGGAAAGCCGGTCCTGACAACTAACCGCATTATATCGAAACCGCCCCTGGTAATGTTTGGAAGTGGTCCAAAGCCGGCGCCAGCTGTACCGCGTGCTACGAAGACGGCCCACGATTCGGACAATAAGTGGTTTTCGAACCTGTCCACCAGGAGGAAACATGAAAAAGCTAAATATAGAGAGCCAACCCCCGATATAAGTCAGCTACAGCTCGTTCGTCCATCGGAGTGGCCGTCCAGAACTCCTCTGCCTCCGATAAGGCCTGGTTTTCGCTATGCCAGCCCGTCTCCTGATCAAGAATCGAACCAGACTGGGCCGGACCAGTCTGCTTCACACATGGAAACGGAGACCGCTCATGAAGCTGCTCGCTTACCTGCCATTGATGGACCCAGTCCATCCATGATTCCAGAATCATCTCGTAGAGACCGCCATCCTAGTCGTCTCAACACATCGAATGAAGACCTTATCCCCATTCTACCTCGGAGGGAGCCGGGTCCTCAGGCCAAATCCGTATCCGGCCGTTTCTGTAATCCTCACGAGGTGCTGGTCGATATGTACTATGGTCCAGACAAACAACGGATTGGCCTCTCCAGACTATGTGGACTTAATGCCATGTCTGCGAAAAACCTTATCTACGCCAAGGCCGGTCCCTATATTGAGGTCTGGTTTCAGCATCTTTGCACCATGGAGGATTATGAAATCCTCTGCCATAATGCGGTACGTGCCTTGCTTTGTGATTCACAATCCGGTCACAGTGGTTAACCCCACCAAACATGTTAGATCCGAAATCGCGTGTTTTGTACTGGGTGGATTGAGGGATATAATGATACGGAGCCCAATGTTTACCGCATGGCACAAGAACTCGAGCGAAGCAACCTTATGGCAGTATTTCCGGGCCAGAAGACAAAGAACGTGTTGATTGCCTTTCCATCTAATTCACCGAGATTTGCGTCACTTGGATACATTCCCAGAGCCCGTCCAGATACCTTCCTAAAGGTCATTGTGAGGGCTCCTTTGGAGTCTTTGGGGTCCATTGATCGACTTCACTCCAGGTTAGTAGTCGACGACTGGAAATCAGACTCTCACAGTCCGGATACTCCAGTAACGGATTCCCCTCGCCGCAAAGACTTTGAGGGTGAACCCGATGCAATAGAGGACAAGGCCGATTCTTCTTCTATGTCAATATCGCCAGTTAGGCAAGAGCCAGAATCGAAAGAAGACCATTCGATGGAGTTAGCTGATACCGCGAAGCGAGAGACTTCACAGAAGCCCTTGGAGCTTGACCTGACTGAAGAAAAAGATTTGCCTGACGATCCTCAAGCACCAGTCGACCCCATGGAGATCGACCAACGACCTAACACCGCTTCAGCGGTAGGCGACCAGCAATTGATATCCGCCCTAGCCACAGCCGATCTCAAGACCCTATTTAAAGATACGTTTGGGGTGTCATATGGGGAGCTGGTGAAAGTTAACGCCGCAGAAAAGGTACAAGTTGCAGAAGCGTTCTATCTCATGTTCGATTCCGAGACTCTTCACCAAGAGTTCCTAACCCTCGAAGCATTTTTGAACGGACACAACCCAGTCATATACTCCTCTCGTCAGGAAGGAGACTGGGAGAAGTTCGCACGGACCGTTAGCGTAGGGGTTGTCTTGGTGTGTCCCCTTCCCTACAGACACTCGGACGTACTGAAATGCTAACAAAAGTAGTTCCACGAGAGCTTTGTTGATTTTCACACGCTACCCTTTTTCAAGAATCTCATCTGCAAGCCATTCAACTTCTGGAGCGTATCTCTGAACAAGCCTCTTGAATACGCCGAGCGGCCCTCACATTTCCAGCGCATTTTCCCACATGGCGGGGTTATTCTGATAACGGAAGATTTCATGCTTGGGGAGCCAGATGGAACCATCATCATCCTGGCATGGTTCAATGACTGGATCAAGAAAAAGTTCCCCGGCAACTGGAAGATCATGTTTCGCCCCGCAGTCATGGACTGGCTCCTGAACCTACCAGAACCGGCAGACGAGTCCAAGCACGGAATGTACGTTATCCCCTCCGAGGAAATACCACCAACTCCAGACCTAAAAATCTCTAACCAAGCATCCTGTCTCTAGATGGCTCACAATGTACCGTCTCATCCTGCAAATCTGCAGCCCGTCCGCCTACGACACTCCACCTGGTGAGATCTTGACCGGTGCCACCGACGAATACTTCGAAAGCAACGCCATATCCCCACCCAACCTCCCTAGCTACGGCTCTCGCACCGAAGACGACAATCCCGACATCCCCAAAGGGCTGACCCAAGACCATCGCAACACGGATCACCTAGTGGAATTCTTCGCGGGCTGGGGCCTGGTCCATCGCCACCGGTACCGGCGGTTCGTCGTTCTGACACGACTGAAGCCACTTCCGAGATGGGAAGCATGGCAACATCTCGAGCTCAAATGGGGCGCGAAAGACTTCATGAAGACCTTCAAGGTGGATTACCGACATTACTGGTCCAAACTGAACTCTTCCTCCTCAACCAGGCCAAGCACACCCGGAGAACCAAAAGCGCAACCCGACCCCTTCACCCCTCATACACCCCGGGCTTCTGCTCCTACTCCTGCTCCTGCTCCAGTTCCTGCTCCAGGCCTCAGCAATGAAATGGATGGGTCGAGATATGGTCGACTGCCTGGTTCCAGCTGGCCTTCGTATCCAGAACCATATCACTGAATCTACGGGAACATGTGGTTGATGATCTAGTTTTGTAGAAACAATCATTTGATGTGCTTTCGGTATTGGCGGCAAGATACTACTAGTCTTTGGCGGCTTATTTTGGTTTCTGTTTCAATGCCCAATGGTGTGGCTCTGTTACATGGTGTATATATCACTCCTTGTGGGTTACCAGTTACTATTGTGCCGTACACGATGAAAAGAAGACCGTAATATTGACAAATGGGACTCGGTATGTGGATGAGTTTATCATATTAACAAAAAAACAAAACCAACGTAAGTACTGCCGAGCATGATGAGTAAACGAGGTTAGGTATCAACACCGCTAACGCCAGGACCAATCGCTCGATGAGATAACGACACAAAAAGACTAAGGAGCCCACTACTATGCGTCAGGCATTCCATATTTACAGCAACAGCGAAACCCCGATCTTCATACTTAGAAGCCCGCCGACTGGGTACGATATTCCCGGAAACTGGCGATCGGGGGAAGTTCATCCGATGGCGGTGGTTTGGGGCTCTTGTCTTTTCCCTTCTCTGCCTTTTCGCGACGGACCTTCTCTTCCCATTTGCTTTCTTCGGCGGCGATCATGGAGTGGAAGCGACCGCCTTGGCCGCGGGCGAGATAGATGGGCTTTTCGTTGCGCTCGGCGACGGATTCGGTGACGAGGACGAATTTTACGCTGGAGCCGGGGGTCTCGAACATGGCGTCGCTGAGGATGGTTTCTAGCTCGCTGCGGAGGGCACGGGCCCCGGTGCCCATGGTGAAGGCGTTGGCAGCGATTTTGTGCAGGGCTGGAGTCGTGAAGCGGAGCTCGATGCCGGAGAGATTAAATAGAGTCGTGTACTGTGCTAGGAGCGAGTTGCGGGGTTCGGTCAGGATCCGGACGAGGAGAGGGGTGGTTAATGTGGAGAGCGCGGCGGTCACCGGCACACGGCCGACTAACTCGGGGATAAAGCCGTAGTTTTGTAGGTCTGTGGGGTTGAGAAGATCTAAGGCGTTGAAATAGGTTGGTTCGCCGTCAGGTGACCCAGACGAAGCAGAAGTGAAGAAGGGGAGATGTTTTTTGTATAATGCCTCTTCTTCGGATCCTGGGAGTATGGGGATGGGCTGATTGCTTCCGGGGCTGGATGCTCTGGATCGGTCGTTCGTGATAGCTGAGCCCCGAACGGGCTGGCCAAAGCCGATCGAACCGCGAGAGATTCTATCCATGATTACTTTGTGCAGACCGACGAAGGCGCCAGAGAAGATGAAGAGGATGTTGTCCGTGCGCACATTATAAACCTCGCCTTTTTGAGGCATGTTCCCGCCATTGGGAGTGTACGGAGAGTTTCCAAGGGGGCTGTTGGATGGGAATGAATTGGGTGGACTGCCGGTGCGAGGTGCGCTTCTTTCTTGTTTCGCTTGGATTTGCACGGTTGTGCCCTCGATGAGCTTCAAGAGAGCCTGCTGCACTCCTTCACCGCTGACATCCTTCCCGTGACTGACCTTTGCTGCCGCAATCTTGTCCACCTCATCCAAGACGATTATGCCGCGCTCCGCCTGTTCAACGTCGTAGTTCGCAGCAGCTAAAAGCCTGTGAACGCATACTTCGGCATCCTCCCCAATGTAGCCGGCCTGCGTGAACGGGGTACAATCGGAAATGCTGAATGGCACAGAGAGTATTCTCGCCAGTGTCTTTGCCATCAGCGTCTTTCCAACACCGGATGGTCCCAAAAGAAGAATATTGGATTTCTCCAGCTGCAGTGCTGATGAGTCGTCGAGTTCCGGCTGCGCCGACGGGAGAGGCAATGTGTCTACTTCGGAGGGTATATGGACGGTTCGTTGCTGACCTGGGAATTCGTCTGATCCGATCTTAGCGGAGTTCGGGGGATGTGACAGGCGTGAGAATTAAAATCACTTACCCTCGACCGGGTGATGTTCAATTGCTTCCTTACGCGCACGCTTCGCCAGCAACTCTGCATTTTCATCTTCGCGTCTTTGTAGCTCTTGTACTCGTTGATAATGATTGAACACGGCGACACTAAGGATCTTTTTCGCGCGGTCCTGGCCAACAACAAACTGGTCTAGGTATTGCTTCAACGTTCTGGGGGTTACCCGGGGTGCTCCGAAAGCCGGAGCAGACGCCAGAGGGCCAGCGGTGGGGAGACCCGGTTCATAGCTGCCAGTCCATGGCTGACTCGTGAAATCAGAACGATCGAACTGAGACAGTGTAGGGAACGTGGCTGATGAGCTGGTGAATCCACGGCGGACAGGGCGGATATGCGGCTTCGGCGCACGCCGATAGCGGACGAGGGAGTTGCGGTGCGCCCTGAGGGGGCCACGGGCCTGGATAGGCAACCGTAGCATGACCAAGGACGATGATACCTGAGGAAGGGGGTGCTGGACGTGGCCGGGGCAGATCGAGGAAGAGACGAGTCCGCAAGGGAGGAGAGAGGAAGACGAAGGTGAGGAGGCAGTCAGAAGACCGCCAACTCCGATGGCAGCAGATAAGATGCAATACAATCAAATCGGTCGATAGCTTTCCCCGCAGCACGTGATGCTTATCACCGACGATACCCGCGCGTGACGTGGTCTGGAAGGGATCAACTGCCACGGTAATATGGCGCAGCCGGACTCGTAGAAAAGAAACTCTGTGGACGACGTTTCTGACTTCCTTTGTGCTTCGGAAATGATGATTGTCAGGCAGCGAGGTCTGAGGTCGTGTTTCGTCATCCGGATACTCCAATTGCGTCGCACGGTGGCGGTCCTTGCGGGCCCCGATCGTCATTCCGTCTCTCTCTGTCCCCGACCTCGCTCATGGGCCCTCGATCAACTCCGGTAAGACAGCGTGCATCCTAAATACCTATTCAGGTCGAGTACTACAGGTAATGATTTCGAAGGACAAAGGACCTAAGTTCGTCAAGCATTTATAAGTAAAAACTTTCGTATGCTTCTCCGTCGTTGCTGTCGTTCGGGCAAGCGAGGGAGCAAGCCAGTCTACCAAAAGGAAGCATTGAAACTAGTAACAACCATAACGATGCCCATTGGCTTAGATTCCTAAATTCTTCCTGTAAGCCGTCTTTCGCGCGGCAAATGCGGAAGATCCGGATCGTACATGTAGCTCTAGCCAGTCGAGCGGTGCCGTCCCTATAACCCACCAAGGGCTTGTGAACCCGGCTGCCGCCTTTCCGAGTGAGGCGTACCTTGTTATCCGATCATTGGAACATCATGTATATGTCGGGAAGCAATAGCCCTAGGGCGCTTGATGAGCAATAACCTGGGGCGCCGACTGGTTGAAGACCAGTAGCATTGACTCTAGCCATGGGATCCAGCATGGTAGCGGGTTGCGCCAGCAAATGGCCGCAAGTCGAGACAACCTCTTTCCAGATAGAGAAAAGGATTGAGCGGGCTGCCCTCGAAGCACTCCATACTTTGGTAGTCCACCAGGCTAGCTGCTTGTTTTGAATGCGGGTTGTTGCTCCATCGTCTGGGATATGAAATTCCGCAATGCTGCCCAACGGTTGGAAGATGAGCTTGTATCTGTATTCGATTCGGCGATGGTTGGCACTGTTGCCTGCATGCTGGACATCTGGGCCATATTTTTGGCGAACCGATCGCGCTCCACCCGTTCCAGCTTCTCTCTACGCTTCATTGCACCGGGTCTATGCTGCAAAGTCTTCTGCTTGATGATATTGACCTGTTTGCTAGGGTCGTTGACTTCATCCTCGGCGTCCGGAAGGGCATCGGCCAACGAGTCGAGGGTGGCAAGTTTTTTGGAGGCACGCCGACGCTTTGACTTCTGAGAGCTCTTTTCTATTCTGGATACGAAACTGGCGTGCTTGATCAGGCGCTTGTCCTTCTTTGTTGTGCGAAACTCATCGTCGAAGAAGCTTGACTTGGTGGAGGGGAGAGCGCCTTTGCCACTTGCGGGCTTTTTGACAGATCTAATCGGAGCCTGCTCAGGGAAGCAGATGTGGTGAGAGGGGATTCTCACATGCGAAGGAGTGGGACGACTTACCATGATAATTTGCGCGGCTTCGTGGTCAGGCAAGACGAAAAGACTTGCATGTGCTCGCGGGACTGATTCTGCGTCGATTCCGATAGTTTTGCCGACTAGTCCGGATCCGCCCTAGTCCCAAACCGAGGTTGGCGCTGGGCGCTAAAACAAGAAGACCCCCCGGCTCACCGCCCAGGTGACATGCGACTCAGCGACTGGGCTGGCCTGGGTTGGGTGGTTGGGGCCCTTAGGCGGCGGTCGACGTCGTCAGAGGACCCTGGCAGAGGCCGTCTTCAGTCACAGATCCCTCGGGCTTTGTCTCAACGCTGACCATTCGGGTGCTATCCTGGGTTGCTCCCAAGGCCGATAAGAACCTCAACACTAACGGTGGGACCCAGCAGGGCACTAGTCCAGGCTAGGCCAGCGTAGTGCAAGGCCACCGAACTTGATCGTCATATTTCCATCAGAGTCTTTCCCCCTGCTCCTGGTCCAGATTTTCTCGGGAGGCAAAGATCCACATTCACGGGTACCGAACCCGCCTTTTTATCTTGCACTGGCCTGGCACTTACATCAGGGAACCACCGCCTGACTCCGGGTTGAAGAAGATTGCCATCTAATTTGCGACATTGCATGTGGATGCGGTCCCCAGCGCGCCTTTTATCTCGCCGGACGTGCCCTCCCACCTTGAGGACAACTGTGACTCTACCTCGGCCCCAGACCCCCTATCACCTCCCCTCTACCCCATTGAGTCGGGAATTCTCGCCGCGTCTATCAGTTTCGACCATACTTAAGCCCCGAGGCTCCCTCGCAGTCCGCTACTTTTCGTATAGTCGTTTCCGACCTTCAAGCAATCCCGCCAACAACGAAGCAACAATGGGTTCCCTTGGACCGTACCAGCGCAAGCACAAGGTTACTGTGGTCGGCTCGGGAAATTGGTATGTGCAAGATGGCGGTCCGTGACTTTGCCCAATGCCACAGCGCTGATGAATGTAAAGGGGATGCGCAATTGCCAAAATCGTCGCGGAGAATGCCGCCAGCAACCCTGCGATCTTCGAGGAGAAGGTAGAGATGTGGGTTTTTGAGGAGAAGGTTGAGATCGCGAAATCGTCTCGGCACTATGATCCCTCTTCGCCACTCTGCCAAGGCCCGCAGAACTTGACGGAGGTGATTAACCAAACTCACGAGAATATCAAATATTTGCCAGGAATCAGTCTTCCCCCCAACTTGCATGCTAATCCCTCGTTGGTGGACGCAGTCAAGGACAGTACTATCCTGGTCTTTAACCTCCCTCACCAGTTCATCATCAAGACCTGCGAGCAGATCAAGGGTAAGATCCTGCCGTATGCGCGGGGAATCTCCTGCATCAAGGGTGTCGATGTGAATGAGGAGGGTATTCATCTTTTCTCTGAGACAATTGGCAAAATCTTGGGTATTTACTGCGGTGCCTTGTCTGGCGCAAACATCGCGAGCGAGGTTGCCCTAGAAAAATGGTCCGAGTCAAGCATTGCCTATGATCCTCCGCACATGGATTCCAAGGCCCCGTCTCCCAATCGCTCTCCTTCCGAGTCGACTGAGAACCTCGTTCAGTTCGAACACAAGGATGTTTCGGGTCAACTTTCGAGAGTGAAGCTGCAAGCGTTGCCGTCTGATTACCCCCCTGTTGACCACGCCGTCCTGAAGTCGCTTTTCCATCGCCCGTACTTCCATATCCGTGTGGTGAGTGATGTTGCTGGCGTTTCCCTAGGAGGCGCCCTCAAGAACGTCGTCGCTCTCGCTGCCGGCTGGGTTGATGGCATGGGGTGGGGTGACAACGCCAAGGCTGCTATCATGCGAGTTGGCCTCCTGGAGATGGTCAAATTCGGTGAAAAGTTCTTCGGGGCCACTATTAATACTCGAACATTCACCGAGGAGAGTGCAGGCGTCGCCGACCTGATCACCAGCTGCAGTGGTGGCCGTAACTTCCGATGCGCCAAGCTCAGCGTCGAGAGAAAACAGCCCATCGAGAAAGTCGAGGAGACCGAACTCAATGGCCAAAAGCTTCAGGGCACCTTGACTGCGGTTGAAGTGAACAACTTCCTGAAGAAGCAAGGCCTTGAGGACGAGTTCCCCTTGCTTACTGCTGTCTACCGTGAGTAACCCAGCTCTTCGCTGATTTAAATCCATCCCATTACTGACCCTGAACAGGTGTTCTCGAGGGCACTATGTCTGTTGAGGATATTCCTTCATACATTGAGCGGTAAATGAGACCTGATGAGTTCTTCCCTTTGTCTTATGTTCGGGTTATTAATTTACGGGATTTGGTTCCTTTCGATTTTTAACAGAAAGCCGGAGTCTATATCGTACTTAGGAACCGGGCGGGTGACCAGCAGTGGCACCAGCCAGGCCGTTCTGAGCGCGCGGTTGTGATGGGGGTACAATTCATGCATACCCCTCTTTTGTTTTCTTTCCGTTTCTTTCTCCGGCCACCTTGTTTTAATTTTGATGACGATGATTTCGGGGAGGGGACCCTGTTGGTAGGTATACTTTGTCAAGATTTCTCATGCACATAGACCGATGACTATAGACGCAATGACACCGAATGGCTGAACCTTTTCCTTGTGTGCTCTAATCCCACTCAGTAACAACCACTAATTGCGCCTCTCCCCTACTCTGTGTGAGGATCATCATGGCCTGACAGGGCGTGAGGGGGAGCCGTGCGGAGGCCCGAGTCCGTGACCGGGCCGTTCCAGCCCGCTCGGCGGTTCGCTGGCTTTCATGATGTCAGTATTCCCGCGGGGTTGCGTTGCCCTGACCCCCAGGAACAACAAATCTTGTTCGGGCTCTTTCTTTTCTCTTTCTCTTAAATCCTCCCATCGTCTCTCGCTATCACTACATTCTCTTTCTAGGTCTTCGACGACACTCACTACTTTTACTGTCATTGCTTGGTCGGTCTAGCCAGCAACATCCCAAGGAACAAAGCCGCCAGACTCGCCATCGAGAAGCCACCCCTCAGTCTGATCACTTTGGTGGCTGAATCATCTCGAGCAGGGCTATCGAAATCATCGAACTCCGCAATGTCGTCTTCACGGCAGGTTTATCTGCTGCCTCTGAAAGACGATGGCTCGCCTGATGTGCCAGGGGGGTATCTCTACCTCCCCCCTCCGACCGACCTGCCGTACTTGCTTCGGTTTGTCATCGAGGGCAGCAGCTCGATTTGCAGAGAGGGTAAACTTTGGGTTAACATCCCTGAAAAAGGCGAGCCTTTCAGTCGTTCTGCTTTTCGGAGCTTCAGGTAAGAGTCATGAATAGCCGCGCTCTTATCAGCAGCTGACACTTTGAGGCGATCTCAGCCTGTCTCCTGACTTCAACAAGAACATTCAGATCGATGTACCCATCCCCTGTGCTGGCTCCTTTGCCTTCTATGTGACGTTTTCTCCTCTTCCTGAGTTCTCAGTCCTATCGACCCCTGCATCGGAACCGACACGTACTCCCACGCATTATATCGATGTCTCACCGAGGTTGACCCTTCGCGGCCAAGACCTGCCCCTCAATGCGCTTTCTATATTTTCCGTCATTTCCAAATTTATGGGCCAGTACCCAACAGACTGGGACAAGCATCTTAACGGTATTAGCCAGCGTAATTATAATATGGTACACTTCACGCCCTTGATGAAACGCGGAGCTTCCAATTCACCCTACAGTATTTTCGACCAGCTACATTTCGACGATGCGATTTTCCCAAACGGTGAAGACGATGTTTCTCATTTGATCTCAAAGATGGAAAATGAATATGGACTCCTATCGCTTACGGACGTTGTGTGGAACCACACTGCTAATAACAGCAAATGGCTGGAAGAACACCCAGAAGCTGGCTACAGTGTCAAAACTGCTCCATGGCTTGAGGCCGCACTCGAACTGGACACTGCATTGCTGAAGTTTGGACAGGATCTTCAGAGTCTTGGCCTGCCCACCGAGTTCCAAACGGTGGAAGACCTCATCACCGTCATGACCGCCATGCGCGACCATGTTGTCTCTGGCATTCGACTATGGGAGTTCTATGTCGTTGATGTTAGCGCTGACACACGAAGAATAGTCGATCAATGGAGGTTTTCCAATAACATAAATTTGACAGACGAAAAATGGTCACAGTTCGACCTTCAAGACTTCAAAAACCGGACCTTGAAACAGCAAGCGAGTCTCATCCGAGACCACGCCATTCCAACCTCGAAACAAGTTCTGGGAAGGTTTAGCAGAGCAATCGACCCCCAATTTGGAGCAGTCATACTGACGGCACTTTTTGGTCCTTATGATTCCACGGCTTCTGATACAAGTGTAGCCGAGAAAGACCTATCCAAGATACTCGACGAGGTCAATCTTCCATTCTACAAAGAGTACGATGCAGACGTCTCGGAAATCATGAATCAAATCTTCAACCGGATCAAATATCTCCGGATCGACGACCATGGACCCAAGCTCGGATCTGTATCAGAACGGAGTCCTTTGATCGAAACATACTTCACGCGGCTACCTCTGAACGATGTCACCAAGAAGCATGACGAAAGGGCATTAGCACTGGTGAACAACGGCTGGATATGGAACGCTGATGCTCTGCGGGACAATGCTGGACCTGACTCTAGGGCTTATCTGCGGCGTGAGGTAATTGTCTGGGGCGATTGTGTTAAGCTGAGGTACGGTAGCTGCCGTGACGATAACCCTTTCCTCTGGGACTTTATGACGGACTATACCCGTCTCATGGCCAAGTACTTCTCTGGATTCCGCATCGATAATTGCCACTCGACGCCGTTGGTAGTCGCGGAGTACCTGCTAGACGAGGCACGGAAAGTGCGACCTAACCTCACCGTTTTCGCCGAACTCTTCACTGGCTCAGAGGAAGCTGATTATATCTTTGTCAAACGCCTCGGCATTAATGCACTCATTCGTGAAGCCATGCAAGCTTGGAGTACCGGGGAGCTCAGCCGTCTTGTTCATCGTCACGGAGGCCGCCCGATCGGTAGTTTCGATCTAGACTTGCCATCTTCGGGCAGCAGCCACGCAATAGCCTCTTCCGGCATTGACACTGGCAAAGAAAAAGTTACCCACATCCGCCCTACGCCAGTGCAGGCATTGTTCATGGATTGTACTCACGACAACGAGATGCCTGCGCAGAAGAGGACTGCAAAAGATACACTACCGAATGCCGCTTTGGTGGCTATGTGTGCTTCAGCCATCGGAAGCGTCATCGGTTATGATGAAATCTATCCTCGGCTTGTGGATCTCGTCCACGAGCATCGGCTGTATTTCTCGGATTTTTCAGAATCCCCCAAGGTCGGGTTAGACACGCTCGAGGGAGGTATAGGCGGCATTAAAAAGCTACTCAATGACCTTCACACCAAAATGGGCGTTGAAGGCTATGACGAGACGCATATTCACCATGACGGCGAGTATATCACTGTTCACAGGGTTCATCCCCGAACACGGAAAGGTGTCTTCTTGATCGCGCATACAGCATTTCCTGGCCAGGACAGCAAAGCCATACTGCCGCCTACACATCTTGTTGGAACTCGTGCCAAGCATGTCGGGACATGGACCTTGGAGGTAGATGCGAGTGAAACAACCAAAGACAGGGTACTAGCGGATAAGTCCCTCCTACGGGGGCTGCCTAGCCGTGTCAGTGCCATTGAAGGCACCACACTGGAGGAGCGTGGTAAAGATACCACCATCTCTGTACTGGAGTCGTTTGTTGCCGGGTCTATCGCCTTGTTCGAAACATCTATGCCAAGTGTTGAACATGCGACTGGATTGGACAGCCATATCACCGAAGGCGTGGATCAAGCGTTCTCGGATCTCAGCTTGGTGGACCTGAACTTTGTCCTTTACCGCTGCGAGGCGGAAGAGAGAGACTCGAGTAATGGCCAGGACGGGGTATACAGTATCCCCAACCATGGCCCCTTGGTTTACGCCGGCTTGCAGGGTTGGTGGAGTGTGCTTGAGACCATCATTAAGTACAATGAACTAGGCCACCCGTTATGCGAGCACCTGCGCAACGGTCAGTGGGCCCTGGATTTTATCGTTGGTCGTTTGGAAAAGCTGGCACAGAAGGAAGAACACTCTGCTCTCGACAAGGCAGCTACATGGCTGCGGGAGAAGTTCCAAGCTGTCCGCGAGCTACCAAGCTTTCTTCTACCCCGGTATTTTGCCATCATCGTCCAAATTGCCTACAATTCTGCCTGGAAACGCGGAATTCAACTCTTGGGACCGCGTATACAAAACGGCCAAGAATTCATACATCAACTTGGTATGGTGAGTGTCCAACAAACAGGATATGTGAACTCCGCGTCGTTGTGGCCTACAAAAATAGTGCCGAGTCTCGCGGCTGGCCTCCCGCATTTTGCGGTAGACTGGGCAAGATGCTGGGGCCGCGATGTGTTTATATCGCTTAGAGGTCTTCTTCTCTGCACAGGTCGATTCGATGATGCTAAGGAGCATATATCTGCATTTGCAAGTGTTCTCAAGCATGGCATGATTCCGAATCTCCTCAGCAGTGGAAAACTTCCGCGCTATAATTCTCGGGATTCTGTATGGTTTTTCTTGCAATCGATCCAGGATTACACCGAAATGGCCCCGGATGGGCTGAAGATTTTAGACCACAAGGTTCCCAGGAGGTTCCTTCCATACGATGACCTGTGGTTCCCATTCGATGACCCAAGGGCCTACTCGCAGCATTCGACAATATCCGAAGTGATACAGGAGGTATTCCAGCGACATGCACATGGACTTTCCTTCCGAGAGTACAACGCAGGGAGTGATCTTGATATGCAAATGAAGCCTGAGGGTTTCCAGATCGATGTTAAAGTTGATTGGGAAACAGGATTCATCTTCGGTGGCAGTCAATTCAATTGCGGGACATGGCAAGACAAAATGGGCGAGAGCGAGAAAGCTGGGAACAAAGGAGTGCCTGGGACACCACGAGATGGGGCAGCCATCGAGATTACCGGGCTGGTTTATAGCGCTTTGACTTGGGTTGCAAAGCTGCACGAACGTGGAATTTACCAGCACGATGGGGTCGAAATCGGAAATGGAAAGTCCATCTTGTTCAAGGATTGGGCATCGAAGATTCGAGCCAACTTTGAGCGCTGCTACTATGTTCCCCTACACCCGAGGGAAGACGTTCAACACGATGTCGATGCAAACGTGGTCAACAGAAGAGGGATATACAAGGACCTTTATAGGTCTGGCAAGCCATACGAGGATTATCAGCTTCGATCTAACTTCCCTATTGCTATGACTGTCTCTCCGGACCTGTTTACTCCTTCCAAAGCGCTTGCTGCTCTTGCTCTAGCAGACGAGGTTCTGGCTGGTCCGGTAGGCATGGCCACCCTTGATCCATCAGATCTCAATTACCGCCCTGACTACAACAACTCAGAGGACTCTACCGATTTTGCCACGGCCAAAGGCAGGAATTACCACCAGGGTCCTGAGTGGGTTTGGCAACGCGGGTACTTCCTCCGCGCATTTTTGCACTTTGATCTCGCTCGCAGGACGACGCTGGCGGAACGGACAGAGGCTTACCAACAAGTAACTCGGCGCTTGGAGGGTTGCAAGCGAGCTTTGCGAGAAAGCCCATGGAAGGGCCTGACAGAGCTAACGAATAAGAACGGTGCTCACTGTGCGGACTCGGTACGTCCCCCCGCAACACGAACCCCCATTCCCCCTCTGGTATTACTAGGTCAATCGACTATTGCTAACCTGCGCAACTCTATAGTCACCTACACAGTCATGGTCAGCTGGATGCCTGCTTGATCTGTACTATGATGCATCAAGGCATTCACAGGCATAAAGAGGATATTGTTGCTAGGCGCCCTACCGCCCTTTGGTTATATTTCATCATGTATGTAGGGTACATGTTGCTCAGGCTCTAGATAATGAAGATAGTTTCTTGCTTTGGAATGGTTGTGAATTGCCGATTGTATGCATAAATCGGATCGTATGACAGCGGACGGATTCCGGCGACTTCGCGTCGGTCGGCATAAAAGAGCCGCTGAGTCAGCTGCGTGCACAACTCATCGCCAACTGACTAGACGAGACGAGACTAGGTGCTTTTGAGTTTGGGTTCGTCAACATGAGTTTTACAACGATGCCCGACGCGGGCCAAATTTGCCGTGCTTAGCGCGAAGATTGCGGTGTAGAGCGCTTGCACTGGGGTCGCCTGACCCTGAAGTTTTGTTTTCCCTCGTCAAACCAACATCCTCCAGGTCGCAAGCCCGTCAACTACGTGACCCTAGCCCCTGACGTCAGTTGTATTTGACCGACGCATCCTTCCCAGCACAAAGGGCCGCGGTTCCATATGCATTGACAACCCGCCCACCATCCACCACCGTCCGGCGCCGAATAGCTGCTTTTCGAGCGTCATGTCTCTCACGGAATCCGCTGCGGCCGCCATGCTGACGGTCGCAGCCGTGGTAGACAGTCCCATTGACGTGCATGAACCTCGCTGGGATGATCAAACGAGGGGCCGCGATCTATACACTCAACTAGTGATTAGTTTGATGGTTGGCCTAGGTGCCTTTCTCTCCTTCTGTGTGAGTCTCCACGGTTCGCAATGGATAGTCGACGCTCTAACAATGTCTCTGCATAGGTTTTGCGACCGAAATGGACCGAACTATACGCCGCACGGCGGCAACAACGCTGCGCCGCGTCATACTTACCCGAACTGCCTGATAGTTTCTTTGGTTGGATACCCGTGCTGTATCGGATCACAGATGAGCAGGTGCTAGAATCTGCGGGTCTAGATGCTTTTGTCGTAAGTTGGATGGGTTGTGCCAAAATTGAGCTTTGTCTGACATGAACCGTGTCCACTAGTTCCTCACCTTCTTGAAATTCGCGATCCGGTTCCTCTCCACCGTCTTCTTCTTCGCCCTGGTTATTATATTGCCGACACACTACAAGAACACGGGTAAATCTGGGGTTCCGGGTTGGGATGATGACGACGACGAGACTCTGGGCGGGGACAAGAAGAAGATCATATCGGATCCAAGCTACTTGTGGATGTATGTCATTTTTACATACATCTTCACTGGACTCGCTGTCTACATGCTTATCCAAGATACGAATAAGGTTATCCGCACGAGGCAGAAGTACCTTGGAAGCCAGACCAGCACCACCGATCGAACCATTCGCCTGTCCGGGGTTCCCCCAGACCTGGGAACCGAGGAGAAGATTAGGGAGTTCATGGAAGGCCTCCGAGTTGGCAAGGTCGAGAGCGTTACACTGTGTCGTGACTGGCGTGAATTAGACCGTCTGATCGACGACCGACTTCAACTTCTACGCAACCTTGAGTGGGCTTGGACCAAGCATCTAGGCTACAAACGCGTAAAGGCGAATGCGAATGCGCTACCACTAATTCACCATCAGCCGCGTGGGTCCAGTATTATCTCGGAGGATAGCGAGCGCATCCAGCTTCTTTCAGAACATGGACGCGACCATGTGACGGACTATGCGCACAAGCGGCCGACAATTCGCTTGTGGTATGGGCCATTCAAGCTACGCTACAAGAATGTCGATGCGATAGACTATTATGAGGAAAAGCTGCGTCGCCTTGATGAAGAAATTCATGTCGCTCGTCAAAAGGAGTACCCGCCTACTGAGGTTGCCTTCGTCACGATGGAGTCGATTGCCGCCTCGCAAATGGTTGTCCAGGCCATTCTTGATCCCCATCCTATGCAACTGCTTGCTAGACTGGCGCCCGCCCCAGCTGATGTCGTCTGGAAAAATACCTATCTCCCGCGCTCCAGACGGATGATGCAATCCTGGTTCATCACCGTGGTCATTGGGTTTTTGACCGTCTTCTGGTCGGTGCTTTTGATTCCAGTTGCCTATCTGCTTGAGTACGAGACTCTGCACAAGGTGTTCCCTCAATTGGCCGACGCCCTAGTCCGAAACCCGCTTGCAAAGTCGCTTGTTCAGACTGGTCTGCCGACCTTGGTTCTCTCGCTGTTGACTGTTGCTGTTCCTTACATCTACAACTGTAAGATACTTTCTCGCATGACTCGTTATTTGATATCAGCACTAACCGATTGATAGGGCTTTCAAATCAGCAAGGCATGATGTCCCGGGGCGATATTGAGCTTTCCGTCATCTCGAAAACCTTCTTCTTCTCCTTTTTCAACCTCTTTCTTGTCTTCACTGTGTTTGGAACCGCAACGACTTTCTACGGGTTCTGGGAGAATCTTCGGGACGCCTTCAAAGATGCCACAACCATTGCGTTTGCACTGGCCAAGACGCTGGAAAACTTCGCACCTTTCTACATCAACTTCCTATGTCTTCAAGGAATAGGATTATTCCCGTTCAGACTATTGGAGTTCGGAAGTGTGGCGATGTATCCTATCAACTTCCTTGCTGCTAAAACCCCTCGGGACTATGCTGAACTATCCACGCCCCCTATATTCAGTTACGGGTATTCCATTCCGCAGACGGTTTTGAGTTTGATTATCTGTGTGGTCTACAGTGTTTTCCCAAGCTCGTGGCTGATTTGCCTTTTTGGATTGATATACTTCACCATCGGCAAGTTCATCTACAAATACCAGCTCCTGTACGCGATGGATCATCAGCAGCACTCGACAGGACGAGCATGGCCGATGATCTGCAGCCGAGTCCTCATGGGATTGATGGTCTTTCAGCTGGCGATGATTGGAGTGTTGGCCTTGCGCCGAGCCATTACACGCTCCTTGCTCATTGTCCCTCTCCTGATGGCAACAGTGTGGTTCAGCTACTTCTTTGCGCGGACCTACGAGCCTCTCATGAAATTCATCGCGTTGAAGAGCATTGACCGCGAGCGGCCCGGTGGAGGCGATATCTCCCCTTCGCCATCATCGACATTCTCTCCCCCATCCGGCCTCGATCGTGATTCTTTTCCGATCCGGATCGGCGGACAAGAATTGGGACTAAGGCTGAAGAAGTACGTCAATCCAAGCCTGATCCTGCCTCTCCATGATGCATGGCTTCCCGGGCGCACTACGGTTCCCGATCTTCAGGCAGAATTCGGGGCTAGCGATACTCCCAACCACGCGGCTGGTGAATCTGTCTGAACCCCGGTCCAGCGTACCAAGCGGACCGGCTCTACAAATTTGCAGTCGATAGATCTTACCGATTGCACATAGATCTATGAATCTCTAATAACTCTTGTTTATGTATTGCTTCTTATCATCATGATCTACGATGCTATGCCTTTGATGTCATAGATGGCCATGTTCACCCCCGGACTTTCACATCACAGTGTCAGCCGAGGCTATGAGTTGCATCCTCACCTGTTACATCTCTGTGTCCCAATGTGTTTAAATAATGGTTTCCTTTCTCTCGTTTAATGATACCAGACACCTTCGCACTGGAGGTTTCATTTGAATCATTTATGTCAGTATCTGCATGTACTATCACTTCATGTAATATAGGGAGGCTGTCCCCATGTTCCAGACAATGAATCACTTTTCAAAACTATTTCGAGAACTTAGTACCTGACCCCGCGACCAAATGCCAACGCAGGACATTTCAAATTCCCTAGTATCTAAGCCTGCACAATCTACGACCCATCACTTTTCGGGCCCCCTTCTCGGGGCAGGCCAGATTAGTTGAGAGACGCGGCTGTCATCTAGAACAGCCCAATTATGGTCACGCTGTCCGATGGGTCCCACACCAGGATGTCACATTGCCAGCCACCACACTCAGTTGAAGGACGTCCTTGCCGGGTGATTTCCTTCTAGGGTAGATGAGCCGAGTCGAAGGCTGGATCGGAAGATATCTTCGGCCCAAGAGGGGTGGGTTCCTAGACTCTGTGGCTTCTTGATATGAGAATTTACCCGAGAGTGTCGTCTGGCAACAATCCTCTCAGCCAGCACAGGGATATCGGAGAGGTGGCCGCCGAGCAGGCTCTTTGGGTCAGCAGATGTGATATTTAGTGACCCCATACGGAGTACCTGGAATGAATGTTCGAGAACACATCTGCGCTCAGACCTCGCCTTAGCGCCAGTGGGAATTAACCATTCTGTTGTTGGACTGATTGCCAATGGAGAATCAGAATGCCAGGGGCTTCGACGAAAAATGATTTCTGATAGCACGGACACATCCACCCCTGACAGCGTACACTGCGAGTGGTGACAAGTCAGCTACTGCCCATCGCCAGATTGCATTAGTGGATACTGCGTATTTGTCTTTGATGGTGTAAAGGTGGAGGAGACACCTAGGTGACAGTCTCGGATAAGAAGTCCAGTCAATGGGAGAAGAGACCAAAGACGGGGTGGGGGGGTAGCTGATGGCTGAAGATGATGGATGGTTCTAGGCTGTGATCTGTATTATGCAGTACACTCTGCCTGAGGGATGTGGCAGCCCTGCTGGCTGAGGAATGCCGCGATCATCTGACCGACCCCCGCCATCCTCCCGGCCCTCCACCACAATCAATCCTGCCAACAACAATGATCTGGAACATCATCGGCCTGCCATGCTATCAATCTTTGAGTATAGCTCCGCATTTAGCTCCTTTCCCCTCCACAGCGGAGACACTTTCGTCTCCGGGAGCTGCCGATGAACGGGGGTTATTCTTGGAATGATCCAGAATTTTGCTGAGGGGGTATCTGCGCGATTGGATGACATGAAGTATGAGATTGGGCTTCATGATTGCCGAGCTATCATTGCCTCCGCAGTTCGGAGAGCCGATCACTCTTATTTGCCTCCTCTCATGAATTATCCCCTCTCACTCGTCCGCTTGGCCCCACCGAGCCCATCATCGACCTTGACTCAACCTCGTCGTTTCCGTGGACGATGGCAAAATCTCGAAGCCAAACCACCACGGAATCCGCATCTCTTCCCCACCCGTCCCCCCGGTCGACAGCCGCCGTCCTACCTGATGGGGATCATCGCCGCGATGACTCCACTCTTCGGCGCTGGCTCGCCCTTACGATGCACGCTCCCTGCCGGGGGGGGCGATTAGCTTTCTGCCCTCACGACGTCAGAACGGTTATCACGGCTATACCAGGTCCGGGGAGGCGAATACGATGGAACTTTATCCGCACCAGATGTTCACATGGCTGCGTCGAAGAGATATATTTACCGTCAAGTATCGGGTACCTTTTCGATCTCTGCCCCTGAACCTTCTGATTTACTCTTCTAGCTTGCTTGACACAGTTGCTGTGTCGGATCTTCGCCACATTCACTATATATTTCTGGTGAAGAGCTTCTATATGCCCTGTGTCAGCAATTCTGTTTGGCACAAGTCGAACACACAAGAGAAGAACGGCTTACTACGGTAATGAGGCTACCTAGACTGTGACAGGCTTCAATCAGCACTACATCATTAGTAGCCGCACTGGGCATGAGAAGCAAGCTTTGATAAACCAGTTGTGACCTTGTTCGCTTCAGGACGAAGTACACATCTGGTCTTTTGGCAGGTCGGTCTATCTGCCAGGTCACAGTAATCCGAACAGCGTCATCTGCGCCATATACTTATCTTCAGCTTATTCCAATCACCGAATTCTGAGCTCCTATTGCGTTATTCCTTGATGCAGTCGACATACGCCGTGCAAAAACTACTCCTCCGATTCATACCTGGTGCGATCGCGCATCTGTGCCGCAAGCGTGTCTTTCTGTGATACCTGGGTCTTACAGAGGAAGCTTGAATCTATCTACCTGCTTCACTACGACCAAAAACAATTCACAATGCCTTCTTTCTCAACTCCTTCGGATTCTGAGCCCAATATGGCGGGCACTCGTGACATGGACTGGCAGAGCAGTCACGGAATTCCACTGGCGGTGGTGGATAGGCTTCTCCACTACATTCCTCACGACTCTCGGTCTGCTTTACGCTTGACGTGCAAGCCATGGTGCAGAGCAATCGACAAAGTTACGCCGCTTCGACGCCCAGTGGCTAATACCTTGCCTGCGGAGATATTGCTACAAATATTTCACCGACTAGCACCTCGAGACTTCGACAATGCCAGGAGGACTTGCTCCCAGTGGATGCGTGTTAGTCTAGACCGAGATCTCCTGCAACGTATGCTCAAACGAGCGGGTTGGTGGGACTCCTGGCTACGGGACTGTCAAAGTTCGAGCCTTGTAGTGGGCGAGGAAGAGAGTTCGGTCTGGAAAATGAGCAAACGTTTTGCCACAGAGTGTCTACTGTCTGGCCGGAAAGTCAATGTGGAAAGACCAGGGTTCCTTACAACCGCTGTTGTCGACTTCTCTCAACTATCTCAGAGGCAGCGTGCCGCCGAGTTCCGGCGTCCATCTCAGCCTGTCATTACAGAAATTGAACCCCAGACGCATGTCGACGGAACACCCCTGTTTCATGTCAGCGATTGTGGAAGATATTTGCTTGTGGCATCGAATCGCATAATCTCTGTTTATCGTCTGCTTTCCATGAGGGCTGATTTCAGTACCAGCCCTGACGCAGACGTCGCTCTTGTGGCAAGGATCACTTGTCCTGCTGAAGTTATGGCAACCACAATTGATACTAGCAGTTTGAAGTTGACTGTCGCTGCATTGCTGCACAGTCGGCTAGGCATGGTATGCGACCTTGTTCCGGCTACTGATGGTCCATGTGCCGACCTACGCCGTACAAAGTATGCCATGGAGCTGGTTTCTCGACACTTCATATACAATGTATGCTCCGCCAACGACCCACCCCAGAGCGTTTCAATCTGTCCGGGACGTCGTTGCGTCGCTTTCGGGTCGGGAACCGGGTTCGAGCTGCGCTGGATTAACGGACAGACCAATCAAGACTGTCGTAAACAGTTCCCTATGTCGCAGCCATCCGAGGTTCTCCATTTCTTCCCAAGTCGGCCTAATGCGCCAAGAGAGCTTCGCATTATCTCGTCATTAGCCGGTCCAGGTCTGCCTGGATGCAGCTGCCACGGTGTGCACGATGGTGGCAAGCGACCAAAATGCCCATTCCATCTCTCCGCTGACGTCCAATCCCTTACTCGGTGGGATCCACAACATAACGGAGATCCCGACTTAGTGAGGGCCACGCATTGCCATAATTATCATGCCATTCCCATCAATGATGGTCTGCATGTCCTCTACGTCGAGCCCCGCACAGGCCATCTCTGCATTGGGTCTGATGCTCCCATCGGCGGGCCAACAAGTCTCACAAAGACATTCGTTTGCGTTCCTCCATTCGACAACAGTGCATCCGAGGGTATAAGTGAGGGTATGGCCCCGACTGTCTTCGCAGCGGGGTCGGATCTGAGCTGGGGCTTGCGTGTAGTCGCTGCCTATCAGGACAGACTCGTCCTATACTCCGTGCCACTAGACGTCTTCAATGTCATCCGAAAGGAGCGTGAGAGACAAGGGGACGGAGTCATGGGCGACAGCGACCTGGCCAGGGACTGGTTCCTTGACAACCAGAGGTCGCGAAAGCGCCGAGACAGTCTCGTCCAGAACCAGAATGGCGACTGGGAGTTCCTTCTCAGCGTCAGTTACCGCCCCACAGCCATGATGTGGCCGTTCCAGATTTACGGCAAGGAGATCGGACGAGTAAATGATGTAGTAGAGCTAGCTCTCCAGTCATCCAACGGTGGTGCCCGCATCTGGGCGTTTGATGCATCGGGTAAAACCAATGTCATCGACGTGGATACCTTCACCTCGACTGCCCAGCCAGCCGCAGACATTCCTTGCAAGTCAGTATCTGTTGACACCGATGGCACTGTTTCGCCTGCCCAACTCGTTGACCGGAGCGTGCTCGAAGCTGCACCACAACTTACGCGCAAGCGGAAGCATTACGACCAAGAGAACTTTAGCAGCCAACACACGAATGCTCATTGGCTCGATGCTCCTATGCTAAGAGAGGAAGAGCCGTCGGAGCTCTCGCAACTCGTCACTGCAGCGGCAACGAAACGGCGTTATTCTTTCGCTGCTTGCATTGTTGATCTCAACATCCCCGAGTTGAATGCTCGAGAGGGACCATGGGTGGAGGATGTCAGCGTGATGTAAGCCCCAGTGGGGCATTGATTTTTGGCATACAGAGCGTGGCGCATCGGGCTGTTTTCGGTATCCTTATACATACAGACTCCGTACATACATTCTAGATTTATGATAGCGTGCTAATACTTTTTTCATGTCTATGTCAATGTCTATTCCCCAATCTCATTCTTTCCCAATTAGGATCGTAACATTGATTATATATTGGTGCCTAAATATCACTCTTCTGGCAGGCCCAAGACGTTGACAACTGCAGCGTGACATCAAACTCGCAGCTCACAATGGGATGAAATCATGATTCGACGCAAAATTCTAAAACGTGTACTGCAATCAAGATAGATATCACTTTTATCGAAAGAAACAACCGCTAGAAAACCCAGTCCCTAAATCCATGCGTCAAGAAGTGGTATGGCTGACATAACGTGTTGACATCTCATTAACGGAGAGACAAGCCCAGTGCGACTCACTGGGAGCTGGCAGCCAGCTTCTCCCGCCGGGCGCGCACAGCCTGTGCAAGGTTTTCCAGCACAAGCTCGGTATCCTCCCAGTGGATGCAGGCGTCAGTGATACTGACACCGTACTTGAGACCGGCCTTGCCCTCAGGAGGAACCTTCTGAGTGCCTGTATATGAAGGTTAGCGAATATTCATAGGTTGGAGTTTGACGTAAGACATACCCTCGTTGATGTTGCTCTCAATCATGACACCCATGATGGCTGTCTCACCAGCAGCAATCTGCTCGGCCAGGACAGCGGCCACCTTGGGCTGGTTCTTGTGGTTCTTCTGCGAGTTGCCGTGGCTGCAGTCGACCATGAGACGGGCGGGCATGCCCTTAGCGGTCAGCTTGGTCTTGGCCTCTGCAATGCTCTCCGCATCAAAGTTGGGTCCCTTCTTGCCACCGCGAAGGATGACGAAGCAATCGGGGTTGCCTACGGTGCCGACAATAGCAGCGACACCGGGCTTGGTGACGGAGAGGAAGTGATGGGGGTGCTTGACGGAACCAATGGCATCGACAGCCACGTCCAGGGAGCCGTCCGTGCCGTTCTTGAAGCCGACAGGGAACGACAGACCCGACGCCAGCTCTCGGTGGACCTGAGACTCGGTGGTGCGAGCGCCGACCGCGCCGACGGAGAGACAGTCAGCGAGGAACTGGGGGGTGATGGTATCGAGCATCTCGCTGGCAATGGGCATGCCCTTGTTGGTGAGGTCAACGAAGAGTTGACGGGAGGTGCGCAGACCCTTGTTGATCTTGAAGCTGTTGTCGATGTCGGGGTCGTTGATGAGACCCTTCCAGCCGACAGTGGTGCGGGGCTTCTCGAGGTAGGAGCGCATAACAATCAGCAACTCGTCCTGGTACTTCTCCTTCATCTTCAAGAGGCGATCGCAGTATTCGAGAGCCATCTCGGGGTCGTGGATGGAGCAGGGTCCGATGACAACCAGCAAACGGTGACGGTCGGTGTCTGTGCCGTGGACGATGGCAATGGCCTCGTCACGTCCTTCCAGGACCGTTTTCCGGGACTTTTCTGTCAAGGCGATCTCATGTTGGAGGAGGTTGGGGGGGGTGAGGGGATTGTAACCGCGAACTGTAAACGATCACGAAGACCATACGTTAACGGGGGAGAATTCCACTGCGATGAGTCACGGGCGCACTTACTTCTCGAGTCTTCCAGGGAGCATCTGTCCCCGACATTGGGGTTTTCAATGAAGAACTAAAGGGGAAATAAGCCTGAGAAATGCAATTGAGAGGGTGAACAATGAGCAACCGAATGACTTACCGACATGATGTGTGGCGGGGCAGGAAGGAAAACGGAGGGGCAGAGGCGAAGAGATAGCGAGATAGGTAGATAGTATGCCCGACGGGTAGGAGGTGATCACCCTGCTGCACTGTATGCAATGAAGGGGGCGGGGGAGGGGGAGGAGTGGAATCTGAGATTGAGAGTTCCGATCAGGCCCGGTCAGGACAATATATATCCTGCAGCTGTACTCCGTAGTGCGTAGTGCGTAGTAGTATGAAATCCGAGTCGATTCTCCGTTGTTCTTAATTTTTCTTGCTGGGGGGCCCTTGCAGAACGCAGCGAGCAGCAGCTCCGTCGATCGGGGCCCGTCGCGTCGAGTCATTCTTGCCCCATTGGGCCTTCCGCACGTGATTTCGGTGAATGCACGAATGGCAGCCGGCCCAAAAGCGTCTCGCCCGCGGTATCGCTTGCCAATGGCTGTGTGTCCCCTTGGCCGCCGTGCCTCCCATCCTGCTCGCATTTGGCTTGGGAGAGATACTCCGTACTCCGCGGCGCCGCGGTGCACTCCGTAAGCTGCAGGCTGTCAGCCCTAGGAGGGGTAGAATGGTCGAGATACGACTGCGACCCGGAATGGGCGCGGAACCTACTATATAGTCTCGCGTTATCCGGTCATGCTGGCGTGCGGGATCGGACTTGTGACTACACCTGTCAAGACTACTACACTCCAATCTCGCATGTGCGGCATTTGATCTGGATTGCGCCCCTTGGGTCTTGCAGATACGAGTTGCAGATACGGCCAGTCCTTGCTTGTAATGAGTGAGTGCATAGCTATATCTCGAGAAATGACACCTGGAGCAAACACTGTCTGCTTCCGAGACCGGACTGGAAACGCCACGGAGCCGGAGCTTCAGATATTAGGAGACGCTTCATTTTGTTTCCTTAGCATTTCGGGAATGCATCCTATCCTGGAGCTGTTGCTCGTTTCTTTCCAGGCGGTGCACTAGTTCCTGGCATACCTCAGTATGGTGGTTGCGGATGGAGTTCATCTGCTGCTGGCATAGTCTGATCCGTTCTTCTTGTGCTTCAAAGAGCCGATCCAACACCCGGTGACAATCTTGCCGATACATCTCCAAAACTTCATTTATCGTGTCCTTCTCGCTCTCGATTTCGCGACTAATATGCTTGCAATCAGTTCAGTATGTTACCCCCAGTTCCCAGGGGTTCGAGCGTACCTCGCTGGTTGCCACAAGCATGCCTTGTGCTCTTTGATGAAGCGCCTGCAGGGACGTCTGCCAGGTTGTTTGCTGGGCAGCGGCGTCCGCGCTAGTGCTGAACTTCATGGGATTTGAGCTCGACAGAGCAGGTGATCGTATTCGTGAGGGGCTCGGCCGAGGTACCAGGTTACATGTCTCTATGGGCTTATTCTCCTTGTTAGATGCGAAATGTGCGTCAATGTCTGTTTGCGCGGCATTTTTGGGCTGGACCCCCCTAGATACGTGTCTATCTGCGTATGCCATGAGGCGGTCTTGGAAGGTCAGTGCTCCCTTTGCTTTGATTTGTCTCATGCGGGTCTCATCCTCGGAATGTTCCGACTTCTTCGTGACATGGGGCGACAGACGCACGTCCATTTCGGACAGAAGCGCGTTCCTTTCACATGATGCTGTTTGATCGCGCTCACCTTCGGCACCAGTATCTGCACCGTCTGTCGCCTCGCTTTGCTGATTTGCTAGCGGGTCCTCCTCTTCTGCGTCTGACGTTTCTTGAGATCTCCCATCTGACCTTATGTCATCGATCATATATCTATTTCTACCACGCGGCAGAAGGCGCGGGCTTCCATCGAGATCAACGATAGTTGATCTGGGGGTGCGTTTGAAACGCTTTGCCGGATAAAAGTTTTCTTTGCGCACATTGAGTATAGGCTCTGCTGGGGTTTTCGAGTCGTGATTTCCGGTGTCTGCCCCAATTCGTATATGATCCGGGCTGGGTATACCTATCTTTCTCTTCTCACTTTTCGTACTTGAATTTTCTCCCACTTCTGATCCTCTCCCGGGTTGGCCGAAGTTGCAAGTATCTTGCTCATCCCGTAAATTCACATTATACGACTGCAAGGAAGCTTCTTCGGGTGGACTCTTGCACAGAATATCCGATGCAGCGGAATTATCTGGTTGAACTTCCTTTTCTTGCTCCTTGTAATCGCTTTTCCTACTCCAAGCACCACTCCTGGGGCTCTGAGTCGAATATTCTGTATCAAGATCGTCAAGTTGGTCCATGATGGATCCATGTGGCGTTCTTTCGGACGAATGTCCATCAAGGATGATATAGTCTTTGTTAGCGGGACCTGCAACCCCCACATTTTCGTGAACACTACCTTGGTTCACTAGGGAATATATACTGCCCGACAGAACAGATTCGTTCGGGCAATCCAGTTCGTTTTGGCTCTCTGGATACTCCAATCTTTTCTTTCGGGATTCGCAGTGGCCTGGTGAAGGATCACCTTGCTGAAAAGCAGCAGTCAGCCTGTTCCCAACAGCACGGCCCCTGCCATGAAGCCCTTGTATATGAACCACGATCTTAGCAGTAGACGATTTCTGGGCGTCTGAGTTTATCTCATCTGTATGTTCCTGGTGTAGTTCCATAATATTGCCGTATTCGCTTTGGGTAGCTTGTAATAAGAGTGATTCGTTGTGATCGCCGTCAGGATGTAACGGAAGAGAGTCGCCCATTTTAATGACCTTAGCAGAGTTGCTATCGAGCTCAGCATCATTGCATCTGTTTTCTGAACATGCGTCTTCACCATGCATGTCATTGTCTCGGTGGTTATTCCTAGTACCAGCACCTGGGTTTCCCTGTGTGCCATCAGCCGGTGGATTGTGCTCCAGCTCTTGATTAAGGTTTTCGACATCTGTCTTTCCTGTATCTGCTGGTGGTGCTGCTCCTCTCTTGGGTTGTTTCCTCGTCTTTCCTCTAGGACGTAACTGTGTATTTTGGCGCTTTGTAGCTAACCTCCTTCCTCTTTTTGCCACCCTTGTCTTACCCAGCGCGTTGAAACTCTTAGTAAAGATACAAGTTCCGCCAGCCAAGGGGGAAGAAATTGAAGTAACTTCTGTTTCATTTTGTTCCGAGTTGTCTTCTTCATCGCTAGGTCGAAGATCTTCGTCCCAGTCAACAGCAGCCTTCGAATTTGCTGTGTACACCGTCCGCTTGGAATGTCGTGCGTAAATAATCATGGACTCCTGGGTATTCGATAGTTGAAGTTTCGCTTTATTTAAAGTCAATTGGTTTTTCGTTGTTTGTGGTCTATCGGTTTGCTCTCTGGGTGCAAATCTACCATTGGGTTGCCTCGGTCTCTTTGATGATTGTTTGCCGTGCAGTTTGTTCCCTGAACAAGCGTCAATGGCAATATCGATGCCACCCTTAAGTTCAGTCTCCTTTGTGTTTCCTCTTTCTTCTATATGACCTAGAGGATGGCCGTGCAAGTCTTTCAATAGTCCAGCCTGTGGCATGTTTGGTGTGAGCATGAACGAGTTGCATACATGGTGAACTTGTTCGTGATCTTGCAGAGCGCTGCTGTGACTAAATTCACCTTCTTTCAGATGCTCTGGATTCTCACTCATGGGCAGTTCTTCCCGAATACTGCCTGGAGCTTTATCCATAATATTTCCAGTTTTTTGTTTGGTTGGTGAACTTTCAGAAGGCCCTGCTTGCGTCTGGGAATCAGTGTATGAGAAGTCAAAAGACTTCCTTGTGACTTCTTCACCCGTATCCAACTCCATCATGAGTGACGAGGATCTCCGAAGGATAGGGTCTATCCTCGAAGAGCCCCGATTATCTCTTTTGAGCATCCCGATGGTCTTCTGCAACTCATTCGAATCGTCACTGGAAACTATGCTGAGCTCTCGGCCATTGATGTCCTGCCGTCTGCCATTTTTAAAGATTAGTTTCGACGGAGAAAGGCCCCAAGTCAGACGATATGCCTTATTATCATCTATTTCCGTGCGTACGGGCTGGCAAATATCTCGGGCGCGGACGTCGACGTATTCGAGACACACCCTCGATGTACTAGCTCGATGATTCATAAAGACGAGGTCATATTCATCAGCTATTGTGAGGACAATGCCACGGAGCAAGGGACTTCCGTTGATTTCAATTGACTGGACAAGGAAACACCCTCGTGGTTTGAGATTTCTCCTGAGACTTTTCGCTGGCTGCCCTTTTGTAGCACTCGATGAGTCCACCTCATTGATGAAGGTATAAAAGAGCTGGAGCGGGCTGTCTTCATATATCACCAGGTGTCTAAAGAAAGTTCCTCTATCTTTGGTGCCGTCGGCAGGCCAGAGGATCTCTTTGCTCACGCCAGAGTCATATAATGCATGGAAGACGACAGCTGCGAAAGCTTTCAGACTTGCATCGGCATGGTAGAGTAGGATGGATAGGAGCCTGAAGATTTCCTACGTCAGTATAAGCAACCTAGTCTCAGCTAACACGCTTAGTACCCGGACATATCTGCATCTTGCGATTCAAGGAGGAAGGTATAGTTATGCTTTGACTCTGACAATATCTCCACAAGTAGTTTGCCAGCCTGCTTAAAGTAAGCATGAGAAGACCCAGAAGCTGCTTCAGACCCACCAATTTCCGTGTCTGGATAACTTGCTCCTCCGTTGAAAACAGATGGTATAGCTTATGGATCAACTTGCCCTGCAGCAACCGCGACTGATCACCGGTCTGTGGACTTGCAACCTGATAAAGCATGCTTCCAGAGTCCCTTATGTATTGCGGTTCATCCTAGTGAAAGCATTAGGTATTTGGGATGAGTGCACGGATGTAAACCCAGACCAGCAGGAGATAAAGCCCATTTTCCAGCCCGGATTCGACTTCTGAATTAAGCAGTGTGTATGCCAGACAACGCAGAGAAGAATGATCAAGCGCATGTGCAATCTTATTGGACTCTCTCTTGAGGATGGAAAGTATTTGGCGTATGTTGCAGTCATCGACTCTAGACTCGTTATGTAGCAGGGCTCCGACGAGGTGGCTCGAGAGGGTGTAAAGTCGCGGATCCCGCAGAATACAGGTGTAATAAGGCTTTGAAACCGGTGCTATATTCTCAGAATCACTGCCCCTGGCTCTTACACAGGCCAGCTGCGAGGCTAGCTCTGTGATGCAAGCCCATTGTGATTCTTCCTGGACTATATCTGAAAACAGAGAGGCCATTTGTGTTCTGTGGGATAAGACCTCGTAGAAGAGTATGAAAGCTGAGATCGGGGCGAAAGCGAGCTACTTTCGAAACCAGAGAGCAAGAGGTGTGAGAGTCTATCACATGATGGTGCGCTTGCACTTGGCCAGAACGAGCTCTTCTACAGCCTCTGTCACAATTAGTCAACAGAGTGACATGCCATGTGCTTACTCTGATGTCATTTGTCTTATCCAGCCTAATTTTGCCCTACACAATCTAAAAACCAAGAGTAGTCCCTGGAGAGACGTCCACTTGGTATAGACACGGTCTACTGCCAGCAGACAGTCTTCGATGCATGCGCTCAATCTTCTTGGGTTAGTATGCCATGAATTACCAAAGACAGCCATCTCCAAGCTTCTTCCCAAAGCAGTGCTTTTAAAGATATCAAGGCTCGGTCATGGCTAATGAGCGTGTTTCGCAGGTCTGGTCATGCCCTCTCGCACACAAGAGCCGGATCAACACAGAATGGGCAAAGTAGCTTAACAGTGATGATAATTAGGGAGAATATTTGATATATAAGGAGCATAACTCGCATATAATCTCTTTTCCAGAGGCATGATTTGAAACGGTTTCTGTTTCAAATTGAGGCTGGTCGGAAAAAGACATTCTTGGTTGGGGAAAGCCGGGGAAGCACAGCATAAGGTTCCCAGCATAAGCATTACACATGTGCTCCGCATCTGCCAGGATCCTCAAACGCCTTAGAATGATTAGCTGAATATGGCGCGATAGCACGCTAACGAGCTTAATGCGCCCACTGGATATATCAACAACAAATACCCCGGATACTCTCAGAAGCCATAAAACCACAATTAAAACTGCTAAAGCATCGATGGAGGAAATTCCATGAGAATCCATGGACATTGGTCAGCCGGCTGTTGGAGTACCCGTCCCGAGACCACTCGGCTCCGGTTACGACAGGGAGAAGCAACGGGAATCCCTGCCCTGCCATGCGGTGCACAAGCAGCTAGTCGGCTCAACCATGGAGTATATCATGGACAAATACTCTTGCTCATTTTCTCTTCATCCAGACTAAACCATTAGCAGAGCTCTCTCCAAAAAGCACTATTGGTCGACTGACCCAACCTATCTGAAAGATGGCAACAGTAAATCGAGACGAGGAGGGAGGCCACCGGGTCCCTCGCACACGTCGCTCGAGCATGATCGAGACATATGAGCGACTCGGGGAACTAAGTCCTTTGTCCGGCCACACGTATCCCTCCCCACAAGAAACGAGCCATTCTCTGCCCGAGACGACTCCCGAGAGACAGCGAGTGTCGACGACCGATCGGTCCCTCGATAAAGACGCCAGCCTTGCGGACAAAGTCACAGATCATCAGTTCGAGATACTCGGAGACGGAAACCCACCATCCGAAGAAACCGTCCTATACCTTGCCTACGGTTCGAACCTATGCTCGGAGACCTTCCTGGGAAAGCGAGGCATCAAGCCGCTTTCCCAAATCAACGTCATCGTCCCAGGCTTATGGCTTACATTCGATCTCCCGGGGATACCATACATAGAGCCTTGTTTTGCAGCAACTCGATTGCGCAAGCCCCCAAGCGAAAAGGAAAATTCAAGCAAGATTGCAAACAATGAATCGGATGGAAAGGCTGCATTGGAAACCTCGCATCTCATCCAAAAGACCCCAGATTACAACTCAAACATGCCCCTTATCGGCGTCGTCTACGAGGTGACTCTTACAGACTACGCGCGCATAATAGCAACCGAAGGTGGTGGACGCGGATATGAAGACAAGGTCGTCGACTGCTATCCATTCCCCAAGTCGTACAGCCCAGCGGACCCTCTCCCTGAACATCCGAGTACCAAGCCGTTCAAAGCCCACACCCTTCTATCTCCTGCCGTCGCGGAGGACTTACTGAAAACCAGCGGACAAGCTTCCACAACCCCAAAGAAACGCTCCTTTGTCTCGCGCTTTAGCCCTGTGGTCCGCCCGAACCCATTCTACGCCCAGCCTTCGGCTCGCTACCTCAACCTGATCACCACGGGCGCAGCTGAACACGACTTGCCAATCACCTACCGGAATTATCTTGCCGGGATCCAGCCATATCGTATAACTACCTTGCGTCAAAAGATTGGCAGAGCGGTGTTCGTGGGATGCTGGGGACCACCGGTATTTCTTGTTCTGGTACTTCAAAGAATGTGTGCGAACTCGGATGGTCGCAGTCCCGCGTGGCTGGTGAAATTCGCAGATGCTGTCTTCTTTGCTCTCTGGCAGTCTTATGACAATGTATTCCGGGGACTCTTTGGTGATGGTGAAAGGACCATTGGTGACAACACTAGACGCTAAGAATATCTTGATCTAGATAGTAAACTACTTTGAACCCACCGGTCAAATTGACAAAGTTTAGTGCATTGCACCTGTAATAAAAATGGACTATTCTAGCGAATCTATGAGGTTTGCTGCCGAGGCCGGACAGCCCTAGACCAAAGCCCACATTTGAAGCTGACAAAGGAAATTGTGACATTGGAGCAACATTTTCAACGGAGAATAAATATCTAGGGTACAGATACAAGTGTCCTGAGTAACATCTAACGAAACATGCAGAGACCATCGAATAGAGTGACAGGTTGAAGGAAATGGCGACGTGCGACCAACATGCGTTGGACTATGGATTATATCAAGGCTCACTAGTCGCCTGCATTCTTCCTCCACGGTGTGCAATTCATACAGTCCGCTGCAACATTCAGCGCCGGGAAACGGGGGGGCTGTACACAATCTTTCTCGTCTTGATCGGGGCCCACTTGTAACGCTTGACCCAGACGCTGACGGCGAAGAGACCGGTGAGGAGGGCGATGGCCTTGACACCCATCTTCTTGCGGTCGTCCATCTCAGGCTCGGCAGCCCAGTTGAGGAACTCAACAACGTCCTTGGCCATCTGGGAGGTGGTGGCGGGAGTGCCATCCTCGTACTCGACAACGCCATCGAAGAGAACACGACCCATGGCAATACCTATATCGTGTTAGATCCGAACACGGGCAAATCGACGTCATCAATAAGCGGTGGACCTACCGGTACCGGGGAAGTAGGGGTTGAAGTTCATGCCCTCTCCGACAACAGCACCAGCCGGGGGCTCATCGGGGTAACCAGTCAGCAGACTGAAGATGTAGTTGCAGCCACCGTGACGGCCCTTGACGATCAAGCTGAGATCCGGGGGCAGAGCACCACCGTTGGCAGCACGGGCAGCCTCCTCGTTCTTGTAGGGAGCGGGGATGTAGTCGGACAGCTTTCCGGGGCGCTTCTCGATCTCGCCCTGGTCGTTGGGCTCGGTGTCGTACTCGTTCTCCTCAGCCATGGCCTTCATCTCATCGACGGTGTGCATAACACCGACGAACGAGCGCCAAGGCACACGGGTCAGGGAGTGGCAGCTGGCACAGACTTCACGGTAGACCTGGAAACCACGACGGAGGCTGAAGTGCAAAAGATGAGTAAGACGGCCGGGGGTCGGGGACGGCGAGGGTAGTATCCGCCCGGAATTGAATTGGGAGACTCACGCCTGGTGATCGAAGGTCTTGTTCCACTTGGCGTGCTCCCAAGGGTATGCGGTAGGGTGCAATCTTGAAATCGATGTGTTAGTCTTGATCCACAGTCGAAGCCGATAACGGGATGCCTCGGTCGGAGCAACGGAGCAGCCACACAATGGCCATCCCTCGAGCATCACAAAGAATCCACTCACCCCTCCTCAGCAGGTGTCATGGCAAAAGCTTCCTGGCCATAGAGATACGCAGCGGATCCGAGGGCGACGGCGGTTGCGGCGGACGCAGTGAGTGTGAGGTGGAAGGGGGAGCTGGCGGATTCGGCACCGGCGGCGGAGGAAGACGCACGCTGGGTGTTTGGTTAGTGGAAAACCAATTCAGAAGCTTTTGAGGTCGATAGGGGAGCGATTGTCCTCGTCCATTGGGTCCAATGGGCGTCGATGTCGGGGAAGTGCGTACCGTGGAGGTCTTGTTCAAGGACTGACGTGCGACACCCCGGAAGGGCACGCTGCGCAAAACAGTACGTGCCAGCATACTGACGATGTGAAAGACCCTCCGGACAATGGGTATTCAGGAAGGCACAATAGCCACAGAAGGGGAGAGGGGAGGGGGAGGGGGCAAGGCTGAGCGCGCAGGAGAATGTGCTTTTGGAGGTGAAGTCGAGGTTGGTCGAACGGGTCAAGTTTCTCTTGGGTTTGGAATTGCCTAAACCCTCGTTCTGATTGGCTGCCGCCCCGGTCCTAACTGCCTTCGGTGAAAACCGCGACTTTTCGGAACAACAATTTTCGAGGGCCACCTGATGATGATGCTCACAACATGCGACTACAATGGAACAACAACCTTACAGACTAGCTTGCAGGAAGCTTCAAGGTCTCAATGCCTCTTGGTTTATCCTCACGGACCATCACTGTTCCCTCCCCATCTCTCAACCCCGTTCCTCCACCCAGAACCGAGTCCCAGTAATCAATCCTCCCGCTCTCATTGGCCATTGGGCGCTGCTGTTCCCGAGTGCTCATCGGCCATCGTCGCCTCCGCCATAGCCTGACATTCCGACGCTATGCCCATCCGCAGCGCCTGAATAGCCGTCCGGATATCACATCGGGCACGGTTGCTATACAAGACCAGAGAGAGAGCGGGTAGTCGTCGCACGGTGCGGCCGCTAAGCCCCTAATGTTCTCGTCAGTACGGAGCTATAGAGTACTGTCATCGTTTCCCATCCACATCAACATCAACATCAACATTCACAGGAAAGGATAGTGTTACTGACGATACTCTCCAAAACGGCATCGGCAAGCAGTTTGGGTATGGCATCCGGGAACATCTTATAATGCAGCAACATATCGTCGAATGTCGGTAAGATGAGCTGTTCTGCGGGCTGCTCCACATACTGTAAAGCCGTCTGGGGATCGGTCGGAGCAACTTGGACCACGTCAAATGAGGTACCCTCGATGATGCCATGTCGACCCAATTCCTCTAGGCACTCCTTATAAATCTTGTAGATCGGTCTGCTGGACAATTGAGGTATGTATTGCTTAATATCCACGCGATCGAGGAAAGCTTGATCCTATGCGCGAGTTCAGAGTCAGTTCCACTGCTCATCACTACTTATAAGGTCTTACCAGCGCTGTGACCAAATTGCTGGTACAGACAACAATAACGTTTGGGTGCTCTTTCAGCTTGTCTAGGCCTGTTAGTAGAGCGTCCACCGCCCGAATTGCATCGAAGGGCTCATTGCTGCTCAAAGCTCTGTCTCTCCGAGCAGCTAAGGTTTCTATCTCGTCCATGAACATGCAGACGAATGTGTCCTCTTCCGCCTCGAGAAGAAGCTCTATGCTCTCTAACACTCTGTTCACCAGCTTGCCGCTCTCACCAAAAAACTTGCTTCCTAGAGAATGTGCGTTAATCTCGATCAACTTGCTCTGGGGATAATGCTTCCCAAGGCGTATGGAAAGCTTCTGGGCAAGACCGCGACTAGATCAGTTAGCAGTCAGAAGCAGAACATATAAGCATTGACACACCAGAAGCTTGTTTTTCCGGTTCCTGGTGGTCCCCAAATGAGGATTAACCTGTTCCAATTGATGGTCCATTTATCGAGCCTTCGAGCAGAAAACGAGACTGCTCACAACGTCAGAAGCCTCCAGATACAGCCCAAAGCTAAATAGGTTACCCATTCGGCTTATAGCAGAAAGTATCGTCGACTGTATTGGCTGATCGAACTCCAATCTGTGCCAATGATGAGTTACTTTTACCTTGTGAAAGAACTTATAGGTCTGAACAGCCGTACGACTCCCATAGTCCATCCAGATCTTTGTTCGGTAGTGCCAGAGTCCTTGCTCTGGGTACATCATCCCCATTTCCTGATTCGTCGAATATCTGAGTGTTTGGGGGGCTTTGTTGGTCGGATTGCGTGCGGAGTTGATACGCTTGTACATCCAACTGAACCTGCTGGAGTCGATATGCTCCGGAATCCAGATTACCTCCACTACACTCGGCAACAAGTATAGAGTCCAGGACTTGGGCATGTGGCTCGCTTAAGCCTCCTATACCTTTATTAGAACGCCTGCAAGGAGTTTAGCTCTAAGGGGTCTGACCGAATGAAGAAATCGTCTGTCCAAGAGATAAGACGACGAAATTGTCAATAAGCCATTGTGTAACTTCGTCTCTTACCTGCTTCCTAGTCAGAAGTTGAAGTGCATGAAATGAGGTCACCTACCAGATCAGTTCGGACGATGATTCCATCACTGTTGTTTTTAACCCGGGCTTCGACATGTAGGATCGGCTGTTGTGAAACATCTACTGGACATGAAATGCAGTTGGTGACGCTCATTTCGGTATGCACCAGAGAAAATGTAAATTGGAATAGGAGAGATTGGAATGCACGTCATGGATTCCGTGACCAGTGTGGGAAGTGGTCGTGAGTGTAAATTGAACATTGAGCCTGGAGTAAAGTGGTAAGGTACTGATACCAACATCGAACGGCCGTTCTACATTTCTACTATTACAGCCTCCAGTCTCATGGCCGCCTGCTTTACAGCCTACCTACTTACATTTACATACTTGAATACTCAGCTAGTGTAGGTATATCATACAATCAGGTCTATGGGTGTTTTGTCTCGGACCTCTATGGTCTACGAGCATGCAGTGGGTACTAGAGACAGAATAATATATGTCTTACGTCACAGCCAGACTGCCAGAAAATCGATTGATTATCATATTCTCATTTAACCACCCACACATGATCGCGCGAACCAAACTACAATAAACAAAACAAAATTTCTTACAACCAAAAATTCCCGACTGCACTGGAGGGAACATCGACCTGGTTGAGTGCAGTCGGTTGGTGCCATCCACCGGAAAGGAAGTCAGCCGGCCGATCCAACCGTGGATTTTCTGGGGTCTTCCGCCCACAGTGACGAACTGCCAACCAACCGATGTAATTGCTCGGAGCCGTGGATGGTCCCGTTTCTCAGAATTAGGGGCTATGATTCCACCATGCGACCATATGTTTCATGATCGACCATATTTGCCAACGACTCCGGCGCCGCTCGATTCCTCGGTTTTTCCGTTCGACTAATTGGGGCAGCCCCGCGGAGCGAACTACTAGTCGGTGGGAACTCTGGGACCCTGACCGGCTTGTCCGCGCTGAGCCTCTGGAGCGTTCAACAGAGGAGCCCGACGTCCTCCCGATGCCGACTCTGACACTACAAGATGCAGCAAGCGAGGACTGGGCCAGGTGCTGGCGCAAAGCCGCGCAAGGATGTTCTGGCCTCACTCAAAATGGCCTCCATGGAGGAAATCTCCAGGGCCTCACTCCCAGCCGGTACGTCAGGCTATGGCAACAGGATGGACCAAGGGAAGCGATCACTGCAGCACACAATATTCTAACGAGAACTAGAGATCATGTCCTCGATCCTTGATTACCTTTCCCCCGTCGATCTCATACGAGTCGCCCGGTCGTCTAAACTCATGCGCGAGATGGCATACGATGATACGAGATGGGTGCAGAAGTTAAAACGGATGGGCTGCTGGGACGAGGTGGAAGCGAGAAAGCACGCGGAA
Source organism: Aspergillus ibericus CBS 121593 (assembly GCF_003184845.1). Classification (NCBI taxonomy): domain Eukaryota; kingdom Fungi; phylum Ascomycota; class Eurotiomycetes; order Eurotiales; family Aspergillaceae; genus Aspergillus; species Aspergillus ibericus. Next base: position 474,006 of record NW_020292111.1, read on the forward strand.
GAAGCATTTGGTACTATTGCTGATGTGCAAAGTGTCGAGCACCAGGAGGGCGTGGATACACAACAGACAAGTGAGCCTGGAAGCGGCGTTTCGCAGACTGCCGAGGCGGATTTGCAAGCGATCTCTGACGGATTCGATCAAATCAAATTGTCTACTTCCGCTGCCATTGATATGCTAAATGTATCGGAGAATGATCCGGTATTGGGCGCATTAAAGCAAGTGAGGTCGGTGCGCGGAGAAGCGCGCCAGGAGTATGGGAAAGTCCACGCAGCACTGGCGCCATACTACAATGATATCGTCACCTCCGGCGCTTCGCCCGATAACCTGCTTTTCAAAAATTTTACCGACCCACAACACCAAGCGCAGATTTTGTCGCAATTGCAGTATTTTTCCGAATGCGATACGTCCGAGGGCTGGTATGAACGAACCGAACAGTTACAGACCGCGGTGTCGATGTTCGAAACGGCTGCTATCAAGGAGTTCAGACATGGATATGAGACCGAGGATATCGATGATCGGATGCGAAAATATGCCCATGTGCTGTACACGTTGAACGGAGGAAACGCGGCCGTGGAGCTCTTCATTCACCACAACCACCTTGTTACGAGAAGATCAGAGCTCGGCAAAGTATCGGACTGCATTGACCCCCTGACACAGCGGATCAAGCTCGAACATACACAGGCTTTCTTCACTCGACTAAGTGTGGCGTACAATGAGGAGGTCTCGATAATCAATCGTGCTTTCCCCTCGTCCGTGAAGGTTTCGACACCGTTCATTGAGAAAGTTGGGCAGGATGTTCTGTACCCTCTTCTGACCGCCATATTTGATGAGCTTCATCGCGCAAATACCGAGTCATACTTGACCGCCGTCTCAGGAACATTTGCTCAGTGTCTCAATTTGTCGGATACGTTGCTACCCATTCAGAACGTCGACGACAGCTTCGACGAGTTCTTAGATCACGTCGTTGCTAAAGCCTACGAGCCGCATTTGGACCTGTATCTTGCAGAGGAACTAGACCATTTCCGCAAATTGTCTGAGGCAGCGGTAGGGGATTGGGATAGACAGCTGTCCGAACAAGCAGCCTCAACCGAGTCATTCTTAATGTCAAATATCAATAGACAGGCCGATAAGCGTGATTTCTTGACCTCGTTCAAGAAGGTGATCATGGCGCCTGTCAATATTCTTCCTAGCTTTTCGGGCAACAAAGCGAACGAGCCAAAGCCGGATCCTGCCCCCAGTGACTCGTCATTGAAGAGTCCCAATCGTTTCTCGACAATTGCATCGCCCACGACACCGCCTATCATGGAGGCTCCAACCAATGAACTTGCAGCCAAGGCTGCAGTGATGAAATCCAAATTAGAGGGCATTCGGTCTCTGTTCAGCATCGAAGTCGCTCTCAGCCTAGTGCACGCGGCCAAGTCGAGCTTGGAGCGAGCCGCGCAGTTTATGCAAATCAAAGGCGAATACGGGGCCGCAGTGAAACGGCAGTGCGAGGCCATCTTTGTGGCCCTCGTGCGCATCCTGGGGAACCGCCACCTCATCGGTGGGTTTAACAATGCTGTCGACCACCTGTCGAATTACCGGCCCCGCGAACAAGGGGAACGCGACCAATCCGGCGTTGAGCCGCTGGTCACATTCTTGGAGTTGGTAAACGTTGGCGACCTGATTCTTCAAATGATCGATGTGTTCTACGAGCAGGAACTCGTCGGCAACAAGCTCACGGATCGAAACGATTTTCTTGACCCGGCCGTCAAGGAGAAGAAAAAGTTCGAGCAGAGTCTCGATGAGCGGGTGGCTGCCGGACTCAACAAAGGTATTGACGTCCTTATGGAAGAAGTGGACTATATTCTTGCGACGAGACAGCTGGCGACCGACTTCAACCCCAGTGTGTCTACCGATCCGTACCGGAAGACGATGGATGTAAGCATCACCGAGGCCGCGGCGGCTGTGGTTGATGTGGTGTCCTCGCATACGCAGATGCTGGTCGGGAGCACGGACAAGAGTATGCTGGACGTCTTCAACCAGGAGGTTGGGCTACGTCTGTTTGCGGCACTGTGCAAGCATCTCAAACGACAAAGGATCAGCATTGAGGGGTCCTTGAAGCTCATCAGGTAGGCTCATCTCATTGTATGCTGATGGAGTGGACGAGGCTGACCTTATAGTGACATGAACCACTACTTCAAATTCATTCAGACGTTCAAGAACAACGATCTGCTCCTCTACTTCAAGGCGTTCCGCGAGCTGTCGCAGATCTACCTGATCGACCCGTCCGACGCTAAGGAGCTGGCCACGATCATCGCGGACGCGGACCGGTTCAACGGGATCTGGCGAGTGGAGGAGGTGTATGAATTCGCCGAGCGACGGGCGGACTGGTACCAGGTGAAACGCGACGTTGAGCGCGCCATGTATGGGATTGGGTGTAATGTTATGTGAATTATGTCCCGGACTACGATTATACGGTGTATATAGACGAATACCCCCGACTGCCATATGTCATAGGTAGATTAGACGAGTGATGAGGTGATGAGACAATAGGAACTGAATATACCTATTTCCCCCTAAGCTATAAGACAGCGACTCCGTCCGAACACTCATCCAAAAGTCCATTCTCACCGTCTGGGCAGTGCACCCAATGACCACAATCAACAAAATAAAGTTACGATAACTCACCCGAACCTCCCCGCCACGACTCACTCTGTGCCCTCGGGTAACCTGACCTACAGCTCTCCCTACCCCAACGTATCCTCTCTGGAGCGCGCTTCCAGGTTCTCTAGATGCAGCGCTTTATACCCTACAGCTTCTAAAGAGACCTTCCCAAGGTACACGTTCTTCTTAGCGTGGCTTATGGCCTCCCTTCGACCGTCCATTGCGTGTTGGTGAGTGATGGATTGATTTATGGGATATGGATGGTAGTTCGGTTATGGTGGGATCATGTATATGAATTGGGTGTTGGGAGGGTGGGAAGTCTATGAGGTATCCATTGTATCCTCAATCTTTCATGTTCAATTATGATCGAAACAGTCCTGCATCAAATATATTTTGTTGGGCCATGGAACTATAAGTGGCTGGCTACCATCAATAGTTATAGTACTAGTTGAGTCACCAGACATATTCTGAAGAACTGTTCTATAAATACCATCATGCATGTGCAACATCCCTGCAATAAAAAAGCCCATAAATCTGCTCCTGTTTACTTCTACCAAGTATAAAGTATAAAGTAAGAGCTGACACAATCTGCATAGTATTGAGTTCTTACTAAGGCCCCCCCCGTTGCATCATGCATCTCACTCTCCACCCACCCACCCAGCCATCAGGTGGAGGATGATTCTATCGACGGATCACATCTCCAGAAAGTTTAAGTGCCGGCGGACTGATTCCATACTTCCGTCCTGACATCAGCTAGTCAGTTCCCTGGCAGACAATGAGTATTAATAGAGAGATCGAGAACCGTCCGGGCAAAAGAAATAAAGTCATGTTTCATCATGGACCGCATTGGCGCTACTACCAGCCCATTGTTTTAATATAAAAGAAGCATCGCTGATATTTATACTACATTCACAACCTCCCTCCAACCAAGCCAATGCCAAAGTCAAAGTCAAAGAATTGAATTCGAACTGAAAAGACCATGACCTCACACTCAACATGCCCTTCCACCCACTACCCAAAATCCTACTTAAAATCCTACCCAACCTCCTCACCATCACCATAATAACCACCCTCCTAAGCGCTCTCGTCACAGCACAACAACAACAACACACAACAATAATCATAACCGTAACCGCCACGCCGACCACCCCTCCCAACCCCCCCTCCTACACCTCCCCAGCCCTCTTCCAAAACTCCATCCTAAACGTCACCAACACCTACCGCAACGCCCACAACGCATCAAACCTCACCTGGAACACCACCCTCACCGAATACGCCCAATCCTGGGCTGAACAATGTAAATGGCAGCATTCGGTACGTTACCCCCCACCCTTCAACCTCCGTACACTAGATGCATACTAAATGAAATATGGAATAAAGAACGGCCCCTACGGCGAAAACCTCGCCTTCGGATACCCCAACACGACAACCTCAATCTGCGCATGGGGCGACGAAAGCCAACATTACGATTTCAAGCTCCCTACGGGCTTTAGTGAAGAGACGGGCCATTTCACGCAACTCGTGTGGCGGGCGACGCGACAGGTGGGATGTGCGGCCGTGGATTGTGGGTTGAATGGGACGCGGAATGCCTCGACGGGGGAGTTTGTGCATCCGCAGGGGTGGTTTTTGGTGTGTGAGTATGCGCCGCGGGGGAATGTGATGGGCGGGGATCGGAGGTGGGGCGATAAGGAGTTTTTTAGGATTAATGTTCAGGAGGGGAGGGAGTATAATGGGCCGGATGTGACGGGGAGTGAGAGTTCGGCGGATGGGGGGTGGAGGGGGAGGAGAAGGGGGTGGTTGATGTTGTGGTTGTGGTGGTGGGTTGGGGTTGGGGTTGGGATTGGGGTGTTGTAGATGGTATTGAAGTAGTTGCTGTCATTGTCTGTCATCTCTCATCTACCACATCACGCAAATATGCAAACAGATCTATTCACTTTTGAATGTTCCACCCCCATGGAACGAATCCAATTGGATCTCAGGAAGCTCACAGGTGGCAGGTGTGACGGCTTCCGAGAAGATAAGAAAAGCGAGGATATCGACAGACAAGATGCAAGAAGGATAAGGAAAGGGAAATAGATGCACTGGAACACATTAGATACGACCGGCCCCCAATCAGCCAATGATCTCCTCGCTCTCCTCGATGATCTCTTCCACCAGCTCCTCCACCACCGTCTCGCCCTGGTCCTCCGACACGGCCGGGGCGTCCTTGGCCTGCTTGGCCGAGTCCACGTCCTCGGGCACGCCGTACGCGTCCTTGTCCTCCGCCAGGAGCTCCTTCTCCCGCCGCATCCAGGCGGTCCACTCGTTGAGCACCCGCTTGCGCTTCTCCACCACCGCCGTGTTGGCAATGTCCACCGCGTACTTGTCCTCCTCCTCGAACTCCTTCGAGTATTCGCGGAGGTTCTTGCGCACCTGCTTCTGCTCCTCCTTGCTGAGAAGGGTGGGGGGACGAGGGCGCCAGATGAACTGCTTGAACTTGTCCGTGGGCTGTTCCGCGAGCGTCTGACCGGCGAAGGTGTGGATGTTGTAACCGTTTTCCATCTACTCGAGTCAGTAAAATCATTAAAACATGTAAGGAAATAACATACCGAGTGAGTCCACACGCTAGCACTGCTGACAACGTAGCGACCCGTGGGATCCCAGTCAATATCCGTGACACCGTAGTGCTCCACGGTCTTCATTAATTGGAGGTTGGCGGCCAGATCCTTCTCACCCTCGGGCTTCTCACCCTCAAAGTCCATATCCCAGAAGTCGATGTCGAAGTTCGTTTGCGAGTGCACCGTGGCCACAACGACGAAACGTCCCTTGGGCGACCAGTAGATGGCGTTGCTGGTCTTCTTCTCGATGGTGCGCACCAGCTTGAAGTTACCGGCCGACACACCCTTCTTCTCGGGCGCGAAGAAAGACACGGCGGTCTTGGGGAGAACACCGGCGCCGCCGGTAGCCTCGCCGGTCGTGATGAGGACGAAACGTCCTCCGTTGGGCTCCCAGGCAAAGTTGATGACCGTGTCCTTGAGACTGTCGACCACCTCCACGGGCACTCCCTTCTCGCGCACGCGGAAAATTTCCAGGTTGGTGGCCATCGACTTCTTGGACTTGGAGTGACGATCCACCTTCACACAGACGTAGGTACCTTGCGATTGCCAGTGCAGCTTGACATCCGACACGTTGAACAGGTTACGCGTACGGACGATCTCCTTCGAGGGAACGCTCATCAGGGCGACACGGGCCGGGTTGCTGCCGATTTCGGGGGTCCAGAAGCAGAGCAGCTGCTCGTACTGCTTCACACCTTCGCGGGCCACGGTGGCGGGCGACCATTCGAAATCCATCACGCCATCAATCTTGACGGAAGTCTTGCCCAGCAAGTTCATCCGGGGAAGCTCGTAGATCGAGATCGACTGGTGCTGCTGCATTCTGGCCACGTACTTCTCATCAGCAGACCACTTGAAAGCGGGCCACTGAACCTTCTTCTTGGGCTGGGCATCACCCTCAGCACCGGGACCGGCGGTCAGGTCGTTGGACACGAACGAACGGAGGGGCTTGCCCGTGACGATGTCCCAAATGATGATGTTCTTTCCGTCCTCCTCGTAGGTCAGAATCGGGTGGCCCTCCTCCACCTGGATGGGGCGAGCGGACCAGGTGGTCAGGTAGCTCTCACCGGGCGAGAACTCGACCAGCTGGACAAAAGGATGGGGGAACTGCTTTTGCTTCGAGAAGCCGGAGCCACCCCACAGCTGGACACCCTGGGGGTGGACGGAGGCGAGGTAGGTACCCTTGGGGGACCACTGGACAAAAAGCTGAGTCCAGTGGGCGCGGTCGACAACGTTCTCCGGGGGGTTGCTCTTGTTGTTCCAGAACACACCGACTTTATCGCCGCGGTAGAGGGCGAACTGGTCGCGGGCGTTGGCGTCGCCGAGCCATGAGCGGAGGTGCTCCTTCTCCTTGAAAGGTTCGATGGTGGGGGGCTTGTATTCCTCGTCGATGCGTCCTTCGCGGCCGTAGCGGTCGATATCCATCAGCTTGTTGACGGCGAGAGTGTGCTTCTTATCGAGGGGGACACCGTGCAGCTGCTTGACCGCGGCAACGGCCTGTTCGGGAGTCTCGTATTCAACAAAGGCGAAACTGCAAAAAAGCCCAGTGTTAATGCTTCCACAACCTTCCCACTCGAGTTCCCAATACATACCCTTCGGACATGTTCTTATCGTTAATGGGCATGAAGACGGCATCCTCCGAGGTGTGGCCGACCGTGTTGAGCTTCCTCAACAAGAACTTGATGAGCTTTTGCCGGCTCTCCTCCGGGACGATCGGGAGTCCATCGATGACGACGAATGTGTCCAAACCCTCCTCGAGCTTCACTTCGTATTGTTCCTTGAGGTCTAGATGGGAAACACGGGCCGGCGTCAGCGACGAGGGGTACAGCCCAAGGCCGATGGGAAACAACGCGAGGCGCACTCACCGGAGAAATCAATCTCCTCCTCCTCCTCTTCGTGGAGGTCCTGCTCAGACAGGGTGTCGAAACTGGGCGCCATGGTTGCAGTCGCAAGGAGCGGCGATAAGGGGGGGGGGTGGGCGGAGAGGGTTGATACTGAAGATGAAAGATCCTGTTCTGGATTTTCTGCTGGTCGACCCCGTTTTGGCTGATTTTAGGGCAAAAGAGCAAATCCCAAACCACAAGCGCCTTCTGTGTGCGATGCGGCTGAGTCAGGGGTGAGTCAGCTGGCAATCCATCACCTGACGGAATGTTCACCTGGTAAGATTACGGTTAGCCGCCCGTAAGATAACCCGCACCCCAGCTGGGGTCCACGTGACGCTTATGTCAGCCACCCGCCCCCAGCTTCTCGCCCGGCTGATTATGTCTCTGTAACCGACTTGTACAATCGGCTTGGCTGGACACCATAACAGTCGCGATCCTACGCATCATCCCGCTTTCCTGTGCTGTTCCGGGTGATAGCTGCTGGTCGTTGTGGGCCGGCCTTCACTATCTTCCCCTTGACACCCTCTGCCTCTCTCTCAATCCCTCATCTCCGTCTCCTATCCCGGCCGAGTTCCCTCACGGTCTCATGCCCCGCCGGTCCTAAGCGCCAGCGCTACGCCCAGATCTAGACGATCCTCGCCAGTGCACGACCGCCGCGAGCTGAATCCAGCTGTTGATAGCCTCACGGACCTCCAGGCTGGATCCGGTCAGCAATTGACAATATTTAATTCCCCCCTCCCGTGTCGTTTTTCGCAGAAGGGCCGGAAAGCCAAGCTACTGGGTCAAGATGTCGCGTAAGTTCGGAACTCTGATGTTCCCGGTCTCCACGCCGAGGTCGCTCTCAACTGACATCATGTCGTTTTGTTTTCTGCAGTCTCCCCAGATAACCGCGATCAATACATCCCGATCATTGATTCGATCCTGTCCAAGAGTGACCTGAACACGATCTCTACCAAGCGCATTCGCAAAGGTCTTGAGGATGAAATCGGCTATGACCTTACCCCGCAGAAGGTCGGCGCCCCGGCCGTTCGCTCTTGTCGCGAACTGCTCCTTCACCCACCGCAAAAGACACCGAATATGATGCTGACGTTGAATTTGTTGTTCAGGCTGCGATCAAGCAGCTCATCATGGAGCGGTTCGACATTTTTGCGGAGAAAGGGGGCGAAGAAGCCACACCCGAGACAGCCGCGACAACTACAACCTCCACCAATGGCCACGGGCAAGATCATGATTCGGTAACCCCTGTAGAGCCATTGTCTCCTGCCCAATCTTCGGTGTCCCAGAAACGCCAAGCCGACAGTGAAGAACACTCCGACACGTCGACCAAGACCCCTCCCGCCAAGAAGCCAAAGCCCGACAACGACATCGATGCAGATGCTTTGTTTGCTGCCAGACTGCAGGCCGAGGAGAATATGCGTGCTCGCCAGACCCGTGGGGCTAGTACTCGCAGGTCCCAGCCGGTGAAGAAGAAGCAGCCCACCAAAGCGAAGACATCGAAGAAAGTCAAAGCCGAGGACGATTCGGACCTTGAGTCGGGCTCGGAATCCGGGAAGAAGGTGAACCGATCGGGCGGTTTCCATGTAGGTTGATTCCTTCCTGTAGCGGAGACTGGCGCTCACGGCTGTTAGAAACCTCTTACTCTCTCCCCGGCACTTTCGGCTTTGTTGGATGGCGAGGTGACGGTATGGCTGCCCCTCTCACCGTTGGCCCCAGCAGATGAACTTGCTGACATTTGATAGCTCTCACGGCCTCAGACCGTCAAAAGGCTTTGGCAATACATCCACGAGCATGATCTCCAGGACCCCAGTGACCGGCGTCAGATTCGCTGCGACGATGCAATGCGAGCTGTGTTCAAGCAAGATCGGATACACATGTTTACGATGACCAAGATTCTAAGCCAGAATTTGTACAGTCCCGATGAATAACTTGGGTATCTAGAAGCGATTTTTAGCCTTCAGGACAAGGCAGTCGCAGCGACTTGGTTGCTGCTTTACGATTCTCCGATTTCTACTCATTACACAGCATTTGGAACCCAGGCGCTATTGTCTTTCTTTTCATTCCATCATTATCTATTTTTACCCATATTGGTGACCCTGCACTTATTGCTACTCTCATTGGCGAAATGACTGCCCTATCTTTCCTTGTGTTGACCTGCTTTTCTCTCCAGCGGGAGTTGGTGCTGCCCTGTGAACAGGCGCGATGAATCTTGTTACCTAGAGATCGTATTGATTATCGAGTTCGACCCATACAGGCATCGTGTCATTGCATGATGCAATTCTGTCATGGCGCGGGTAGCCTTGCAGCGTAGCCGAAGACGGGACTAAGACGGATCTCGTGGCTAAGCCACACATTGGGCCAGCCGTAGAGTTGCTCTCCGAAGCAATTATGAGCCATAATGAGCCATAATGAGTCATGGGACGATCGAGGCCTAGTAAATAGCCAGCAGTAATTCCCTGTCGCGCCTGTCGCAATGCGAAACGGGGGAATGGATTGGATGCTCACTAAGCATGCCGCCAAACCAACTTTTTTGCCCGCCGCTCTTACTTGAAAGCTGGTCCCTCCACAGCAACGCCGGCTTATCACCCCTCCGCTGAAATCGCCGTCTGGTCGCACAGGCTCTCAAGAGCGCAAAGCTCTTCTCGTCCCAGAGAACTTATTTGGGCACTTGCCCCCACCCCCGTCCCTTCGTCAAATCGTCCTCCATCTTCTACGTTCCCAATGTCCGATTCCCAGCCCGCCCAAGCCCCCGGAGCGCAAGGCCAAGGCCGCGGTGGTGGTCGTCGCCGGGGTCGCGGTGGAGGCTTTGGAGCTGCTCGCCAACCTGGACAACCCGAGGGCCAACAACAATCCCACGATGGCTCTGGAAGAGGTGCAAGGTCCAGGGGCCAAGGACCCCGCCGTGGGGGGGCCGGAGGACGTGACAAGCAGACTCGTACAGGGAACAAGCCGGAAGCCTCTACTGAGAAATCGGCGGATGCTCCTGCAGGACCCGAGGGCAAGGGGAAGCAGCCCGTCACAGAAGAGTCAGACGATGCGGATGACGGCGAGGTTTGCTTCATCTGTGCCTCGAAGGTCGATCATACGTCCATCTCGCCGTGTAACCATCGGACCTGCCATATCTGTGCGCTTAGATTGAGAGCCTTGTATAAGAATAAAGCCTGTGCTCATTGTCGGGTATGTGTTGTGTCCATCGCGTCTGTCGACTTGGTCCCGGCCATGCGCTAACGGATGCTTTGCTGTAGACGGAATCAAACTATGTGATCTTCACGGACGACCATGGCAAGCGCTTCGAGGATTTCACGGATGCCGATTTCTCGCAGAAGGATGAGAACCTCGGGATCAAGTACGAGAATAACGACATCTTTGAGGATACGGTGCTGCTGCTGCGGTATAACTGCCCGGACCGAGGCTGTGATGTCGCCTGCTTGGGATGGCCTGACCTGCACCGTCACGTCAAGAGCAAGCACGGCAGGGTGATGTGGTATGTGTTCTCTGCTGGTGGAAGTGGGAGACTGCGTAGGGACTGATACTGACTCGTTCTGTTCCAGTGATCTGTGTACACGGAACAAGAAGGTGTTCACCCACGAGCACGAGCTGTTCACGAATGCAGAGTTGCGCAAACACGAGAAGCATGGAGATGATGTGCCAGGAGCGATTGATCAGAGTGGATTTAAGGGACATCCTGAGTGTGGCTTCTGCCGGCAGCGGTTTTACGGCGACGACGAATTATACGCTCACTGCCGAGACCGTCACGAAAGATGCCACATTTGTGACCGTCGCTCGGCGACTCGCCAGCAACAGTATTACATCGACTACAACGCCCTCGAGGACCACTTCCAGAAGGACCACTTCCTCTGCCTTGACCAGGAGTGTCTCGAGAAGAAGTTCGTGGTTTTCGAATCCCAAATGGATCTCAAGGCGCACCAGCTCGAGAGCCATCCCAACGGCCTGTCCAAGGACGCCAGACGTGACGCACGCACTGTAGACTTGTCTACCTTCGACTACAGAGCCCCGTACCAGCCTCAACAACGTCAACGTCGTGGAGCTGGCCGTGGACGCGATCCCAACGCGGAGCCGCTGCCTGTCTCCAGCGCTCAGCCCTTGCGACGAGACGAGATCGCCTACCAGCGCCAGATGGCTATCCAAAGTGCACAGTCGGTGTCGACCCGCAGCTTTGGAGGCCAACTAACACGCAACGACACCCAGCCAGTGCGCGCTCCTGCTCGTCCCACCCCCACTCAAACCCCTCCTGCTCGTCCCACCCCCACTCAAACCCCTCCTGCTGCTACCCCTCCAGTCGTTGAGATGGAGAGTCTCAGTCTCGCTGCAGACTCGGGCTCAGCGACCCCTCAAGAACAGGCACGCCGTCTTCGCCATGCGGCCGTTGTCGAAAGGGCCTCGAACCTCCTGGGCAATGATCAGAACAAGCTCAAGGAATTCCGCACTCGTGTGTCCAGCTACCGCACCTCCTCCATCTCCGCCACCGAACTCATTGACGCCTTCTTCTCTCTTTTTGATACCTCGAGTTCCGAGCTGGGCAAACTAGTCAAGGAGCTTGCTGAGATCTACGAGGACGATGGCAAGCGTACTGCACTGCTCAAGTCCTGGAACGACTGGCGTGCGATCAACGAAGACTACCCTGCTCTCCCCGGCCCCGGCGGTATCCTCCCCGGCATGTCCCCGGGCACTGTGAGCGGTGGAGGAGTCGGAGGGAAGCGCGTTCTGCGTCTGAAATCCTCAACCGCCCAGTCCTCTCGTTCCGCTGTTGGCAGAAGCGGCGCTATGCCTTCATCATCCTCCTCCACCACCGCCTTCCCCCCCCTCTCTTCCGCCCGCTCTACTCCTCGCTCTTCCACCCCCGCCACTACCCCCTGGGGTGCGGCTGCCGCCGCCGCCCCTACCTCAGCTCCTACTTCTACCTTCAGCAGCGCCACCTCCTCTCGATCCGCCTCCCGCGCTCCTTCTCGCCCCGTCAACACGAACAACGCTGACGCTTTCCCCGCCCTCCCTGCCGCCCCGAAACCCAATGTCCTCATGGCCGGTCTGACCCGTGGAACCGTCCGCTGGGACGACCGTCGCCAGCCCACCGTGAATGCGTGGTCATCGTCTTCCCGTAACGACAGCTCCACCGCCGAGGAAGACTTTCCTGAGTTCCCCGCCGGAGGCAAAAAGGGTAAAGGAAAGAAGGGCAAACAGACTCTCTTCCACTTTGGATGAACATAACCACCCACACATGGACTGCACACACACATGCGTACATATGCTGTGATTCAAGGTGTTTCATCCTAGGACATACGAAGAAGAACATGTAGCTCCTTGTCTCTGCATGCGTCCGTCCGGTCCAGCTTTGTTGATTGTTGTTCAGCTTGTATTTGAGCGAGATCTTGTTTTTATACTTAAGAGTTGCGTGGGGTGAGAAAAAAAAGCTTGTGGGACTGGGTTTATTTTATGGATGCAGGAGACTTATGTATTTAGAAAAGTCAATAAAAATGAAATAATTTCAATTTCAATGACAATCTCGATCTTGGTTTCTTGAGATAGGTGTTGTTTGTACTACATACATTGTATGTAGATGCATACTACTATAGGTAATGATTGGTTGTTGGTGTTTACGATTTGATTACTCATGAAGGGACAACTCAGTCCATAGAGGAAACGGTATCGCACTCCTCGTCGGTGGAATACTCACTGGCTGAACGTGTCTGGAAACGCTCACCTATCTTGGTCCCCTCGGATACTTCAGAGGAGGGACCAAGTGGTCGTGATCTGTGTGTGGAATTATCGAGCGGATAACCTAGATCAGTATCACTCTGGGCTTCTGTAGACCGAGTCGAAGATCCGCCCAGCTCGGAACTCTCATGAATCTCAGCGAGACCATCGTGAAGGGTCCCAATAGAGCTGTTATTCTCTTCCGTTGTTTCCGCAACGGATATGTCTCCATCGCTGATGCAAGCCACGTCCTCGTCGATAGCTGCCATGTTCAAGGCGAAGTCGTCTTGGAGTCGTTTTAGCCATTTTCGGAGGGCCTCGCCTTCCATGGTTCCGTTGCGGGCGAGGAGGAGTTGTTCTTTGAGGGAAAGAATCAGGTTCCGTCTGCGTGTCACGGCCAGTGCTTTGGATTTGCTGTGGCGGCGTTTCGCGAGTTGGGTGAGTTTCTGCGACACTTGTTGGGCCGTTTCAAGGACTCCTGGAGGGAAATCGACTAGCTTGGCTAGGGCGAGGCCGTAGAACTGGTTTGTATCGGGACCTTCCGCTATCTTGTAGAGCATGGTCATCTTTGAAGCGTCGGGGGATATTTCCGCAGCGAGATGCAGACTCACGACGCCGTTGCGCTCGCCCATGATCAGGGCGAGATCCCGGAAGTGGGTTACGAACCAGACCAAGGCGTGGCTTTCTACAAGAGCTTCTGAGATGGCAATGGCGATGGCGAGGCCGTCAGTAGTGCTAGTGCCTCGGCCTAGTTCGTCGACGATGACCATGCTGCGTGGTTCGATGTTTCGGAGGATGAATGCCATTTCGCGCATTTCGGCGGCGAAGGTGGATACGCTGGCTTCGAGGTCATCGGAAGTGGAGACCCGTGCAAATAGTTGATGGACGATAGGGAACGATGCGTATTCTGCTGGGATGAAACAGCCGATCTGTGCCATCACCGTCATCAGCGCTAGGGAGCGAATGTAAGTGGATTTTCCGCTCATGTTGCAGCCGGTTATGATCTGGAATCTGGATTGTTGCGTGGCATAGGCATCATTGGGGATAAATTTCTTCGTGTGTATCTTCTCGCGGATCGGATGGCGTCCAGATTTGATCGCCAGAGTGTCGGTCAGTTCAGGCCGGATGTAATCATGCGATGTAGCCAGTTGGGCAAATGCTGCCAGCATGTCGAGCATGGCAATAGCTTCGCTTACTTTGAAGAGACCCGAGATCTCCGAGCAGATGTCTTGGATCAATTCCTGCACGGTTTCGTCGCTCATGTTGATGACTTCGTTATGCGCATCTGTTATCTTCTGATTTAGTTTGACGAGATCGAGCGTTTGGCACTCTATACGGTTCTTTTTGCGATAGACGTTGATGAAAACTTCGGGCAGGGACTCGATTTCTGTAGCTGAGAGACTAATGTAGTACTGGCGAGCTCTGTCGAACTTGAGGTCTAGGGCAACGTTATGTGTTTCTGCAATGATTAGATGCGAATATAATATCAGCACTTAAAATACGCACCGGCTAGTTCTGCTACCAGATCAGCGGCATCGGTGTTAGCTTCCTTATAAGTCTGTCTCGCGACGTCAAGGAGACTGTTCACTCCAGTCTAGAAGTATCAGGACCCAATTAGCAGGGGGTGTGGGTAGGTGGCTCACTCGAACACAGTAAATACGCTGGTTCCTAAGATCGAGTGGCCTCGTCTGATATGTGACATGTTCGTTGAGAGTTTCTTCAATCATCTGCTGGACAGTCCGGTGCCCTGCCGGGGCACATAGCTGAAACGTATGTTAGCTTCGTCTACATAACGCTCGCTATGCCCACTTCTCGTATAGTTGTCAAAAGGCTACTCTGAGCTGTGGTTAGTGCCTTATATATTGACTTGATTGAAGACACATATGTCTTGATCATGATGACATTATTGACGGACTGCTCGACGTATTGAAAAGCTCGTTTGTTAGGAACAAGAATAAGCTGGGATGTCAGTCAGGCTCTCCAGGAACAATTTCAACAGACGTACAGATGTCAAAACTTTGTCTGCATCAATTAAACCTTTGAGAGCTACCACACAGGAATCAGTGATCAGCTGTAGATGGGAGCCTAGAAGCCGACCTTGTCTGACCGACACAAACATGTCTTCTTTTGTAGACAGGTCCTCAACAGCGTCGTAACGGGCCTGCAGTTTCGACTCTTCGGTCGAGGGCTGAAGGATGTTGGCTCTGAGAAGTCTTGCTCCCATAGGGGTCAAGGTCTCATTGAGAAGTCCATACAGACTGTCCTTAGATTTCACATTGTGGATATTCTGGATCAACTCTAGGGAGACGATGGTTGACAGATCAATGGACATGGATCCTTGTGAGGGCTCGAATCTGATGCGAAGCGAGTGGCAGGTGAAGGTTCTGTTAAGCTCTAACCCAACGTACTTTAGGACCTGTAGAGGTTAGCGAAGATTGTCAGATAGCCGTGATGCTTACCGCAGCAAAGCAACAAGCAGCAAAATAGTTTCCTCCCAAGATAATCTTGATGGGCTCAACGTCTTCAGCAAACGCGAGTCGGTCCACATATTCATGACCAGACTTCTCAGACCAGAATTTGCGGTCTAGGAAGGTGAAAGTAGTGTCCGGAATATTCTCCTGGATGATGTAGAACAGCTTAGATTCTTTGGCAGAGTTCGCGAAAAGGATCTCCGTCGGCTCGAACACTCCGATCTTCGTGACGGTTTTGACATACGTCTGGCTGTCACAGATCTGACACAGAACCGCCTCCGCAGTCGATAGATTGACAAAAGCAAGACCAACTGTCGAAGAGACACCCCTAGACTCACTGACTGCGCAGATGATGTCTTGAGAAGCCACGCTTGTTGCTGTGGTCGTCGGCCTTGGGGTTGTCCTCGGAAACGTACTGATTCTAGAAAGAGGAGCAAAGGAGCTGGCAGCTCCGACGGACGAAGCTCTAGAGAAAACCGACATGATGCGTCAATGACCAAGTTCAATGAAGGAGAAAAATAAGAGAGAAAGATGAGGATATAGTACAGCGGGCATCCGAAAGCGGGCTAGCGCGATGGGTCACCCCGCGATACGGGTTGCTATCTTTTATCTTTTTTTCTGCGGAAAATCTTCGACGACCAAAACCACCCAATTGAAGAGCAACACAATGGCGACTCTTCTTCCTCCCCCGACCAAGCGTCAGAAGACGGAGGCGGCCGAGAGGGCCCGTCAGCAGCAGGAGATCCAGAGTATCCCCGAGAACCTGGGCAGTGTTCGTGTGCAGTTCTTTGACCAGGCAACGGGATCCGCGACCGGGCCGGCAGTGTCCGTTCCTGTGGCCGATGCCAGTGTCAAGAACCTCGAGACTCTGCTGAATACGTTACAAGGCAATGTAGGTACGCAGTAGAGGCGAGCAGCCCCCATTCACCAGGTACTAATTGTTTCGTTTTGCACCACAGGAAGAAGATGAGCGAGTACCATATCGGTTCACATACCAGTCCGACGGCAAAGACAAAGATAACCAGACAATCGACATCCTATCCGACCTGTACCACTCCCTCCTGAAGCCTGGTCTGAAGACGACCGAAGATACCGTCCACCTCTACTTCACCCCACAGGCTGTTTTCCGCGTTAAGGCCGTCTCGCGATGCTCTGCCTCCATCGCCGGACACGGCGAGGCCATTCTTGCGACCAGCTTCTCCCCCGTCAACTCTTCTACAATGGTCACCGGCAGCGGTGATTCTACCGCCCGCGTCTGGGACTGCAACACCGGAACTCCCCTGCACACCCTGAAAGGACATACCAGCTGGGTGCTGGCTGTCAGCTTCTCGCCTAACGGCGCTATGATCGCGACCGGAAGCATGGACAACACTGTGCGTGTCTGGGATGCGAAGAAGGGAACGCCGCTGGGAGCACCCATGAAGGGACATGCCAAATGGATCACCAGTCTGGCCTGGGAGCCGTATCACCTCCAACAGCCCGGCAGGCCGCGTCTGGCCTCCGCATCCAAGGACTCGACAGTTCGCATATGGGACGTGGTTTCGAAACGGATCGACATTGTCCTTACCGGTCACAAGGGCTCAGTGACCTGCGTTCGCTGGGGTGGAACCGGAAACATCTACACTTCTTCTCACGATAAGACCATCAAGGTGTGGAACGCTCAGAACGGCACCCTGGTCCAGACCCTCTCGGCACACGTCCACCGAGTGAACCACCTGGCCCTGTCGACCGACTTCGTTCTCCGGACTGCGTACCACGATCACACCGGCCAGGTTCCGCAGGCGGATTCCGAGAAAGTGGCCGTGGCCAAGAAGCGGTTTGAGCAGGCCGCCACCATCAACAACAAGATCGTCGAGAAGCTCGTGTCTGCGAGTGACGACTTCACCATGTACCTGTGGGAACCGGGTAACTCCAGCAAGCCGATTTCCCGAATGCTGGGCCACCAGAAGGAAGTCAACCATGTTACGTTCTCGCCGGACATGGCCTACATCGCATCCGCGGGATTCGATAACCACGTCAAGCTGTGGAACGCCCGTGACGGAAAGTAAGTTCACATGCACCATACTCCCCCCCTACACCTATAAATACTAACCACACCAGGTTCATCACCACACTCCGAGGCCACGTCGGCGCCGTCTACCAATGCTGCTTCTCCGCCGACTCACGACTCCTAGTGTCCTCATCCAAGGACACCACCCTGAAGGTCTGGAACGTACGGACGGGCAAACTGTCCGAAGATCTGCCCGGACACAAGGACGAGGTATTTGCCGTGGACTGGAGTCCGGATGGACAAAAGGTGGCCAGTGGAGGCAAGGACAAGGCGGTGCGGATATGGAGACACTAATAATATCTAAACTACCCTACACTATACTACACATATGATACTGTTATGAACCAACCCTGCCACCACCACGATACTCACGACCTATCCAATACCTTCCCGTTTAAGTAACATAGATCCCGAGCCTAGATTTCACCAAGCATCCAAACATCCTGATTCAAGAAAACATAAACACACACTCACATCGACTCATGCGACTCTACCTACAATGGTACGGTGCGAAAAGGTGCGTAGGTTGGCTTTATCCGAATTCTGCCCGTCCACTTGGACCACCAGGTGCTGCTATTTGCCCAGCGCTGCTGCTGAATAATCTCTATCATTAACTACTTTGAGAGAAAGCGGTAGGACTCCGTACCTGGGATATCTTTGGCGTCGGTGGATCAACGGATTTGTTTACGGGGTTTTCGCTCCGTGGTATATAGCGGTGGTGGTGGTGGTAGTAGTAGTAAATACGCGACTCCAAATTAGAGCGGCTGAAGCAGACCCAGTGACCTAGTTGCAGGAGCTGGAAACATACAATGCCACTTACTTAATTCCTACGGCGGATATAGTCTCTACCCTACAGTAAATTAAACAGTCTCCGTAAGAATCACGTGACCAACTACCCAACGTAAACAAAACCAAATGATTCATCGTTGTATATACACCAACTCAACCCATAAATTATTAAACAGGCTAAACTATGAACAGATCTCATCCCCCAAATTCCACTAATATCTAGAATTGTAGGTTTAGATGTACTCCCAAGCAGCAACGGAACCGTTACCGGCAACAGCGAGCGCATCAAAGCCAATGCAGTCGCCAACGTTACCCGAGGGGACGGTAGCGTTCTGGGAAGCAGCAAAGACCTGCCACTTGCTATCCTCGTCGCGGCAGGCCATGAAGCCCTTGCCGAAGGACCAGGAGCCGAGGGCGCCGTTCTTGCCGGGGGTGTAGGTGAAGGGGCCGGTGGAGGAGCCGGTAGGGATGTAGGCGGAGTGGGGCACGGTGAAGCTCAGGGCGCCCGAGGGGTTGACGTAGACTTGCTGGCCACCGGGGACTTCGACGTCCTGGAGTAAGGTTGTTAGTATGGGGACAGGGTGGGAAAGGCGGGTAAAGGGAGGAGGGCTTGGCGTACCAGGGAGGAACCGTCACCGGCGAAGACGGTCTCGGTGCCGGCAGGGCAGCCGGAGTCAAGAGGGCAGTAGGAGGAGGTCTCTCCGCCAAGGTAGAAAGCACCGCCGGCGGCGTTGAGAGGGAGGAGGTGGATGGGAGAGCCGGAGCGGGCGGACATGATGCCGAAGGTGGTGGTGCCGCGGGCCTTGTGCTGGGAGGAGGGGGCGGCGGCGGCCAGGAGGGGGAGGAGAGAGGCGGCGATAGTGAACTTCATGGTGGTGGATTGGAGAAGAAGAGATTGAGGAGATTGAGGAGGATTGTAGTGTATGAGATGAGGGGTTTGGAGGGTAGATTGGATTGATCTGGGAATGAATGACTGGGAGAGATGGGATGCATGACCCCGTATTTATATCCTGAACGACCCGACCATGAGGTCAGGCAGGGAACGAGAGTGGAGAGGTTGGAGGAGCAAGGGTCCCGAGGTTGTGGTGGAATGCTGTATACACAGTAGAGGCAACTCGCCTCCAGCATCATTCGGTGCAACTGCAAGATGCAGCAATGCCCGGCGGCACGAGCCGTCAGAACAGAATCTAAATCCTGGCCTATCAGGACGAGCAGCCGAGAACAACGTGGATGGAGCGATTCCACTTGGCAGCAGCACTAAAGTGAGACCGCATGGAGACGAAACAGGCGACGGCCATGGAGAGTGGCTCTCCAGCAGCTTCGATGGAGAACAGAGAGGTTATGACGTGCCGATTAAACGATTTGTCTCACATTTCTCCGAGACACGGCAGGAAAAATGATGCTGTTGAGGGAAGGATAATTATAGAACGACGATCTCCAAGCCAGGAGCCGTTCCGAGGATCCGATGGCCGTTCCCCCCAGTCTCCAGTCGGACATGCCGATCCGCCCCCGAGTCTGAAGAATGAGATTAGGATGGACGGAGGAGAAACAATCCCTTTTTCCAAGGGATTCCCTGAGCCTCCTCCGATGAACGTCATTGCCGCATGCGCACCGCCACTGGAAATACGAGCCCTGCATCGCCGCATTCCTCGGTTGAACAGCGGTTCCCCCGGGGCGAGTCCTACGGATTTCCTGCCAGAACTCTAATCTAGAGCCGGAGCCAGCCAGTTCATTCATTCTTCTGGCGCAGTGCATACAGTACAGGTTCTCCAAAAAATGCAGTGTTCGATGGGTTGATCATTTTGTCCTCTAACCGTGCGTGCGCGGGACCGTGAAACCAGACGCGAACCTTCACACCGTACAAGGCAAGTTACAGGAAGGGGAAAGCAAGACAGGATTAAGTAGACATCAAGAAGAGGAAAGCCCACCAAGAGAAGCAAAAGATGCCAGAAAAAGCCAGAAGAACCAGACGAACCCTGCGACACCAGTCCAGATAGTAACACAGTACACCCACCCAATTTGAAAGAACCCATCACCAACACCACAGAACCGAACCCGCATCCTACCGTTAACCCGGAGCAGAAAAAAGCGCGAAGGAGGAATCAAAACCAGTAAAACAGATCGCCCATAGGTATCCCAAACTAGCAAACGCCCCTGGCTCAGGCTCAGTCGTAGTCGTCTCCACCGTCATCGCCGTCGCTGTGACGCCCGCGGGATCCCTTGACCCCGTCCTTCCGAATGGGTATCTTGATCCCCTGGAGGGCGAAACATTTGCTCAGCGGCGTACTCTCAATGACCCCGGGGAACTTTTTGGCTGAAAACACGTGGAATGGCTCCGAGAAGACGGAGGCCAGCACCGGCGCCGATCCATGGTTGATCACAGATACCCCGTTGGGGGAATCGGTGGACTGGTTGCCGACATTCACAAAGCTCATCTTGAGACTGTCGAGATATCAGCATCGGTCACGACGCGACCAGCCCGCGCGGTTGAACTTACCGGAACGACCCCTCTGTGCGGACACTCAGGTCCTGCAGGATGAACCATACTCCGATCTTATTTTCAGGGTCGGTCAATCGAAAGGCACTGGCGCTGAGGCTGCCAATGAGGTTCCGTGTGAACATGCCGCCAGGCCCGGAGGTAACAGGCTGCGCCGGGGAGATGTTGGTGGGCGGCATGTGGCCGCCGGTGTAATAAGGTTGGTAGTACGGCCCCTGAGGGCTCGCCCCGTAGGGGTTCTGGTACTGCATCTGGGGGTTGCCACCATAGTAACTGTTCACCTGAGGGTATGGGACAGGCTGGCCGTACGCATTCTGTGCGTAAGGCGGATAGGAGGGAGAAACACTATGCGGCGGAGGGGGGTAGGAGGAGGACATGGCGGTGGATATCGACGGAGAGGTGGCCGAGTGCTTGACCAGGTTCACCTCGCTGGTCCCTTCGGCGTTCCACAGGTCGACCATGAGCACGTAAAACGACGTGTCGATCTCACTATGATGGCTAGTCAATGACTATTCTCGGCAGAGGGGACACGCGACACCGCCATACTTGATATCGATCTCTTTCTCAGTCTGCGCATCTCGCACAATCAGGCGAATACAAGGCGGAGGTGTAATAGGCCGCCGATCCTGAGCTCTAGTCAGCTACCAATGGGACCAAGGGAACCATCCAACGACATCGAAGCACGACCGACCTTATCTCCGAAGCCACACATCCGAGCGCGAACAGGCTGCTGCACCACCTGCAGAGACCAAACGCGACCATCGTGAACGGTGGAAAGCGGCGCCAGATGACTCGACGGAGGTAGCCCTCCGGCGGACGCGACGCCTGCGGAGCCAGGCGTGGGATATGATGAGGACGGAGGCGGAATACGATCCATCGAGAGCGGAGGGGGTGGAGGCGGAGCGGTATGTGTCCGGTCGTCCAGAGCGTACATAGTGCTCATCGCGTTGACGAGGATGAAGGTGACGAAGTGGCGGGAGGAGGGGTGAATACCTAAAACAGCAATGAGTTCGCGACGGACAAACCCAATCTACCACGAGCTGGAGTTAGACGAGGGCACGCGCCTGCTAGGGGGGGTACAGCCAAAGGATCTGGAAGAACCACACGTACGTTCGGTTAGAACACAATGCACAGCGTCGGTCGGCAAGAAGCTCGCAAGGCGACGATTAGGTGTGGGTGAGCCGGAGCGACGAGGCGTCAAAATGCGGGAGATTCGTTGAGGCTTCCACGGATCGGCCACAAGACCACAGGTTCCCCAACGGCGTCCACTTTTTGATCCTGGGGGTAGCACAAGGACAGGAACCTGCAGCGATGAACGATTGGCGGATCACGATGCTGCACACCAACCCCAAGCCGTGTAAGATAAACCAGAGGGAGGACAGGCAGGGAAAAGGCGGGGTCGCGCAGAGTGGCAGGCAGGCAGGCGAGATGGACGTTGAAGAGAAAAGACGGAGAGTTCGTTGGTGCGGACAGCAGAAAAGATTGGAGCAGCCGAGGAGGGGACGAATGCAGAGCTGGAAGTCACGGGCAGCTGTCGAGGTCCAGAACCCAAACTTTGGGGGGGAAGGAGGGGAATGAGCTCATTTCGGCGTGGTGACGGAGGGTTTGGCGATGGGGGTCGGGTTTGACTTCAAGTGCTACTCAATACCCTCTAGACTACGCGGAGTCAAGAAATGAGTCTCTTGGAATTTACAGGCAGTACATAATCCAAGGTATCGATCTAGATCGTACCTCTCTTTCTATGGGAACGATCCGAATGTCCAGCAGCCGGCCGCCGCTGGAGAATTAATTTTGTGATCCAGAAACGCGGGTTGGGGGGAGGGGGGGGAGAGGAGACAGGCTACGGGTCCCGGGGCACCGGCCAGCAAGCAGCGGCGGTGTTGGGGGGCCAGCAGGATGGGCTAAGCGGGCTAACCTCAGGCCTTGACCTGCCCTTGCCTTCCTTCGGTCGTAGCGTCACGGATCAGGACGGCGATCAACCCGGCGCAGGAACCTCGCGACCCAGACGGTCGGGTTCAATCTGCTGCCCACCACCAGTGAAGAATCGCCTGCCTGGCCCCATCGCCGAAGCAATTCCCGCCTGTTTTGATTTCCCCCGTCCGTTGTTTGTTTTTCTATTTGCTGATTTTTAGGTTTCCCGGCTAAATTCTTCTTTTCGACTCTATTTTTCGGCCTTCTGCCCTGTCAGTCTATTAATAGCGTGCATGGATACCTAGTCAGTTACCTACCCAATCTTTTATCTTGACTCCATCTCATCGGGTTCATCTGTCCCTCCATTACCATTTTCGTCACCTGGCCTTGCTGTCACCACAGTGGGGCGGCCAGATGTAACGAAAGAGGAGAACGCGACTGTGCGAGTCGACCTAACCTGGCCAACCGCGGCAAGACCCCGGCCAAGTGAGGGTGTGCACCGTGTGGGGCACCCGGTCTTGTTCCAACCAATCCGGGCCATGGCTGCTTCTCGTTGGTGCAATGGATCCTCAGCATTGGGTCGGACTGAACCTGCTGCTCGCCGTTCTGGGTTAGGCCACAAACTCCACTGTCCGTTTTCGGTGACGGAACTCCATCCCAAGCAAAAATTTCCTCCACCTAGGGCCGCTGGAATTGTCCTGTAAGAATCCCGATCTTATTTTCACCCCGGCGGCTTCACATTGACCAATGATGGATAATCATAAAATGCCAGTGCTTTTGATCGCTTACAGGGGAGGTGGGATTTTGATTGGAGGTGAAAGCGGACCAATCGCCCTAGCCGGAAGATCTCCCTCAATTTGCACCAATACAAACTTGACTGGGAGAGCGGTGCGGCCCCGCTGGATCGGTAAGCGGGCTGCACTGCTACCCGGCCACTTTCCCTCCGGGGATGCGGTTGGTTTATCCGCCATGCTACCGGCCGGACTTTTCCGTCCAGCCTGCATCGTCGGTATCTCATGCTTGAGTGATCAGAAATGCTTTTGTTGAAGCCAACGGTGTGTGGAATGCCTAAAGCTACGATGCGGTGAGAAAACCGAGTTCCACAGAACCCCGGGGATCGTAGAAAAGTAGTCTGTGGACAGATTCCGGTAGTTAGCAAAGCTCCATCAATTGGTCTCTGACGGCGCATCGGGCTAACACTCGGTGGAGGCCATTGTTCCCAAGGACAATGACTGAGAAAATCCACAGGGACAATCGATTTACTGTAGATATCTCAGTCGTCTGACGCATTGAAGCCCCGAAAGGTACGGATCAATAGCCACTCTTCTCACCAGCTGCAGGCAAAGCCGCCTGAAATGAATTCCCAGTGGCGTCATGAAGATCAGGGCCTTTTCCACTGGACAACAACCAATAGAGGTGGCACAGTGACTAAGAATGAAGTCACTGACATCTGCAGCCCGATAAACTAGGCCATGAGCAAAGCTTATCCAAGCCTGCAGCTATCCGGGGGCTTAGTGAGGGCTAGACCAGGGTATGGTATGTCCATTGGATGCTTCATTCGAATACCTAGCCTGTGTACCATTTTTGGTGGCACCAACAGTAAGGGGCATGTATGTGTTCGGGACAGGGGATGGATTCGCCCTGCGATTTACAATGGGACCCTGCATCGTACAAGGCTGACAGTGTCATTATTGCCACAATGAAACAGTTCCATGGTGGCAAGCAATCTCTCGATCACTAGTCCCGTGGTGTTCGTTGCATTTGTATGGATGGAAGGGGTTGACAGAGGCAATGTCGACATTCAAATGGAAGCCGGGCGACCGAAGCTAGGAGAACAAGCTTTGGTAACCGTGAGTCTGCAGGGATACTGTGCCCCGAGTAAGCAGAACATTCCATAATCCACGTGCGCTCGTCTTTGTGCAGAAGACAAGGCTTCCCTGTCAAAAGGACCTTGGCAGAATCCCCCCACTGCACGGCTCCTCAACAGGCCCGTCAGACCGATCCTACTATGTATCTTGCCTTGATGGCTTCCCATGGTCCGGTAGCCACGTCCCGCCAGCCTTTTCCGACGGGTGGGTAGATCGTTGGGATCGGGGACGAGATCTTGGGCCCATCGGGGTGCACTAACCAAGAGCCCCACGGTTAGCCATGGGTACTATCTACTGTGGTCCAAGGGGCTTCACAGAGGGAGGGAGGCAGAGGGATGAAGTATGCGCCAAATGAACTTGCCTGGAAGCAGGTTTCAGGGTGTTGTGAACATCAGGAATGCGGGGAGGAGGCCTGGATTCAGAAGGGCAAAAGTCACGGGGATGACCTCACACAAACCGAGGACGGGGTCGGGGGTTTCTTGCGATCTGAAAGATGCAATCTGCCCGGGCCCGTCTGGGATCTGCCGAGGAGTTCAAGAATGAGATTCATGAACCAGAGGTACGTCTGCCACTTGGTGAACCTGATTGGCCCACCCGGGGCGGCGCTGCTTTTGCACGCAGAACTATGGACGGGAACGAGTTGGGCCTCCGCATACTTCCCCCATCTTTGCTCCAACACTCGCTTCTTGGCTCCTTCATATCGGCGGCAAATGCCTAGACCCACTGTTTCCCACAAAAGCATGTCGCTGGATCGCATTGTGTTGCAGGCGAAGATGAAGATGAGGGGGTACTTGAATGCTGGCCCCCCAGGGAGGGACACTCTGATGCCAGACAGGTGAGAGCCGGCTTTCTCTTAAACAAAAATTCCTGTCTCTTTTGCTTTGTCTCTCGCAAACGATGAGGTGCTTCAAGGGACTTTGTTCTCAGTGGATCTGGGGATGGGCTCTTCTAGAGATTGTCGCGGCTGCCTCCTTCACTCCCCTTCTCCCTCCCTCATATCCACTCGCTGTTCGCAGCCCTTACCTATCTTGTTCGTCTCACCCCCTGGTAGCTTTACAGTAGGCTTATCTATGGCACTGTCTGAGCAGACTCATTGTTTACTGACCACTATGTACAGCTTGGCTTCCAGGAAACCAGGCAGCAAACCTTCCTTCCAGTTCGCCTCAGTTTTGGTACGGAAATAATCTTACGTGGTCGGTCATTGCTCGCGTCGATGGCCAGGCATACAGTCTTTTTGGAGTCCCGGATTCGCTCGAGGGCATCCAGGCTGCTACTGTCACAGGTGGCAACTATACGTCGACGCACAGCATCTTCACGTTGACTGCGGGATCGAAGAGTTTCACGCTGGACTTTCTGTCGCCTGTCTCCCCGACCAACCTCGTGCGCCAATCTCTGCCATTTTCTTATCTCACAGTGTCAGTTAACGGGGGATCGCGCAATGAATCTGTCCAAATTTATTCGGATATCGATTCCTCCTGGACTGGCCGGCCGGATAGCGCAGCTTGGGAGTTCTCAAAAATCAACACTACCTCCGTGTTTCAGCTGAACCCTGTTGGAGAAGCCATATTTTCGGAAAATGCCCAAGAACAAGCGCTCTGGGGTGAAACAGTCTATGCCACCCGCGCTTCACATGGAGACACCCTCTCCTCTGCTTCTGGCCCATTGTCTGCTATCCGATCACAATTTATTGCCAAGGGGTCTCTGGCTGATACCCATGCAAATTGGACATCGGATGGTGTCGTAGCATTTACGCATGAACTGGGAACAGTTGCAGGGGATACCTCGGTTACATTTGCCATTGGGCATGTGCGTGAGCAGGCCATCAACTACCTTGGAAATGCGCAGACTGCGTACTACCGAGCGATCTATCCCAATACCACATCAGCCGTCTCCCATTTCCTCGACGACTATGTGGAAGCGGCAGATGAGGCGACCAAGATGGATACTTTGATACAAAAAGGCGGAGAGTCATCGTACGGTACTAATTACTCCGATATACTTGCACTCTCTCTTCGACAAATCTACGGTGGAATGGAGCTCACTATTCCCGATGACACCCTAGACACCCAAGATGCGAGGGCCTTCATCAAAGAGATCTCTAGTGACGGTAATATCAACACCGTCGATGTCATCTACGCATCCTTCCCAATCTTCTATGCCTTGAGCCCCGACTACATCAGACTCCTGCTACGACCCATCTTCGAGTACATGGATAACAAAAACTACACCGAAGACTACGCAGTCCACGATATAGGTACCCATTATCCAAACGCCACGGGCCACAATCCTAAGGGCGAGATCATGCCGGTCGAGGAAAGCGGGAACATCTTGATCATGGCCTATGCCTACGAATTAGCGACCAACAAAACCGATATCTCAAGCACGTACTCATCCCTTCTGACCAAAAGCGCCCAGTATCTGGAAGCACACGGGAAATACCCCGAGGCGCAGCTATCCCTCAACGACGCACTCGGCAAGATAGCCAACCAAACCAATCTGGCCATGAAAGCTGCCAGCGGACTTGCTTCCTACGGACAAATGACCTCGCAAGCCAACTACACGAATGCCGGGAAATCTCTCGCCGATGCACTCTACAACGGTCGACTGGGCACAGATCCTAATGGGACCTACTTTACCATCCAGTACGGTAGCAACTCATGGTTCCTTGTATACAACCACTATGCGGACGTCCTGTTCTCCCTCGACCTCTTCCCCGAAGAAGCATACAACGCCACCACAGCCTTCTACCCTACCGTGCGCAAACCCGCGGGGGTAGCACTGGATGCCGATATCAACTGGGGGCAAACGAACTGGCAGGGGTTTGTGGCTGCAACTGTCACGGGAGAAGCCAGAGACATGTTCATCGCAGATATGCATGCCTACATTGCGAATGGGCTCAACGGGGTACCGTTTTCGGACCGCTACTGGGTCAAAAGCAATACCGCCGGGACGGCTGGGGAGTTCTTCTCGTTCCGGGCTCGACCCGCCCTGGGAAGCCACTATGCGTTGATGGCACTGCAAGGTGCGAACCAGTGGTCATTGGCTATATAGGTGAAGCGTTGTATGCTGTACATAATAACATAATAATAAGAGTGATATACAACCCCCAGCCCCCCAATTCCACATAGGTCATACAAGCCTTACCTTGGATATACCAAACTGAATTCCCAATCAAACCGAATACTCAAAAGATCCTAGTATCTAACTGAGTACCTCACACAAGTGAATATCATAAGAAAATCAAATCCATACCGGATATACTATGCGTAAAGGCATGCATACAGGATCTTGTCGAACAATGCTACCTAACTTACACGCTCTGGAAGCTATAAAGAAGGAATAAGAATCTTCTTTCTCTGACGTGGGTATCAATATTCAGCGATGGTTTAGCTAGTTTATCGCTGATTTATCCTCTCTGTTTGTACTTTGTTGTTCATCACACATTGCAAACTCATCCGAATTCATGCTTGTCTTATGTTCTCAGCACCTGTGGTCTTCATGGGGCTCCGCTGCCTCTTCTTTCTGGAGGTTGTTTTCTGTTCCGTAAGATTGCCCGACAACAGGGAAAGACTGCTAACGGAGAGAAGTTCTCTAACCCTCGTGCTGCCATCCGAAGCAAGGCCGCCACCCATGCCCAGAATCAGATCCCCTTTCAGCTCTTCCATCTTTTTTTTCTACGACCATTGAGGTGCAGGATATTGCCAACCGCCGCATGCACGGCCAGCAAAGCCGGGCTGGGAAGGCAATACCTTCCATCGTGACAGACAAATGTCACAAGTCGATTCGGGGGTAAATGGGCAAGATGATAACGAGCCATGTTCGGAAAAAGGTTCAATCGATATTGGTTCGGCGTGGAGGTCGATTCCAAGATAAAGTGGAAGTTGTCGAACTGAGTGTGGATACCTTCAGCGAGCATCATCACGTTATCTTCTGTATTGATGTCGTCCGAGGAGAATCCTACACGTGCCCGGAGGTCCGGGAAATACCGGTTGATATTGGTCCAAATAGCCGCATGTCTGTACCGGTCATCGGACGAGTTCTCTCGAAGGACACCCCCAAAAAAAGGGGGATGATGTGGCAGGCAGGAAGGGGTACACCGATGGCCTTTGTGGGTCGCTCATTTTATGATGAACTCCAGGCCCCGGTTACAACGCATTTGTTGCCGTCCCGAGCAAGGCAACTTTCTCGGAAGAGACGCTGTTCGTCTCTGCGGACTGACTGGAGATTGCTGGAGAGCAGATTCTCTAATGAGTCTTCTAGGCCAAACCGGGGAGATGGAGTAATCATCGAATATGCCAGACGACCCGGTGGGGCGTAGGCTGGGGGACGTCATTGGATATATGCAGACAGGAGCACTGATCTTGTGTCCGAGGTTCGGTCCTTGAAAAGCATTGGTCGTCTTCCCTAGATGCCGCTTTCTCAGTCAGACTATTTCCATTTATTGGGCTGTGATATTCACCTCCGGTATAGGTGAATGTTGCTGGCTTATATACCAACGCTGCGATGGGTTCACTGGAACAGTGAATCCCAAGTAGCCTCTTTGGCCTAGCGGTGATGGTGCTTAAGAACCATTGTCGCAAGAACCAGTTACTGTGAAGCGGCTGCCCAGTAATGCGACTGCCGGATTGGGTTAGGGGCGCACCTTCCTAGAGCGACAAAAAGGGCCTTGTGTAGGTCGGCTGGAGAACATCCATAGGCTTTGCCAGAACCTCACGCGGTCATACCTTCTAAATCGGTATAGGTCTTGCATGGTATATGAAGCAGGCTGAGTATCCTATAATTAGGAGCGGTCTAGTAATTGAAGGTGGATGTCTCCTGGATCCTGTGGTTGTAGCCACTCCCTAACCTAAGTATTCGTATAGCTAACACATTGTTCAATTACAATCGGTCGAGGATTCATCCTCGACAGTCGGTTTATGGATGGCTATGTGCATGTGAACATTTAATCCTGGCCTTTTCAAGAGGATGGGGCAAAACGCTGAGTCTTCTAGTTGTATTAACAATGGAACCAGCTTGATAGTAAACGCAGCGGACTACGTAGCAGGCCATCATTGTACACCCGGAGGAGTGTACTTTTCTCTCGAGAACGGGCTTGTCGTCCTCGGACTTCTTTCTAGCCCCAACAGTCAGACTCATCAAGCCCGGACCTGTAATCAAAGCTACACCGTAGGTCGTGCCAAGCGAGAGGGTACCTCTCGCCCCTCCTCGGCTCGGTGTATCTTGGCCCCAACCAACTCAAGGAGCAAGCAAACTGTCTGACCAGGTTTCCACACGTCCTCTTTCTAGGTTGGGTATTTCCAGTATCGTCGGCGATTCATTCGGCTGCTGCTGCCTAGCCAAGCGCCCCAAGGATATAGAGCCATGCGCAGTGGTCGTGGACTTGACAAGTCAGTCAGTCAACCAACGCGGAAGGAGAAACTGTGCCCTATGGCACCATGCCTGGGGCCATTCGTCCGAAGATGAGAGGTGAGATTGTTGATTATCGAGTGGCCAGGATGACAGGAACATGCGGGCTGGAGGCCCATTCATATAAACGCAAGACCTGCATTTTCCCAGTCAGGAATGACGCTGACGTATGTGAGGAGAAGCAGGATTTACGGAGCCCAAGTGTCCAATGTGCTGGCTCATCCGCAGACGGATTGTGCCGAAATGGTCCAATCCCATGTGCCACGAACCCGACTGTTGCTGACGCCATTCCTATTCGAGTCAAGGCGGCGGCCCCCAAGCGCACCTGGGTGCATCGAGAATCGCACCAGAAGATCCTGCGAACGGTGACGAGGTCTGTGACCTCAGGATCTGAAATCGACTGGCCTGGCCTTGGCCCAGGCCCGCTGCGGCGATTAGGGTAATTCGGAGCTCCCGGCGAGGGTCAGGTGGACCCACCGAGCGCCATTGATCGTGGCACCACAACTCAACCCTGAGGCCGGTATACGTCCGCCGGCCGAGATGTAGATGGCACTACTCCGTACCGAGCATGGAGATACTCTTAGCCATCTGAGCACAAGCACGACCCGCATGCGACATTGCGCACAGTCCCGGCCGGAACGGTCGGGTTTAGCCCGGAGTATGGCTGGCTGGCTGTAAGATGCATGCACCATGGACTGTGGGCGGAGCTTGACCATTGAGTGCTCGGTAGCGCAACGTTGCGGGCCATTGGCGGGGTCCGACGGTTGCTGCTGGAGCTTGGAGGCGTGGGAGGCGTAAGAGAGGCTGCGGGAGAGGCTTTGTCGCAGCGGGGGCCCATTGTCTTCCGAAACGATGCAGCAGTGCCCGTTACATCGAATCTCTCAAGCCGGTCCGAAGAAGCCATGACAGGCGGATTCACCCCCCTGCGGGCGAATTGTTTGGTCCTTTCACATAGGCGAAGGATAGCATGGTCATGGAACCGTGGAAGGGAACGGAAGCTTTGGTTGACATCACCCAAGGAGCCACCACAAAGACATCGAGGCCGGGTACACCGTCTTGTGCACCCGACGGAAACATGTTGGATGGAGAGGAAGGAAGTTGAAACAGGCGGAGAAGGCGTCGAGGAACCCACGATCGAATCAAGCCTGAGGCAGACGAGGCGGCGGGAGAGTCCCGAACCGCACCCCTTATGCCTGATCGGGCAAGGCGGGTGAGCCAAGGGCCAATAGGAGACTGACTGGGCTCCCAAGAATCTTGGTTACCCGAAACGGCAAAAGCAGGGTTCATGGAAGCCTAGCACTAGGCCACGATAGGCAAAGGGTAGGAGCGAGGATGGGGATTTGACTTTTAGGTTTGGGCTGCAAGTGGACGCGGTGGACCCCGGCTTTGTCCCAAGACGGCATGACGAGGAGGCCCCGGGGGCCATCTTCACTGATGCTGGCCAAGGGTCAACAAATAGATCCTCGGCCACAGGCAGAACCTGGCCTAGCTCGTTTACATCGGACCTTTGGAGCGTCCGTCCCGAAGGTTCCGTCTTTTTGGGTTCGGGGGGGAGGGGAGCACAGCAGATCCTGGATAAGCTACGATAGTCTAGTGAGTACTTTGTACTCCGTAGTGCCGTCGTCCTCGTCGCCGTCCGCTCAGGGGGGGTGTGGATCTCACCTGATTGGGCAACTTCGGTGGATGGTGGGGTGGGGCATGTCAAGGATGGGGGAGCAGATTGTTGCTCGATAACCTCAGTCGGGATATCCTCAGCGACCGATCCTTCAAATTGGGGGGGCAGATCCCAACGAGAGCAGTAAGTCCTCAGCGAGCAGGGCTGGGCGATGATCCAGGGTTCAGACCCGAGAGGGAAGGCGACCTAGAAGGCCAGCTGCAGGATGCCTCGTAGCGCTGCAGCCCGCATTTACTGGTTTCGTCGGGGCTTGGCCAGGTTGTCCCAGGCCGGCAGGAGCCCAGAGCCCTTGTACTGTGTAAGTTGGTGCACACTTGCCTACTCCGTGTATTGCTGGCCCAGCCCCACTGCCGCAACGATCTATCAGCTAGTAGTTCGCCCATGGGTTGTGATTTGTTGTATGGCGGGCGGGTGGATTTGGAACCTTCCCTCCGCCGGACTGAAGGGCCCATTCTGAATATTAAATCTCGGGGTCTCCAGCACCCCGATGGTCTCGAGGGTGAGTTGGAAGTTCAACCCGATCAACTGAATCAAAGTCGGAGGGGGCCGCAGACTCTCTGCATTGCAGCAACCACACCTTGCGCCAGTTGCAACCCTCCATCCTTTCCCTAGAGGCCAAAAAGTCCCAGCCATGCCTGCACGGCGCACATACAGAGCCCCGGCGCGGAATGGCTGTTTTGAGTGCAGGAACCGGCGAATCAAGGTAGGTGTCCTTGGGCTTAGTCCCGGCGAAGCTTAACTTAAGTTGCCTGGGCCGGCCTGCTGTTTGCTGTTTTCTTGGTTGTCCTTTTGGTTTCAGTCCATTTCTGTCTGCCTTTTGTTCCCCTGCGGGATGCCTGAGTGCCTGGGTGCCTGAATGATGCAGTGATCCCCTGGATATGCTCCGCCTGGTCGATGTCTACGGGCTTGTTTGATTGCTGCTGTGAACCGGGCCCTCGCTGTTCTTCTGCTTGCACCTCCGCTCTCTTCCCCTTGGCACTGGTGGGCCAGTTTCTTCCCAATATATACTGATTGGCCGGGATGCAGTGTCCGAACGAACACCCCCAGTGCTCCCATTGCACCAGCGACAATATAATATGCCAATACCTCTCCTCGTCCACTTTCGCCTGGCCGAGGGTCAAGTCTCGCTCCACCACCCCGACCATTCCCCCGTCCCGCACAGCGTCGCCATCCCACGTAAATTCTAGGGTCTTCGCAGAGTATCGAGTCGTCATGGATCCCGTCGCTTCCTCGAGCCCCGCGGACGAGCTCAACATCCAGGACCTGGAATTGATGATGCAATGGTGTACCACGACCTACCGGTCTGTCTCGCGGAATAGCTCAGTGGAGGGGATCTGGCAGGGCGTGGTTCCGCGGGAAGCTATGCGCCACCCATTCTTGATGCACGGTATCTTGGCCCTCTCCGCCCTGGATCTGGGCTTCAGCTCTCCTCCCGGCCCTCCGAAAGACTACTACACCCGAACCGCCCAGACCCATCAGTCCCGCGCCGTGACCGGTCTCAGTAAGGTCGCGGGAAACCTCGACAAATCGAACTGCAACGCCGCATTTGCGCTTTCCAGCATCATGGTTGTTTTCTCCTTTGCCTTCCCTCGAACGACGAACAAGCGCGGGGATGTATTGGACGAGCTTCTGGAGATATTCCGGTTCACGCGCGGGTCGGTGGATGTACAAGGAGGGATCATCGAATGGGTAGCAGCTGGGGAGTTCAGTCCGCTGCTCGAGTACGACAATTCGCAGCCAACAATGCCCGATACATCGCGATTGGCGATCATGTCGCTGACGCGAATGAATGCGAGCCTGGCGAGCAGCGACCCCGCGCACGAGAAGGACACGTATGATACCACGATCCGGTACCTGAGCTACTCGCTGGACAAGCTTGCTCGGGGCGGCGAGACGATGATCATTGCGTTTCAGTGGATCTTCCAGATTCCGCCGCGATACATGGAATTGCTCCGAGAGAGGCAGCCATTTGCGATGGCGATTCTGGCACATTACGCGGTGATTATCCACTCGCTGCGAGGGCATTGGTGGATGGGCGAGTGGGGGGCGCGACTGATCCGGGAGATCGGCCAGCACCTGGGTGCCGACTGGCGAGACTCTATCAGCTGGGTGGTAGACGCGACGGGCTGCTATATTCCTCCGGTCTGAGACGGCGCGGAATCATTTGCTCTTCACCAATTTTTGGAGCAATGATGCACACAGAAGCACATGGCGATCGTTGTGGCCATTCTTGAAACGGGTGCAGCGCGTCCACTGCCAGTGGGATCATGGCCACGGCAGGCGACCCCCGCCGCCACGACACGAGTCACCGTGAAACTCACCGTCAAGGAATAGAGCCGTGCGATCGGCTGCCATAAGAAACGACTAACGAGGGTCTGGACGTCTGGGGAGGCCGACCGGGGCAAGCGCTAGGGGTGAACACAACGAAGACGGTGAGCTAGAAAGGACCAGTTCGGATTATCGATCGCCAATCCGCCGCGAGACGAGGTGCTGGCCATCTGACCGACGGACTGGCCTGATCGATAGGTCCCAGTGACCATGCAGCTTGGCATGAAGATACCTGGCACGAGCAGTAGTTATAGTACCGCCAACATAAATTACAAACCAACATCAATTCTTACTCCTTCTATTGTAATACCTTCCACTGCCTAGATCCCTACCAGTATCAGTAGGCAAAAAAGCAATATGCAACCATCCCACTAAGGCAACGTGGTAGTGTACCCGATAAGCCTGGGCCATTTCATTGGAGCCATAGATAATTAGTGCGCAGCCGCAGCCGCAACAATCAACAACAGCCAGCATACAAAAGCAGGCGATATACCCGGAACAAGAGCGAAAAGAAAGAGGATTAGATATAATTGAACCCCAGCCATTATGAAACGAACAAACAAAAAACCACCAGACAGGATCCGATAAGAAGTGACAAAGGGAAACAAAACAGATATGAAGATAAAGATGAACAAAACCGTGCCTTCGCGCCTTGTTCCATGTCCGGCTTCCACTGGGTATTCATAAACGTTGCGGTGATAAAACAGGGTAGAAGGGAAGAAAGTATATGGAAGGAGGCAAGGAAAGGATGGGGAAGGTATGGAGATTAGAGAGAAGTGTTGGTTCACTTCTGATGGAGGGTGGAGGGTGGGGAAGGATGAAAAAGGTAGGTGGGGAGGAAGGTAGGTAGGTAGCGTCAAACACTACCTGCGCACTGCCTGTTTGGTATAGAAGAGGCAGTGTAAGTCAGTCGGTCGGTGAGTCAATCAATCAGTCGAGATGTGGATGGGTGGGGTAATTCACCCTATCCATCCTGTCCAGTTCGGGGTCGAGTCCAGTCCAGTCTAGTCCACCTCTTGACAGAGGGGTCCAGAAACACAAGCGCAACGCGCATATACACACGTTTGGAGAAAAGTCCAAGCCAGAGAGGCATACACCAGGTCAGAGCAAGGTAAGCGGAGCAAGCAAGAGGAACAGCATCCCTACCTGCCCACTCACTCATACCTAATCTCACCCAGTCCATGCCATACCATGCCGTGCCATGTCCACCAGCAGCCAAAGCTAACAGGAAGACAAACAGCAAACACACCGACTTATCCTCAACTCCAAACATGTGCTAGTCAACTGGACGGATTTCGTTCCTCGCCGCCCTCAGCAGCAGCACCGGACACGCTCGACGTCTCGATATCCTTCCTCCGGTTCTCCGACTGAGTGCGCACCCGACGCAACTGCTCCTCTTCCTGTTCGCGCACGCGTTTCTCTTCTTCGGGAGTGGGGATATAAGCGTTTGCGGCGCCGCCTGGATCATGACAAGCGGTGTGAGCCATTGTGCCGTGAAAGAGTGATTCAAGAGGGAGGAATGGAAGATGGCATACCTCGACCCATGAAATGCGGCGCTTCTTCCATGCGCAACGGGGGCGAGTCCACATCCTGCATTTCCCGAGCTATCTCGGGGTGTTCCGGGTCGTTGTGCATCATGTTGCCGGAGCCGCCCCGACCGGTGGTGAAGACATCTTGTTTGATGGTGGGGGTGACGAGGTCTTTGGGCGTGGTGCGGGATTCCTTGCCGGAGAAGATGTTGCCTGGTGGGAGGGGTTGTTGTTAGGGAAGAGGAGGTCCGTTGGGCATGGGACAGTGCTGGACATACCTGCGCCGCCGCGGCCGTGGGAGATGTTTCTGGCTCCGCCCATTGTTGTCGAACAAGGGGAGGGAGGATGCGATCGGAGGGGCGTTCGATCGGGATGCGATTCGAGTGGTCGAGGGGTTGTCAAGTTCGTCTCTCACTTCAGAAGAGAAGAGGAGACCAAGAGAAGGGGGAGCAAGAACCCACGATGACGATCAACAAGTCAACAAGGCTGGCTGGCTGGCTTGGCTGCTGGAGTGCAAGTGGCGAAAGAAAAGAAGCG
This sequence comes from Aspergillus ibericus CBS 121593, assembly GCF_003184845.1. Taxonomy (NCBI): domain Eukaryota; kingdom Fungi; phylum Ascomycota; class Eurotiomycetes; order Eurotiales; family Aspergillaceae; genus Aspergillus; species Aspergillus ibericus. The sequence continues at coordinate 509,896 of NW_020292111.1, forward strand.
ACGCAGAAAGGCGGCCGCGAGTGGCTCTTGCGGGCGACCCTGATCAAATGACGTCCTGCTTGGCGACCGCATTTTTTTTCCTCGTCCGGCTGGTTCTTTGGGTCATGCTTCCCATTCTTCCACTTCTTCCACTTCCTCTTCTCCTTCTTTTCCGTCTTGGGGATTCTCTTACCTCACCTGGCACCCGGGAACTGAATAATCACGAGGACCCGGTGGCTCCTAGCTCCACTAGGATGACGGAGGAATGGATGCTACTAAATCTCCTAGAAACCCACTGGAAATTTCTTCCTGGCCCGAGAAAGTCTAGTGTCGACTGCCTTCCGACTAGTCAGGCTCTTCCCCGCAATGCTATATTGGCAGATTGACTGCAGATTACCGATTCAAATCAGAATAAACAATGCTCATCTCGTTAACTGGTGGAAACAAAATCAATATAGAAACAATACCAAGCAGAACCCCTACACGGCGTACACCATGTACAGCGCCCGAAATCATCGGGTTCAGAAAATCACCTCATTTCCCCCTGCATCCCACCATCCCATCAATACCCCTCACCATACCCATACCCATACCCACACACAAAGTACTCACCCATATAGGCCACAACTGACCTCAATCACCACACTACCGTATCTCCTTCTTTAGACAAAATATACACCCCAACCCAACCCATACCACCAACCCATGACCTCCTCACGCTCCACTAGACCATGTCCGGAGTGAAACAGGATCATACAAACATAGGCGGGACCTATACAAGGATGACCACTAATAGGCGGACATGGTTGACGTAGTAAGACCAATCACATATTACTGTTAATGAAGATGTTCCATCATTGATTCTTACATCTTCTGTGAAAAAAACCAAAAAACTTAGCCATCTACTACTAATCTCTCGAGAAGTAACGAGTATATTCTGAATTTCCTCATTGATCGTAGCAGTGCATTCAGTACCTTCTATGTAAGAGTAGAAGGAAAAGGATTGATGGTATATATAGTACGAGTTGTGCTAGGACGATGTGGGACATAGCCGCAGTTGGATGCGCGTGATGAGTGGACTGGGATATGGATACCCGGGCTACTTTTCAATTGGGCGGTTGGGGATGGATCGGGATGCCGAGGGTAGTTTCTGTCTATTGGTAGTGGTAATTATCTACTATGTATGTGTGCAGGGATGTTGTCGATCAAGGGATCCTAATAGCTAGGGTGTTTGTTGATCGTTGACGTATGATGGGATGAGGGTAGATGCTGATCTATCAGGTTGAAAGGTTACTTACTCTATGGTAAGGTGGATGGATGATACAAGAATAATGACATTGGTATATACACAAACCCAAAACATCAAAGTCATGCACGCGTTTCATTACCTCCATTAATCCTTCGTGCGGGGAACCATTGCTGCATACAGCATCATGCCAAAAACGCCCGCTATGCTGGACTTCCAAGGTCGAACCATCTATCGGAATGTATCCCGTACGCCTGCTCAAATCCCATGCTCCAGACCCCGTGAGCACCCTTGACCCGATATGGCCCCTCCCATTTCCACGTCTTCTTCTTCTCCTTGTAGGAGACTGCTCCGACGTGCTGCATCTGGGACGGGGAGATGGCCAGCCGGTCTAGTTCGGCTCGCCCCGCCTGCATCTCGATCACACTGTCCACGGCCTTGGTGGGAACTACGTCCTCCATGTGCTCAAAGTACTCTAGGAGCGGCGGGATGTTCTCGCGGTTGAAGAGGAGGGCTTGCGAGCAGCAGCCGTGCGCGTTCATCACATGCACTCCGTCTTGCAGGGGGTACCAGGTGACCCGGCCGGCCAGGAAGAAAAGGCCGATTAACAGCGGCACGCAGACGAAGCAGATCACCAGCAGGAACGAGTTGGTGAGGACCCCCTGCGTGGAGCGAATGGTCCGCCGGGTGTAAATGCCTGCGGTGGCGCAGAGCGAGACGATCAGCACACTCCAGGACAGGTAGGTGGGCCAGTGCTCCGAGTTCCAGCCGAGGAACTTCTCCGTGTAGAAGAGCCGGAGGTAGAGCCAGTCCTTGATGGTCTCCTGCCGACGCCAGTCTTCAACCTGCTGGACGCTGCGCATGGTCTGCTCATACCAGTTGCGCTGGGCCACCACATCGTCTTCCAGCATGATGATCCACGGCGCGTCGGTCATTTCATAGCACGATTGTAACCCGAGCCGGTAATCAATCAGAGACTTCTTCTTGATGTTGTTCTTCTTCTCCAGGTTGCGGATGATATACCCGGGCGCGTCAACATCGTCGTAGGTGAGCACATGGTCCACGACATTCGTCACCCAGGTTTGGTTATAGTCAGGATGATCGGAAGGATTGCTCAGTGCAAAGAGCACTTGGACTGTCAGCGCTGCTCGCTGTTCTGGCGAGAGGGTATCAAGGATCGAGGCCACGGTCGTGTCGAGGTCCTGCTGCAGGGGACGCTTGACGGTGACGATGCCGACGCAGGCGGTTTTCTCCCGTGGGGGACTGACAACGGGCACCGAGTGGTGGGTGCTAGCATCGGACCGATTGAAGGTCGATAGCCATTCTAAAGACTCGTTGATGCGTTGAAGACTGTATCCTGGGCGATAGCCTTCGGTAGGCTGGAAGAACCACGAGCCGGGGTCACGGGCGGAGCGAAAGTGACAGAAGACGAACAGGGAAAAAAAGAGAATAGCGAAAGACGACAGAAGCAGCCTCTGCTTCCGATTGTAGTGATAGAGAGCCATGGGTCACATACTGAGTGGATGGCGATCCAGAGATTTCGGGGGGGAGGGAGGGGAGGGAGAGTGACAGACCGAAGGGGAGGAGGAAAAGAAAATAAAGAGGGCCGGTTGCGACTGACTGCAGATAAGCAGAGCATTGGACTAGCAGTGCTAGGCTAGAGCCATAAATTAAACCAGAGTCCTGCCCTGCTGCTGCCCAGTGCCCGCGGCTGCGCTGACCCTCAGGGTCTGCCCATCGCTTAGTCTGTTTTAGTGGTGACTGGGCTGGTGATAGTCTGGGTGGCCTTCGTTTATCGGCCCAGTGGAGCGGTGGCCAGCACTTCAATGGGACATGCAAGACCCACGGCCCGGAGCCAAGTTTTGGATCGCGAGGGCCCATTGGCCCAGTCGGCCAGGGCGCCAGGGCTGACCAGAAACTGGACGATAGAGGATCGTAGCAGGATACGATACGGCCCAGAATCACGAAGGGCGCAGCAGTAGCTCCGTCGGGGTCAATTGGAGGTCTGTCTGACAATGATGATAAGAATAGCGCCGATGGGGTGATTTCAGGCTGGGATGTCTCACTGTCGTGAGTCGGAGCGATTGCGCACCGGCTAAAAAAAGGCCGCCGCCCAGAAAAGCTTAGCCCCGAAGCCGTCCTCGGGTCGGTCCCGCCACTCACGACTTAGCAGTTTTAGCCCTCTGTGGAAAACTGCCTCATTCGGAAACTCCTCTCGGACGGCTCAACCCAGACATGCGATGGATCATGTCTCTACTCCTCCGTAGTACTGTTTATCTTCATCCTCACTCCGCCACAGTCCAAGACTTCAAGGATCAATGTCCCCAGTGCGGTCACACCGGTGCCACCCAACTCGTCAATAATGCTCGAGGTTTGCTGCAGACTCGGTCATCGTCCTATCGATCGGTCAGGTGGCCGGTGGAATGGCTAGCCTTTTTTCTGCATCGGGAAGTCAATGCAGTGTGTCGGCCTCGGCATTCAGTTGCCTCGATGGCACCTGCCAGTTCTGTAGAAACGAGCCTCGCCACTGCAGAAAAGTTTCGACGATCCTCCCGGGTCCGCGGGGAACAACCCTCAATCAGCACTTGCAAGTTTAGTTTAGAGCAGAATGATAGATAACACGATACTGCCCTATCTATGCCCTCCCCGCAAAAGCCATCTGACTACTAACATCAGTGTTCGCTCACTCATTACTTCACCCTCGCCATTCCACTCTAGAATCCCATTTCACAGACCACATTAAATACTCTTACCACCTAGCCAAAATCCTACACTGGGAGGATATAGTCATGCAGGAAGTCAATAGCCAAAGCCCCCCCAACAAGCGGTGGACGAGTCGCCCCAGCCATCCGATTCGTCCCGTTCAGCCAAGATGACAATGCGGGATCGCCGCCACATTGTGTTAGCCATTTTGCGAAGACATCCCGCAGAAGACGGGTGAGGAGGATACTCCGGTGAACTATCGTGCGTGGTCCGAGGTGAACGGGAGGAAGTTGCAAGTCACATCGTGATCAGACGAAACATCCTTGCCAAAAGCAAAACAACTTATTCAAGAATCCATTTTGAATCGCTCACCGATATGAATATTCGTACAAACAGGGAATCCAGCACAACTCTCGAGAATGCCACAAAGAAGAAAAGCAGGCATCCCAATGCTAAACAACCTGACAGCTTAAACAATAAAATGACGTCTCTTGCGGTTGTATGCCCGCTGGTCCTTCAGCCACTGCCGATATCCCTGCACGCTACCGATCTTCTCGCCATAGTAATCGGGGACCGGGTTGGAGATGGAGTTGGACGATGGGTCGACACGGAACCGTCTGATACGGTCGAAGAATTCCTTCTCTTTCTATCAACCAACATCTGTTAGCACCCCACCCTTTCCAAGACTAAAGACACGCTCGTAAGGAATAAACTCACCACCATGACAGAAGGCTTATATCTCCGGTAAACCAACCCCCACACGGCATTGCCAACGAACGGTCCAATGAGCCACCCCGCCGCGCCGCACGCCGCAGTCGCCATGCCCAGGACAATGAACGGGTCGAGACCCATGACCTGAGCACCGAGGGACTCCAAGTCCTGCGTCGAGAGAACCTGCACACCGATGATCGTGGTGGCCATGGAGCTCAAAATCGACGAGGCAAGAGAGTACCGGCGACGGCTGGCGCGGAGCTTGAAGAACGAGTTCCAGTCCAGACGGACGGTTTCATTGGTGGCAGCGGCAGTCGAGTTGCCGCGGCGAAGGATCGGCGAAATAGGGAGCTGCGTCGACGGTCGCACGGCTGTGGTCTTCAGGGCGTGTGTGCTGCGGACTCGCATCGTGGAGGTGCTTGCTGCCCGGGCCTGAGAGAGCGCATGATACAACGGGTTGGTGCAGCTGCTGGAATGGGCAAAGGGGCCCAGCGCCGTGGAAGTAAAGCGTCCGCTGAGCATGGCGGTACGCATCCCGCTGATCGAAGGGGCGTGCATGGTAGATGGAGGATTGCTGTTGAGGTAGGATGTTGTGGTGATGGTGGATTGGTTCAGGTTCGGCGGGTGAAGCTGTAGGGATTATGTAAGCGGTGGCTGGGGGCATGACCTCATTGGGGGATTTCCAGTAAACAGCCACCTCAGCGCTCTTTGTCCTGAGGGGTACTGTGTGCTGCTGATACACACGGTCAATGATATGCTCAATTGGTCTCTTGATGAATACATGTCCGCTTTTTGAGTACTGTCGTCGTAATTCCCAATGAGCTCTTCTGAGATCCCTCGGGTATCATTCTTTCTCGCAAGTATTGATATTGAGCGAGATAAGACCTTCCCAGGTGCTCCGATTCGTCCTCTCATCAAAACTGGAGGCCTTGAATGAACTAGCAAGACCTACAGTCCCTTACTCCAAAGCTCTTATTACAGATAAAATCTAGCTGTAATCATAAATAAACTACAAATCCATACCATCCCCTTCAGTTCCACCCTTTCGTTCTTCCCATGTTTCCATATTCCAATTCCCCGGGTACTGTTACAAACCGCCCATCATATGTAAACCTGCGGCAGTGACCTCCATACGGCCAGATTATCTATCCAATGGCGCACAATGCTGAATCGGGTGTGGCTGAGGCGTTACTGGGTGAGTGGGACGGCAGTTATTCAAAGGGTCTTGGAGAAGAGGAATTGCTACTGATGACGGAGAGTTAGGTGGATGTTGGAAGAAGAGAGATCCGGGCGCGGTGGACGAAGAATTTTTACGTAAATAGGGCACTCCATCCATAGTTTGGATGTGTTGAGGACTTGCTGTAGAGCCTTGGTTGAGTTTTGTTTTCGGTACTATGTAGTATACTCCGTACAGTGATGGATGGATGATTCTCGGGGACGCAAAGCATCCCCGCTTTGCGGGGTATTGTATCTCGTGACCGAGTGGTAAGGTCATATTTAGAATTGGAGTCACGATCGTGCATATATGGTCTTCATTAGCTCAGATGCTATCTATGGGTAGTATCTATTGTCTTATCTATCGGTCAGATGATGAATAGATCTCTCTAGTTGAGGCAGATACCACAGTGCCTTATAGGCCAGAAACATATGGTTAGATATTTCCGTTGCTCTTAATATGTCCAGGGCGAGACTGCGCTTTGGTGCCTGTCCCGTAGCCATTCACGCGGCCGTAGAGCCACTTGAGGGTCCCCGTGCTTAGCGCCATGACAATGGCGCTCACGGCGAAGATTCCAATGCGACCTTCAAAGCTGGCCGCATCAAGAAGGGGATAGGGGTACCTGAGGATGTTCGTAAGAGATCTTGTCTTATACGATAGGTTGCATGGCTTACCATCCATTGTACTGGAAGCACCGTTCGATCCAAAACCAGTATCCAAAGGCGATGGTGCTGGATAACCCCAGGGCAGGGAGAACGGAGATCGTCCACGGAGGGGAGAGAAAAAGAAGGTCAATGAGTAGCACAATCGATGGCACAGCGTGGAAGCCGATGTCTTGGCCGAGATATCAGCAACAGGATATGGAGCTGGTGTAATTCATTGAGCTTACCGGCGTGCAGTGGAATCACCGCCCATTCGGGGACAACCAAATGCGGATCGATCTATAGTGTGTTAAACAAAAATAGAGCAGCAAATGAGAAGGGAAGTTACCACGCGAATCCCCCAGTACAGGATGCTGATCAGCACTTCCATCGGAGCGCTGCATATAGAGAGGAGGTTCTTGGCAAGGAATAGCCGAGGCGATAACGTCATATCCGCCAGCAGCCCGACGGCAAAGGTGAGCGTGGCCAGCGCCAGCCCAATGACGGTCAGGTACTGGAAATGCCAACCATATGCTTCATTACTGCCAGAAAGTTCTATCAGCATCCCCAGTTACCCCAGGACCATGGTCTTGGGAAGCTTACGCCCGATTGGGGTTCTCGTGCATGCTGAAATAGAATTAGCGGCACTGGAGCACGAGCTGTATCTAGATAACGGAAACCCAACGTACAACTTGAAGGAGCCTAGAAAGCTGGCTAGACCCAGTAGCTGCCGTGGTAAGAGGAACGTTCGTCAGCCCAAGGAACAAACCACCAATACGGTACCTAGTACTCACATGAACCAAGGCCGAGAAGCCTCTGGACGGGCTGGACAATCGCTGCAGGGGATGCTGCCGCTGAAGCGACTGGACCGTCGTGGCAGACGCCATACTGTGAGAGGGATAGAGGTGGGATGTGAAGTTTCCGATAGATAGTGAAAATGGACTCCGTTGGGTTCGGAAATTGCAATCAGAGCCGCGTGGGCATGAATAACAGAGATAGGGATCTCACTAATGAGATGATCTAAACGAGGCTGGAATGACCGGCTATCCCGGAGCTGTCTTAGTAACCCGATGCCGCTACGCCGGATGGGGGCAAGTGCCGTTGGATCAGACCGCCGCGAACCGGAGAAACCACCCGCCGGCCCCAGCTGGTCCTTGGCTTATCAGGTCGATCTGATTGATGGAGACGGCCGATGGGGTCCCCCACCCGGTGGTTATCGGGCAGCTTCTGGGGGTGTGACTGGCCTGTCTTCTCCGCCCGTCTCTGTAGTATCTGGTGCCGGTGATTTCATCCAGTCTTCCCCTTCTTCTCTTTCGCTCCGACAGTCTGAAACCTGCTGGCTCTGGTCTTACCCTGGACATCACCTCTCCAAGCTCTTGGATAGACTCCAATTCATTCAAGTCGATCGACCGGTGGGGTTGCTGTCACCAACATAGAACACAATCCATCACTTCCCCCCACACCCCGATGAGTACGAACAACGGGTGTGGGTGTCTTGTCGATTATCGTTTCTTATCGTCTTGGGTAAAACGCCCTACACGCCGGAAAAAAGCGGCCTCGAGGACCCTGTCTAGACCGTGGTCACCTCGCTCTTTCGGTCTGTATGGCGATCTTACTCTGCAAGGTAGATCGGAACCATCTTAGATTCCGGACCATTAGTCTGTGTGGTCGCGATTTCTGTTTGCTGGATTTATTCCCTCAGGTAGTTCGGGTCTGAACTTCCATGCCTCGCCCCAGAAGACCCGGCGCGCCAGAGCCGAAGCGGAGATCACGTAAGGGCTGCTGGTGAGTCTTCCAGGTGCAGTCGACCATCGCCTGCAATTAACTAGTCTTAGGCCATGCAAAGCCCGAAAGGTGAAATGGTTTGTCTAACGTCCCTGGTTCTTCTTTTCTGCCACCAAGGGTATCCTGGGATGGAATCCATCATGCCCTTATCTCTCTTATCAACGAGGCTAATGTTTCTCATGCAGTGGTGAGGAGAAGCCGTCGTGTCTTAACTGCCGACGGCAAAATGAACCGTGTGACTATAGCATCAGGCTGAACTGGGGCGGGAGGACGCGGAGAACATCTTCAGTAGACTCCCCGAGCTCGCAGTCAAGTAGTCCATCGGGCCATTATTCTGCCTTCAGCCTGTCACCGTCGAATCCACCCCAACCCGATCCCCTGAGCCCAGCTCCGCGCTTTACGCCTTATCCCATCCGAGATGGAACAACGACACAGGATCGAATCGCAGGGGATTTGCTATGGGGTGCTGGACTTGCAGAGGAGATGGCAATAGGAACATCCACTTCCAGTCCTAAACGATTACATGATTTCCACCATGAATCTCCGACTGCCTTTGGCCAGTCTCTTAATGAAACCAACCGTACAAATGGCAAGACCTCTGTAGACATGGGGGCTCTGTCGCAAGGGCAAGATGCGACAACCCCATGGCCAGACCTGTCCTCCCAAATAGCGACGCCATCATCGAGCGAGACCCTGTTGGCCTTTCCCTCGTCCGTCTCCCACTCGTTGGACACTGTCTCCTACCCATCACCTGCGGATACGAATTCAAGCGTCGGCACTTTTGCGACTTTCAACTTCTCGCCTGCCACGATTTCAGGTCCCATTTCGTTCCTTCGACATACCTCGGATCTCCATCACTCCCCGCCCGAGTGCGGTCAAGTGCCCGATCATGGCACCGACTTCTCTAGCTACTCATCGTCTGCAGACATGATGAGCGTGTATGCAGACTTTAATTCTCATGTGTCGGCCCCTGCTCACGATGCTACATCCCCAAGCTCGGCGGAAGTAAGCTTGCTTTCGTCGGGGATGTCCCAGGAGGCCCCGGCGCTGCAGGCCGGTCCGACCGTCCATACGGAAAGCTTCTTCAGCAAGATCATGAACGGACCTTCAGCCTCGGACGACCAATCCGAAGGCTCCCAGTCGAGTGCCACATGCATGTTCGCCCATCCTGATTATGCGGCTCGAGACCTATCAGGATCGGTGGACGTGTCCATGTCGGAACGGAGGTGGCGGGCTTACCTGACCAGGGTCACGGACAATTACGGGTTGGATTGCGGCCGCCCAGATCTGGACCTGAACAAGAACGACGACCATTCCGCCATCGATATCAATTATGCTCTGGACCTGATCAACTCCGACAATAAATCTTCCGCCTCTACCCCGGAAGATTCGCATACGGGAAATACAAAGGACAGCATCGTTGACCGCAGCAAACACATCTACTATGCATCACCAGTACCAATCAATATTCCGCGGTATCTATCTCCATTGCCACCATCCCTGGTGAAAACTCCTATCAACCTGATGTATTTCCATCACTTTCTTAATCATACAGCCCGGATGTTGGTCCCACATGACTGCGAGGATAATCCATTTGTCTCGGTGCTACCGACCAGTAAGTGCCTTGTCATCTCCAATCCATCGCTGTTACTCTAAACTGACGAAAATAGTGGCCATCGGCGACTCCAATCTCTTAAATTTGATGCTAGCATATTCAGCTAGTCACCGGGCCCGGTATCTGGGCCATCCAGAGCCCGCCACGCGGATTGCGCATTGGGTGAGCAACGTATTTCCTGCTTTGCGTCTAGCGCTGGAGGATCCCCATGAGAAGGTGACCGACAGTCACCTTGCGACTGCGATTATGCTTCTTTCTTTGAAGATCATCTCTCCCACCACGTTCGAAGTGCCAATTCCATGGCAGAGCCATTTGAAGCTCGCTCGTGATCTGTTTCTGGCACGGAAAAAGCAAATGTCATTTCCTGGAAATCGTGTCGGCTCATTTCTCACGCGCTGGCTTGGGTATATCGATCTCATGGGCACGCTATCATGCCGACAGAGTGGGCCACCATTGCTAGCATATAATTCAGTCATGAGTGCCTGTTCTGATACTGGACTGTTTGACGAATACTGTGTGGATTGTTTCACTGGATTTACACCTAGGACCGGTGTATTCCTCACGCAACTGGGAATATTAACCCATCAATGCGACAACGAACGGTTTGACGAAGCGGGAGTCTTTGTCTCTGACTGGGAGCCGTCGCCGGACGCTGTTTTCGAGGCTGAGGCATTGATCGCAGATTTGGGTGACTTGGATACTCGTGCGTATGCAGATGCAGCGCACTTCCAAGATGTGGGCTCGACCAATTTTCTAGCCATTGATCGGGCGTTTCGCTATGCGGGACTATTGCATCTCCATCGTCGTGTGTTGAATGCATCGCCTTGTTCGCAGGCAGTCAAAGGGGCGACGAACGAGCTTCTCCGGGCAATGGTCGGCATCAGGCAGGGCGCATCCGCAGAGGTGGGAGCTCTGTTCCCGTTGTTCACTGCGGGCTGTGAGACTCGGGATCCCCAACAACGAGCCGAAATTCAAGAACGGTTTGAGATGCTCGAAAGAACGGGAATGAAACAGGTGAGTCTGGTAGCAGTACATACAGAAGCACGTCTGACCCGTTTTCGTAGATGCAAAATGCTCGCACGCTGATGCAGCGATGCTGGACCGAAGACTTGCCCTGGATCGCCTTGGCGCAAGGGGAATTCCTAGGGTAGTTCATATCTCGCTTGATTTCTCTGCTGCTGGGCCATAGGATGATTGATCCTTGGTTGCAGAAGGCATGCTTGGCTGACAGCTACCGCTCTATATATATGGGGAGAGCCGTTACAGGCAGTGGTAGGCCTGGACTGTCACTGAAGATACATGTTGTCAGGCTACTTTGCGAAGTTCCTGAATTAACCATTGAGGGCTTGAAGCGCTCATGCCCACGATACCAGATACTTCCATAAACAATGAATATCATAATGCTCATCGATCTTAGGTTCGTGGGCTAGCCCACAACATCTGCTGATCCTCGGGTAGATTGATCCGCGTGACGTCTGGGATATGGCAAAGTGCCTAATAATTCATGCTTGATCATTCAAATATGAGCATTATCCGTAGTGAGACAAACCTGGGATAAGTCCCCTTGTGGATAATCGCGCAAATGGCGCGCAGTGAAGACATGTGTACGAGCGGACCAAAACAGTTGTGACCGGTAACTACTAACGTTGGTGATTACCAGGCATGCTAGTGTTCCCACTGACTGTTTTGTAGCATGCTACGAGATGTTGTGGAAAGTTGGTAGTGTGCGCTTGACTTACCATAGTGGCTGGCATAAGGCAGTCACCTGGCGCATGCACCAAGAGCCTTCAACGTTGCCTTGTCAGTTACTAGTTCCAGGCAACACGCCCTGTGAGCAAGTGAAACAAACCTAAAGCAAACAACGCAAGTATTATCCACCTACCACGTGTTACATCTGATCGGGTTTGAAGAAACTGGCAACTCTCTATTCCCCCTTCAACCATCTAGTTGCGCCGATGATATCATCGTTCAATCACTTTGACTCAGACCTCTCTCCTGTCGTGCTTCTACTTGTCTAGGCAAAGGTCTCACTTCTTTCTGCTCCCTTCTTTCTGTTTGCACATCTCAGAGCCCCACGATGGAATCTGCCTCTGATCTCATCGCAAGACCTCTCCCTCCCATCAACAAATTAAACGGGACCAACCATCCCTCCGTCTCACGTGAAAGTATTTCAGCTCGCTTCCTCCACGAATGGGAGGGGTTTGAAACAGATGTCCGCCAGGCCTGCAATGAACTGGATTTAAGCCAGATGATACTTGCGACCGATGAATCTGAAGAATGGCGCACAGGCACTGAACTGGGCCTGACAGGTCGCTTTGCTAAGCACGTTGGTGATGCCGTCATGAAAGCCTTATCTGTCACCGATCTTTCAGATGTAAAATTTGGCGATTATCAGACTATCACCCCGCACGATCCGGACAATATACCTGATGTTATATTGCTAGAGCTGCCTGACACGGCTTTGCTTGTGGGTGAGATTGAAACGTTTTGGACTTTATCGCTTGAACGGCACCCTGTACGGCGAGGTTTCTCCACTCTAGTACCTTTGCAATCTCACTTCGGTAGGTTCTCATACACTTCAAACCAAGCTATAAGAGGGTTACTAACGCTCTATAGGCCAGCTAGTGTCTTACATGCGTTGCCAAGATTTAAAATATGGATTTCTTTCCACTTATAAGTCCACCGTTTTCATGAGGAGAGTTGCACCCTACCGATTCGAGATCTCCATGCCGATACTCGCGAGCTCCACCAACCCATCAGTTCGCCAATGCTTCGTAGCGATAGCGAAAATGGCTTCTCAAGACCCGGACTTTTTTGAGTCACCGGACTTTGCCCCCGAACTTGTAAGTTGCTCAGACACATAACCATTAACTGGAGGGGAAGCAATACCATGGGCCGTTCTAGTGGGCAGGATAATTACAGAAAGCCATTGTCCTTGATAGCACATCACGCTAATTCAACCTGCGATAGTTAAAAGTCTCGTCTCGTGATAGTTTCCAGGCGTCCACGCGGCCATCACCGCTCAGAAATCAAGTGGTTCCTAAGGAAGCAACCGGTGAAAAGATTGGATGCTCCTCGATATTCTTTGGAAGGGACGCTAGTGAGGCACAATCCTGGATTAACTGCAAACGGCTCCTCCATGGCTCCAAGCAGAAAGCCATCTACGAAGTTACCTGGAATGGTGAGCCCGCCGTGGCTAAATGTTGGTCGCCCTCGTACGAACAATTTTATGTGCACGAATCCATCACATATGAGAACATTCACGCTAAGAGGGAGCTGGGCTATGAATTCTTTCCCAAATTGCTGAACCACGGTGCCATAGCTTGCTCATCGATCTTCCCAAAGGGTTACGTCCTAGTCATGACCAAAGTACCAGGCAAAATTTTGGCTGACCTCTGGGATACGCTGTCCGGCTCCGACAAGGAGCATGTGCGTAAAGAAATACGCAAGGCCGTGGTGGTCCTTAGAAGCATTTCAGCCATTGTTGTCGATTCCGGCAAACACAACGTCCTCTTTGACCCAGCCACTCGGGCTGTGACGATGCTTGACTTTGAACTCATGCAAGCGTGCGAACCGGACACTCAAAGTCCAGACTGGCCAGAGATGCCTACGATATTCGGGGATTTGGCTCGTCCCGCCCGCGTGCGGCATGGTGGTTAGCTAGGTTGTCTTTATAGATAGATGGCCAGATTATCTTGCTGATTAAGAAGTGAACTTTACTCCTCGATGAATATCACTACTTTCGTCACCATGGTAGTCCATTTAATCAGACTCATAGCTACTACCCCTTGCGTGGGCTCACGGCGATCTCTCCCCCACGGAACCTTGCACGGGGAGAGATAGCTGACTCACAGTCAATAACTAGTCCTTGCTTGATCCTCTACAGGGTTCCACCCCCCGCGCGGGGAATAAACCAAACATTTGGCTTTGACTAACTTTTAGTCCACTGCCCTCGAGCTCGCGCCCCCAGATGGGCCGCTCTGATTGGTACCGCTCTGGATCCGTCAACGCTGATCACTTTCTGTCTCCCCGCGTATTAACCCTCCGCATCTTTCGCGAAGGCCATCGTCATCCAGTCACCGGGCGACAACCACAATGTGATTACCAATACCGGAGATCCCACCTTTAAATGACCCTCTTCCCTGCTTCCTGGCGTCCTGTGATTTTGGTCCCTCATCGACCACACAGACAAGCTCAACATGGCACAGGTGGTTGACGAGAAACCAGTGAAGAACGATGCCTCTAGGGGTTTCGATGCCGAAAAAGCCACTTCACTTCATGGCATTCCGCGTGAGTCACAGCTGGAGTTCATCGAAGATCCGGACGAAGGCCTGAGTGGGGAGGAAAAGGCGAAGATCGTGAGCCATCTACCCTGGTCGCATCGATCTCGAACAGGGATAATGAGGCGGCTAATGCAACAGCCAGGATCGTGCCTTAGTGTGGAAACTTGATCTGCGACTCATTCCGTGGCTCAGTCTGCTCTATCTCGTTTCCTTCTTGGATAGGTATGCTCTCGATCCAACAACTAGAATGCGGCATTAACAATTCCTTTTGCAGAACCAATGTCGGCAACGCAAAGCTCGCGGGCCTCCAGCAGGATCTCCACATGACCAACTCGCAATATAATGCCGCACTGACCATTTTCTTCGTTTCGTATTCCGTCTTCGAACCGATGACCAACGTGCTTCTCAAGCGCATGCGGCCCAGTGTGTTTATCCCCATAATAATGGCATCATGGGTACGGTTATACCTGGGATGACCCAACTTAGCGCTGACGGTATCTTGCATAGGGCATTTGCATGACATGTATGGGTCTTGTGCATAATTTCTCTGGGCTTATGGCGGTAAGGTCCGCTTCTTGCAGGCAAATGCATCGTTCTCATGTGTCTAATCACAAGTTGTAGGTACGATGGTTCCTAGGCCTGGCTGAAGCAGGACTCTTTCCTGGTGTCGGATACTTCCTTTCCTGTTGGTATAAGCGATCTGAATTCGGCGTCCGCATGGCCATCTTCTTTTCGGCCGCTGCTCTTGCAGGGTCTTTCGGCGGATTGCTCGCGGCTGCGATCGCCCTGATGGACGGTGTGGGAGGCAAGGCGGGCTGGTCCTGGATCTTCATCCTCGAGGGGCTGGCTACGATCATCATCGGTGTACTGTCTTTCTGGATGGTCTACGATTTCCCGGACGAGGCCACATTCCTGTCCGAGGCGGATCGCAAGCGCGTCCTACGGCGTTTGGTGGCTGACAAGCAGGCCAGTTCCGGGCACGAGAAGTTCCAAATGGCGTATTTCTGGAGCAGTCTGAAGGACTGGAAGACCTACACCGGGGCCATCATCTATATGGGTGCAGACGGGGCATTGTACGCCTTTTCTCTGTTTACACCCACAATCATCAATGAACTAGTAGGTTATTGCCGCAAGGCCAGCATATGCAGCTACTAACGCTACCTAGGGTATGTCTTGCAGGCGCCACCGCTGATCGATCTAACACGATGCAGGTTACACGGCGATCCAGGCGCAACTGCTCAGCGTCCCACCCTATGCAGCAGCAGCCATTGTAACCGTGGCGGTTGGTTTTATCGCGGACCGGACCCGCCAGCGTGGCATCTGCAATATTATCGTGTCTCTCGTGGGTATTGCTGGGTTCTCCTTGCTTCTGGGAGCCAAGTCAGCGGGAGCGCGATATGCCGGGACGTTCCTGGGTGCGATGGGCATCTACCCTGCGATAGCCAACACGATCTCCTGGGCCAGTAACAATACAGAGGGTATGCATTCTTTTCCCCTTGACACAGCATAACTGACTGTTCAACAGGCGTGTACAAGCGCGGTGTCACACTGGGCATTGTGATCGGCTGGGGTAACTTGAACGGGATCGTATCGTCGAACATCTACCGTGGCAACGATGCGCCTCAGTTCTATCCAGGTCACGGCACCGTGCTGGCGTATCTGGTGGTGTTCCTGCTCGGAGGCTCGGTGGTGCAATACCTTCTGCTCCGACGGGAGAACGCGAAGCGGCGACGGGGAGAGCGCGACCACTGGGTGAGGGGGCTCGAGGCGAGCGAGATCGCAGTGCTTGGGGACAAGCGGCCTGATTTTATGTACACGCTGTGATACTTCCACTCCACAAGAGTATCCATCTTCTAGCCCATCTTCAACCCTATCCCACCAGAAACCCTAATCCCAATCCCAATCCCCACCCTCCTAGATATCTAACCCAATCTATTCCCACATATACACCCTACACCGAATAATAATTCACAATATCCTGATCCTTCTTCGGCCCCTTCACCACATGCCGACTCGCCCAACTCACCACCTCCCCATCTCCCTCCCGAACCCGAAACGCATACGCCGTGCGATACATATCATTAATACACAAATGATTCCCCTTCGCCGTCACCACCACCGTGCCCTCCCCCTCCTCCTCTCCCTTTCCTGCTGGCGGTGGCACCGGCGCACTCACAAACTCCTCCCCCGTACCCGTACCCGTATCCGCATCCCCAATCCCCAACCCCCCCAATGACGACGATGATGAATGTGCACTCTGTATAAACTCCATCCCATGAAACAAATAATCCGCTACCTCCGGCTCCGCAACCTTGACAAACCACACGCTCAGTTCATTCCCGGGGATAGTTAACCGCCAAATGTACGACTTCTTCCATTGCAGGTTTTGGCCTAGGGTTGTGGGGAGTGTGCCGGTTTCGGTGTAGAGGATTTGGTTCCAGTGCTCGTTGTTGTTGTTTGGGTCGGTTGAGGGGGGTGGTTGTTGGGTGGAGGAGGGGCTGGAGGAGGAGGGTGTGGTGGAAGGGAGAAGAGTAAAAGATGCGGTGCCGTGGAGGGGTCCTTGGATGTCATGCGGGTTGGCGCTTTTGAGGACTCGGAGGAGGGTCCAGGGGTGGCGGGTGAGGGAGGTGAAGAGGGTGGGGATGTTGAGCATTGTTGTTGTGGTGATGGTGGGGGTGGTCATTGTTGCATTTCTGGTGGTCTGTGAGGGTGGGAGAGAGGGTGGGTTGTGGTGGAAGAGTGGTGGTGAGTGAGGTGGAGGGGATGAAGGAGATGGAGATGGGAGGGGAGGAAAGGTGGAGCCGCGCTCGGAGGGTCGGGGCGGTGGATCGAACCGACCCACTGGATGGGTTAGCGGGACTTCTTTATTCTTGCAACTATCCCGCTATCAGTTTTCTTTCTTGAGGGCTTTTGGAGTTGACGATCTTGCTTCCATTAGAATGGTGTTCTTCAGCTAAATAATACTGATGATGCAAGATTAATCTATAGTTCTGCTTTGCTTCAGTCAGAGCATGGATGAGCTTGCAGCAGTTCCACACTTCGTCACCCATTGCAGTGCAACGATCTAGTCGTGACGAATTTTTAGAAATTGACACGTATATTTCATAGGCTATGAGGCTTGAAAGCACTACTATATCTACCTCTTTTTTCCAGATCTCTAGATGTTCACTGCTGACCTTTACTCTCTACAAATAACAGGGTATTCCCCACTCTGCTTCAATAAATAGTTGTTCAAGCAAACCCTACTAAACCAATCACCCACTCAAGAACCAGTATAATAACAAATTCCAATTCAAACTGCATTACACTATAACAAAAAGACAAATTGAAACACCCAGACCCTGCTGGAAATCAAAGATACAAAATGGCTTGCCTCAAGCAGCCTTCCACATCCATCCCCAGCATTTTCACTTAACACATTCACTTCTCCAGAATTCTGACTCCTCAATTCAGTTGTGCTTAGGGGGATCCTGGGGCTTGTCGTCTTTGGGAGCAGGTGCCTTCTGGTGAGGCTTCGGCTGGGGCTTGGGCGAGTCGTCAGGCTTGGGGCCATTCTTGGGAGGACCGTCCTTGTGAGGTTGAGGCTTGGGGTCGTTCTTGGGCGGCTTGGGTCCGTCACGCTTGTGAGGACCGTCGTCATGAGGCTTGGGGTCCTTAGGAGCCGGAGCGTCCTTGTGAGGCTGAGGCTTGGGTCCGTCGCGCTTATGATGACCATTGTAGTGTGGCTTGGGGTCCTTCGGAGCAGGGTCCTCAGGCTTGGGCTTGGCCGAATCGTGAGGCTTAGGGTCGTTCTTCTTAGGCTTCGGTGCATTGTCAGGCTTGTGACCGTCCTCGTCAGGCTTCGGCCCGTCATCCCGCCTGTGAGGACCGTTGTCGTCGGGCTTGGGAGCAGGAGCATCAGGGGGAGAACCGGGGTGGGGATGAATCTGGAGGTCCGTAGGACCTAAAAGTGAGTCAGCTTCGGTTGTTGATCGAGTTGGATCGTACACATCACATACGAGGAGCAGGAGGAGCCGCAGCAACCAGGCCAGCGACCATCAAGGTCGAAAGAACGGAGGAAAGCTTCATTTTAAGGGAGATTGAAGGAAGTGTTGGAGAGGTCAGGAAGATTGAAGATGTTTTTGATGTTGCTGATGGGTTGATAGCTGGTCGTTGAGGTCCCTTTTATACCTTTCTGACTGGCAAATTCTGATCCATCGACCAGTCCAGGCATAGATCACGACAGACAACAATGCCTTCGGCATTTTCATCCGATGTCCTTGTCGACGCGCTAAACCTTGCTATAGTGAACCACGGGACTGGTGTATCAACCTCCCGCGTTTCAACCTCGTATCAAGTTCTCATCCAACATGATGTTCAACTGGCATGGACGATCTCGGAGCACAAACCAGGGAAACACAAACTTTGGGAATGGTCCGATCTGTAACGACCGGCTAGTTTCATCTCCATGAGACTACTTCAGGGTACAAAATTCTTGGGGAAGGCAACCGGCCCTGAAAATTGGGTACTGAGCAATAGGACCCCGATGCTTATTGGCTGTGGGAGGTTTGCACATCCTAAATTCCTCGGGCCGGCCGCTGATCGCCCCAGAAGCTTAGCGTATTAGGGGTCGATCATTGGCAACCTGGCGAGATGCACGCTGAACATCTTTCCAGGTAAGATACCTGGCAAGTCTGAATCTTGAAGAAGCTGTTTATGCAGGTGAGTTACTCCGTACAATGCTTGCATCACACATATCTAGAACAAGGCCAAACTTTCGCGTCCCCACATATTCAAGACGTGAACCATACCGAGCCTGAAGGGTTTGTTTGATCCGCTTTTGATCCGTGGACTCTTGAGTTTCTGCACCCGCTGATCCCCAAGTTGATGACACCAATCTGGTAATCGTCCCCGACTTTCGAATCACCTTGCCTTCTTCCAGAAAGTACAGGTTTCTCTTTCCGCTTACTAAAGCAGCTGAAACTTCCCAATGCAGACCACCCTAAGTCAAAATGGATCGTATGTCTGGGCATGTCCCCAAGCTGGGAATGTCCGTGTCCCGGGACCCCGTTTTATATCTGGTCTGTGCGAAGGTACAGAGCTATGATAATTTTATATGGAGGTATCTAATATCTCTCCCTAACGAAGAATAATTCTCTATATTCACTAACACAAGCAGCTGATATGATGTACTAGCTTGCATCCACACCTTATTTTCCTATAGTGCAAAATAAGCTCAATGTCCGAACCCGAGACATAAAAAAAGAAACCAAGCTCCAGGCCCTGACACAAACTGAAAAAGTTAAACCCAACTCCCGGCAAAATCTTTCTCCCCAATCACACAATAACTTGTCTATGAATGGCCAGGCCCTATCCCAACAGCCCAGAACCAAGCTTCTCAATAGCAAGGATTTACTGATCGTCGCTCTCGTGCCGTGCCCGACCGACCCGGGAGTAGAAATCGAACTTGGCTTTAACTAGTGATGTCTAAAGCGCTTACTCGGGAATGTCCCATACCCAATCAGATTGACTTAGGGAAACGAAGGAAATAGAGAGCGGGAAACGAATGGCATGGAGTATAATGGTGATACCCGAGTGGTTTGGTTGAGTTAGAAATGAAGCGCATTGTAATACTGGGATTGAACCTATTTTCTGGGATGTTTTCATTCGACTCTTGCGCGTCATATCGTGGTTTAATGGTCTCATATAGGAATGACGTATCCTGCGTACTGGACGCGGGAAATACCATTTTCAGGATCTCAGTCGGCTCGAGAGAGGTTCTTTGTCGTGCCATGGTTATCATGCTGGGCAACGATTACATATCAGTTGCGCGAAGAGGCATCCTAGATCCAGTCCCATTGATTATCTACTGGAGACCAAAGAAGGCAGGTGCTGTCGGAGTCAAAGGTGTTGGGTAAAATAAGCTTGATCTTTAGACACATCTGTACCGCAAGGTCATATGTACTATACTACTTGGTGAGGTGAGGGCAGCACCGTTTGGAGATCATTCAGATCAGGTTTACTCCATCTCACGGAGGATAGATCTCCCAATCCTCTGTTTCTTTTCTCTTACTCTACATCAATCTCTCTTCATAAACATCTCCAACTTAGTACTGTCCAAGGAATCAACCCCCCAGAACGTAGCATTTCCCAAGATGGAAGGTTGCCCCTCAGGACTCCGGAGCGGCCCGGACGCCCTTCTGCTTCTGCTCCTTCCGATGGTTGGGTTTGTTTGTATTCTCCTCTACAGTATTGAGTCCCATCTCTTTCTGCTCCTTCAGGAGCGTCGACAGAGAGAGGCCATTCACCGGGCGGGACCGATGGCTGCTCGTGCTCCCCCCAGTCTCCCTCACGTCTCCAGTCTTATGGACAGCGGGCTGGATGACATCAAAGTCCCCAGTTTACAGCCCCTGTCACCCACCAAGGGCCCCTCGCCCGCCCTTCCCAGCATCAAGAAGACCCAGGTGGCAGGGACGGTGACTAGCATGCTCATGGATCAGGGCGTGGACAACCTGCCCATCCCCGTATTGGAACCACAGCGAGTGAGTACTCGTTTCAGTGCCCCCCCTACTACCACTCAGGTTGAATGTCCGAGGTTAACCCGCCGCGTGCAATTTAAGAACCAACCTTTTGAGAACATGAATACTCCTCAACCGGTGCCCTGGGACGGGAAGGTCAGATGGGCCTTGAGAGGCTGCAGTGTCTTTGATAACCCTGACGACGAGATGGAAGCGTTGCTGTACCGCCCAAACATAGTCGCTAAAGAGTCCCCGGTAGAGCTTTGGGTGTTTCAGTATGGCCTACGCTATATCCCCGCCAAGCACGAACGGGATGTGTATCGGGCTATCACCATTGAGAAACTGCCGTCGGACGTGACCATGAAGCAAATCTTGCCTCTTATCGACGGCGAAATCTACTCAGCTCATCTCCTTGATACCGTGCCCATTACTGGATATAGCACCGCGCTCGTGACGTTTGTGAGCCAGACGGATACCCTTCGCTTTTTACAGTCCTCAGGAGGCAAGCTCACGGTGGGGGCGGCACAGGCCAAAGTCACTCTGGTTCCGACTCCTACTTATCCCATGAGCGCGGGGATGGCACGGCTGGTCCGGGACGGGGGCAATACACGATGCATCTGTGTTTCGGGTCTTCGAGAGACTTTGAAGGGGGAACTCCACCGTGTCTTGGGCAAATCGCCCTACATCAATTATCTCGAGTGTATGGAAGACGGAGGGGTAGCAGGCGAGGTGAACATTCAGTTCCATTCGATTAAGATGGCGATTGCAGCACATGCGATGCTAAAGTGTCATCCCAACTTTTCGGGCTGTAAGTTCCGGTTTCTGGAGGGGGTGAGACCGACGGCGCAGCGGCCTTGTATTGGGATCTGGGATTGAATATCCGGCAATCTCCGTCTCTCCATGATCACGGCTTCTAGCTAGTTACCTACTTGTACCTTTTCTTTAAAATGCTCACTGCTGGATTAAACAGTCAGGTGATTATCCAGCCATTCGACTTTTCCCAGATCTGACGTACTCATGGTGCATACACTATAGACAGTCCCCGCAAAGACCTAACAATATCGACCTGGTCATTCAAACAATCGTTGCATTTGTATGGGGTCATTATCAGAAACTGAATGGCAGTCTTCAAGTCTAATTCGTAATCAGGACTTAAATAGTTATCATATTTGTATCCGTACTATTGTGAATATATCTCTCCCCTCTAGAACCGAAAAGATGTCTTCTATTTTGAGTGTATTGTCAAAAGTAGTGGAAGTTGCATAGTTAGGAGAGTATTACAAAGGGCATAGTAGTTCTAACGAATGAAATAGTCCACTATGTGTGTAGAAAATACGTGGCGAAAGAACCTCATCTCGGTGTGTCGGTACCTTATCCCCCTCTGGGAAGATGAAACACAGAACCTTGTATTGTTTGAACCCGGGCTAATCTTCAAATCTGATACAAGAGTGGAAGGGTTTGTGTGATGGTGATGGGATTAAAGAGAGTTCTATAAATCGTTTGAGATATTGATGATAGGTTGGTATGGTCGTGCTACTACTTGTCACAGTAGAAGGTAGGTAGAGGGGCCACCTCTGCTTTAGGTGGAACAGATACTACTTGGTGTAGTAATCCAGGATGTTACTGGGAGGGGATCATAATACTATCCTGTGCTGGATTCCGGATGCGAGCGAGCAGAGATTATAAGAATTTTCTGTACGACCTGCTATTCAGGTTTCGATGGATGGATTGATAAAGGTGCAGAGTTATGGTGTAGTATGGATGGCTTCTCATGGATTACAGCACTGCATACATGCAATAATTGTAGTAAATTGTGGGACAATACAGTTTGGCTGGGGCGGATATATTTTGACGGTCTTGGGTTTGGTGGAAGATGCCGCAGGCCAGGTACTGACTGTTCTTGAAATCATCCATTTAGTATGGTTGAATCCATGGGATCAGTTAATCACGTAGAACGCCTACGACGGCAGGGATGAGATCAAGAGCGAGGAATGCTGAAGCCATTGAGTTTAAAACAAGCTGAAGCTCCTGTTCAGTATGTCCGGTGAGGCAACCCAGCTCACACGCGATGGAGGCGCCGGTTGGCGTGCGCGAAGAACCCCGCATGCCGCCGTCGTCAATCCCCGTTCCAGGAACCATCCTTATCAATCTAACATTCATCACAAAACCCGAGCCATGCCGACACAGCACGTTTATCTCGACCATTTGCTTCTCCAATTCAGCGGAGAGGAGTTTGAATCTCCTTCCACGTGGCTAACGGATCACTTTACCATCATCAATGGTGGCACTCACGCCGGTAAGTCGTTCGTGTCTGTCACTACCCTGTCTACACGAATACCAATGACCTGCAGGAGGCTTGAGCCGCAACCAGTTGATCATCTTCCCCGATGGAACCTACCTGGAGCTCCTAAACTGGATCAAAAAGCCGGAGGACTGGAGAGACCGACCGGGTGATTTCGCGCTTACTTCTTTGGCGCCTGTCTCGGCCGAAGACAACCATGACCGGATAGTCAAAGCGCTGGATACGATATCTGAAGGCAGTCTAGGTGTGACGTACTCACAGCCGATTGATGGAGGCCGCCAAACACCCAGTGGTGATAATATCCGTTGGAAGATACTGAAGGCACTCTACCCCGATGCGGAGTCAACTACGCCAGGAGAGTTCCATCCTCGAGGCCGCACGGATGCTCCCTTCTTCTGTCACGATGTCACCGACAGAGTCCTTCGCGTACCGTATAACCTGCCATCTGCCGTTCAACACCCGTCAGGAGCGACCGGAATAGCGGGTGTTGAGGTGCTCGTGCCTAAAGATAAGCTGCAATCCTACATAACCCTTTATACCTGCATCGTGGGAGCATCTCCACGCTTGTCCGAGGGTGGCCAAGCGGAGTTTGAGCTCAATGCACCGGGCGGCCTAGATGTGTCAGGAGTCATTCGCATTCGGGCTGCCACATCGGAGAATGACGAGCGGTTCCTGCGGGAGAAAGGGATTGGTCTTTCATCTCTGATCATCCGATCGAGCGCCGGAGATTTTCTGTTTCCTGTATCCGACTATCTGCATTGACTCGTGCTGAGTGACTAACTATGCAGGATGGAGATTTCGATCTGCCAAAGAGAGTTAGAACAGCTATAATAGAAATCAACTTGCTGTCCGGACCCCATCCGCTGTACGGAGAGTTCTATTCCTTAGTCTAATTCCTCTTGTGAGTGTCAGCAGGAACCATGATTCTGGAAAGTAGCACCATCCCAGATGTCTGCTTCACATGAACAGTCGGCATAAACGAGCAAGGATTTGTCACTGCTGAACTCTCCGTCCGGTATCGTCTTTTTATAGCTCGCAGGCGGAACATGCTAAAACCACCCTTGCTTATCATCCCCTTGATATCTCCTCTGGCTTGCTGAACCTCTGCCGTGGTACTTCCTGCTCCAAGTAATTTGTGCCGCTCACCGCTTCATGAACGCGCGCTGCTCAACTGCTCGAGACCTGCCATTGAGGGCAACTTAGAATGGTACAGGGATCAGACAAAGGACCGGACAGGTCCGTGTGGCGTCATCGAACATTCCTGCCCCTGCCCCTGGAATGACCGATCAACCGGGGATACGGATCGGATCCCTTTTAGATCGATCCGTGGATCGTTATCGGTTCCAACCCAAAACTGGAATGTGTCAACTGGAGATTAGCATAGATAACGGGCAGCGAGGACTGTGAAGAGTTCATCCAGGCCAGAGTTGAGGAGTAACTGGCTGAGCACCTCCGGATCCACCCCCGCAACATCGCTCAATGCGATGGTATCAGAGCACCGTTGCATTGTACCTTTGGCCCTGGCGGAGTGGACCCCGGCGTCCCAGATTATTGGGAATAGTGTGCTGCAGCCCACCCACAGGTCACTCTGACAGGGCAACAGCCACGGATCCGGGCGACGCATGCGGCGAGGGTCAAACCAAGGGTGACTGCACTTACTGGAGCCCGACAAGGGCAATGGCGGTGGATCGGGGGTGCAGGGTGAGATTTGAGGGTGGAAGACGATGATGGTGGTGATGGTGGAGGAGGAGGATGACGACGGGAGGGGAGCCAAAGGCGTTCAGGGTCCAGACTTGCGTGGCCGTGATTAAAATAACCGGCGACTACACCGGGAGGGGAATAGTTGTTGGGTCCGCCTGCTTCGGCGCAAATGAATTTTCGACGCAAATTCGACGCTACTGTGGGAACTAATCTCAAGGCAGTAAGCATCGGCCGCCCGCCAGTCGCCCGGCCGCAACCGGCCAAGCCATCCTCTCCTTTCATCTTCTGACCTGACCTTATCCCGTCCTCCTTTCCTTTCCTCGCCAACCACCGTCGCCGTTGAGGGCTCCGTTCGCCCTCCTCCCGATCCATCGCCCGTCCGTCTCTTCGTCACTCGTTCGACTTATTCCGCCCACGCCTACCACTCTCCCTCCCTCCCTCACCACCACCACCACCACCACCGTCGCCGCCGCCCCGACAAATATATCTCTCCCCGCCGCACTCATCTTCGATTAGATCACCGTCATACCATGGTGGGCTCTCCTCAGTGAGCGACTCTCCCCCCCCCCGACGGTCCCCACCGCCTTCCTTCAGCCTCAAGAGTCGTCGTCATGGCACGTTGGCCCAGCCATGTTGCCAGGTCGACCTCGCGATCCGTGTCCTCCATGGTCTTCTATCTCTCTTTGATGTCCCTCGTTCTTTCCACCGTCGCTCGCGCTCACAGTGTCGCCCTCCTACCATCCGCGGCTTCGTCCTCGTTTCCCTCGTGTGGCTTGACCTGCTCCGTCCTAAAGGAGGCCCAGGACCACTGCCTGCCACCCGTCGCCCCCGAGACCGATTCTGCGACCTACCTCTCGTGTTTTTGCCAGTCGAACCTGCTCACCCAAATTCATTCCCCGACCGGTGTCTGCACGGAGAGTTGCACCAGCGCGTCCGACCGTTCGTTAATACGGACATGGTATGACGAACTCTGCTCGTCCGAGAGCACCCTCTCGGAGCGAGACATGTCCGCATCCATTTTCCCGAGGGATTCGCGCTCCCAGGCCTGGTAGGTAGCCACCGGTGACCACCTAGACGGCTTCACATATTGACATGCTCAGGTGGACGACGCACTACCAGTGGGTGATCATGATCATCGTCCTTGTGGTCGCATTTTCCGTCATCACCGTCGTGGGCATCTGGCTTAAACGCCGCCACGATCGGAAATACCCGGGTCTCTACCATGCCGCCGGAACTGCTGGGACGGACAGCGCACTGTTGGCAGCCCGTCAGCAGGACGCTAGTCCCTCCCCTGGACCGGGGCCTCCCGCGCAGGGCGCGTTCAGGCCTGGTCGGTACGATACTGCGACCAACTCCGAGTCCATCGCCAGCAGTTCCCGCACGAATGTCGCGGCGCCCACGACCCGACCCGGCCGGACGCCATCGCGTTTACAAAAGACTCAGCCCGTCCCGGAAGGCGATATCGAAATTCGCGAAGTTGCCCGATGATCTCGTGCATGATAACGTTTCTTTCTTTTTGTCGAGATTCAATCCTTTTACCAAAGCGCGACGACTGGCAGTGTTTCTACCGTTGACCAACCGATAATGTCCGGGTAGGGTCAGTCGGGAAACAAATGCGCCCCGCGCAACAATCTTGCATATACCTGGCGTTCACGTGTCTGTGGGGTTATTGAAAATCTCACGTACAGTTCCCGTCCGATTCCGTACAAAGTCCTTTCTTCTATTTCTTCGACACTCTATGTGCCTTTGCCTGCTCCGAATGACTGTGCATAACTATGGTTCAGGTTTCTATTTGGCTATGTTTACCACTGACTTTTGATCGAATATACTCATTTTCCTTCGTCCTATACTATATTCCAGCATGACCAGGATGGAATATATATGATGACTATTCTGGTTGGACGCCAAGATAGGTTACACAGGATGTAGGTAGAACCGTCCGTAACCACCTCTCAATCAAACATGTGTACTATATCGTACTATCAAAACAATCCAGTAATTTACAGACAAAAACCGGATGAGTAAGATAAATAACTATGAACCGCTGAACCTGATATCCAAGAAACCAAACCAAACAAACACACAACCCACCAACCCCTCAAGCCACCGTAATACTCACAATCTTAATATCCTGCTCGGGCTTCTCCTTATGCGTCTTAGTATTCTCAATCTTATGCACAACATCCAATCCCTGCACCGCACGCCCAAACACCGTATGTTTCCCATCCAACCACGGCGTCTTCTCCGTGGTAATAAAGAACTGACTTCCATTGGTATTCGGTCCCGCGTTGGCCATGGACAACGTATACGGTTTATCGTGCTTCAGAGTAGAGAATTCGTCCTCGAATTCACCGCCCCAGATGGATTCGCCGCCGGTGCCGTCGCCGAGGGGGTCACCGCCTTGGATCATGAATTTGCGGATGACGCGGTGGAAGATGGTGTTGTTGTAGTAGCCGGCGCGGGCGTGGGTGGTGAAGTTCTCGACGGCTTTGGGGGCCGCGGAGGGGTAGAGGCGGAGGTGGATGTCGCCCATGGTGGTGTGGAGGATGGCGGAGGTGCCGAGGTCGGCAGGTTTTTGGGCGGTGGAGTCGCGACCGGAGGCGGATTCGCGGGGACGTTCGTTTTGGATGTCGCGGGTGGATTTGGAGATGTCGGTGGTGTTGGTGAAGAGGTAGAAGCGGACTTTGGCGAAGCCGGTGCTGATGAGGATGGGGTCGCGTTCTTCGGCTTCTTGGAGGAGGGGATTGGAACTGGCGGCCATGGAGACGGTCATAATGCCCTTCTTTTGGGGTTGGCCTTGGTACATGGCTAGGTTGAGGGCGCGGAAGGGTTCCTCTTTGGCGTAGACGCGGACGACGCGGTTGGTGTAGGTGTTGAGGCATTTGACGCCGTGGAGGGAGCCGTAGAGGATGAAGTGTCCGGATTCGTCGAAGAGGACGTTGATTTTGGGCTTGGTGAAGGGGTTTTCGAGTTCGCGTTCGACGGCGAGGCGGCGACCGAATTCGAGCTCGTCGAGTTGGTAGATGGCAGTGCCGGCTTGTTGCATGTCGGTGATGGTGGTGAGCGATTCGTCGTATTTGCGGTAGAGCTTGCCTGTGGCGAAGTCGAAGACACGGACTTGACGGTCTGGGAAGGAGACGGCGGCGAATTGTTGGCCGGACGGGGAGATGGATAATGATGCCGGGACTGACTTGGCCTTGCGGAACTCGAAGAGGTTGGTGGAGGATTTGAGCTCGAAGACGTTGTCGGGCTTCTCGAAGGAGCCATCGCCCGCGCGCCAGTACTCGATCATGCCGGCCTCGTCGGCGGAGATGACGCAGTCGTAGGCGTCGTTGAAGGCGATGGCGGCCACGGGGCTGCGATGGATCGACTTGACGGTGTGTAATGGGGTTGGGTTCTCACCACGGCCGTCGAAGACTTGGATCATGCTGCTTTCTTCGTCGGTCACGGCCAGGAGAGGTAACGAGGCGCCGCGGCGATGGACCCAGCATACACAACGGGGGTTGAAGTCGAGGGTAAGCATGGCGAGGAGGTCTGTCAGGAGTTAGTTTGAGAGATGCATAGAGAAGATATGGGAGCTATACCGAAAGTGATAACATCAAAGATCTTGACTGTTTTGTCTGCTCCGGTCGTCGCAAAGCTTCTTCCATCGGCGCTGACGCTGACGCTCTTGATCTCCGCCGTGTGGGCGCGGAACTCCTTCACGAACTCGACCCCCACTGCCATCTTCTTCCAGAACTTAACAAAGCCATCTATGGATGAGGTGATGAGGAAATCGGTATGCGGAGTTACGGTGACGAAGGACAATTGGTCCTTGTGCATGAGGGACTTGGAGTACCGCGGCGAGGCAGGCAGCGCATTCACGTAGACCTTCTCGAAGGGGAGCTTGCGACGCTTCTTTTTCGGTGCGTCAGCGGAGGGAAGAGCCGGACCAAAGTCATCGTCGGACGAGGAATCGTCGCCTATGAGAGCGAGTTAGTAGCTATTCAGGACGCATGCGAGCTCATGGGTGGTGGCAGGAGCTGTCCGACGACATCGGACGTACCATTCTCTTCGCTACCATCCACGGCGGAATGGGGGCGCTTGTTTGACGCCAGCTTCTGTTCCTCCTCGGCAGGCATGTTGGACAATAGGTGACAATGCTTCAATTGCAACAGGGCGAGCAGTAACCAGCGCTGGAGGAAGCGCCAGAGAAAGGGCGGCGGGCGGTCTGCGGGCGCTGCTGGAGCTCGGGCCACATCGCGAACTTTTCTGGTTGTCCCGCATTGGTCGACTCGCCGTTCTCTCAGTCCTCACCGTCCAGGAGTCCCCCCTGAGCTGCCAGTCTTTCCCCCCGACGGTAGCCCATTCTTCCAACCACTCATAGTCACCATGGTATGTCGTCTCCGATGCTGCCTCCTCCTCATGTTGCTCCTTTCTCAAATACTGACCGCCCCTCAAGGCGTCCTTCGCCAATCCCACGCAGATCTTTGCGGAAGATGTCATCGAAGAGAAGGGTGAGAATGCTCGTCTGTCCGCCTTCGTCGGTGCTATCGCCGTCGGTGACCTCGTGAAGAGCACCCTTGGTCCCAAGGGAATGGACAAGATCCTCCAGTCAGCGTACGTGGGATGAACATATTTGGCTAAGCGGGGTTGCCATCCTGAGCACCGCACTGATGACACGGATGTTCTAGGTCGACCGGAGACATCCTCGTTACGAATGACGGTGCTACGATCCTGAAATCTATCGCTCTCGATAACGCCGCGGCTAAGGTCTTGGTCAACATCTCCAAGGTCCAGGATGACGAAGTCGGTGACGGTACCACCTCCGTCACTGTGTTGGCGGCGGAGTTGCTGCGGGAGGCCGAGAAGTTGGTGAACCGCAAGATCCACCCTCAGACCATCATCGAAGGTTACCGGATAGCTAGCAAGGCCGCTCTGGAGGCCCTCGAGAAGGCCGCTGTCGACCGTAGTGCCGACATGGAGTCGTTCCGCAAAGACCTCCACTCCATCGCTCGTACAACCCTCAGCTCGAAGGTCCTGGCCCAGGACCGTGACCAGTTCGCCACCCTCGCCTGTGACGCTGTTCTCCGTCTCCGCGGCTCGACCGACCTGAGCCACATCCAGATCATCAAGAAGGCCGGTGGCAAGCTCAGCGACTCCTACCTCGATGAGGGTTTCATCCTTGACAAGAAGATCGGTGTGAACCAGCCCAAGCGCTTGGAGAACGTCAAGATTCTGGTTGCCAACACTGCCATGGACACGGACAAGGTGAAGATCTTCGGTGCACGGGTCAAGGTCGAGTCGACCGGCAAGCTTGCGGAGCTTGAGAAGGCGGAGCGCGAGAAGATGAAGGCCAAGGTCGAGCGGATCAAGTCTCACGGCATCAACTGCTTCGTCAACCGTCAGCTGATCTACAACTGGCCCGAGCAGCTGTTCACGGAGGCCGGTATCATGTCCATCGAGCACGCCGACTTCGACGGTGTCGAGCGTTTGGCCCTGGTCACCGGTGGTGAGATCGCCTCGACGTTTGATCACCCCGATCAGGTTAAGCTGGGTCACTGCGATGTCATCGAGGAGGTCATCATCGGTGAGGATACCCTCATCAAGTTCTCGGGCGTGGCTGCCGGTCAGGCATGCACCATCGTTCTCCGTGGTGCCACGGAGCAGCTGCTCGATGAAGCCGAGCGCTCTCTCCACGACGCCCTGGCTGTCCTGTCTCAGACCGTCAAGGACCCCCGGGTCACCCTGGGTGGTGGCTGTGCCGAGATGGTCATGTCCAAGGCCGTTGAGCAGGCCGCACAGAACACGACCGGCAAGAAGCAGCTGGCCGTGGATGCGTTTGCGTACGCTCTGAAGCAGCTCCCTACCATTCTGGCCGACAATGCTGGTCTGGACTCCAGCGATCTGGTTACGCGTCTACGACAGGCGATCAACAACGGCATGACCAGCTCCGGACTGGACCTGCTCACCCCTGGCGGTGGCATTGCTGACATGCGCGAGTTGGGCGTTGTGGAGAGCTACAAGCTGAAGAAGGCGGTGGTGTCTTCCGCGTCGGAGGCTGCAGAGGTAAGACTGACTCGTTGCCCTCATGATTCTGGAAACCAATTAACTCTCATCTAGCTTCTCCTGCGTGTCGACAACATTATCCGGGCCGCCCCCCGGAGACGCGAGCGTATGTAAGGGACGAGGGAGATGTCAAGTAAATATCCAATATTATGCGAGCGTGGAAAATAATGTGAACTCGGTTCGAGCCAAAATGGTCAGGGAGGTGGATATCCACCGGGTGCTATACGGAGCGTAATCACCATGTTATAGATCTTTATGACAAACCATCTGACGATCTCTGGAACTTGTGGGAATTCATCTGTTGCCTTTTTGCTCCAGTATGCCATTGGTTGGGGCTGTGTAAGAAGGCCGGTGCTCCACGCCGAACAGTAGCTTGAGCATGAGGATCGTCCTAGACACGGGAGCATTCAATTTGAAGAACGTGGGTCGACGATTCCTGCTGCTATTGATCGCGGGATCCCTCAACGTCGTACAACATCTGCTTCAGGTTCGACGAAATGATGTTCATCCCAGGCCCTTTTGGGGAAGAACTTGGTAACACATAATCTTATAGCAGGCTGAAACCATAACAAAACACGGTAGTGAGATACACGCTGATAGAGTTATACACCTAGACAGAAGAATTGCCCCTATATATGATACTTATAAGATTGCACCTTCACTGCTAGCTAGCACATCGGTGTACCATTTTTACCCGCGCCAAGGGTGATATGCATAGGCTGGTCCAACGTACAGGATAACAGCCATTGGCACCAAAACTTTCCGTGGACGATCACCCCAGCAGCCAAGACAAACACGGGCGTTTCCTATATTTAGCGGGCGTGCGTGTGGGGGAATTACTCCGAACGGGCGGGTCGGTGTGCCTTGTTCCTGAACAGTCCATTTATCCTTCATAGTTTATCATCGCGGTAATATCTCTTCCTTTGTTCTCTGCTCTCTCAAACTTGACTGCAATTTGCGATGCCAGGATGGAGTTCAGTCGTGGTACTGCGGGCTGGGCAGGTTGGCTGGGGCGATCGATGGAGCGGCCCCCGCAATGGACAGCCAGTCAGGACGGCGACCAGCCAGCCATTGCGCGTTCGGCGGCACACAAGCACTAAGGCAGCCCGAGACCCATGGACCCTGAGCTAGGATGGGGTGCCTCAGGGTCCAGCGACAGGCACCGGACTAAGCTAGTTCCTAGTAGGACTCAAAGTGTAGTTCCGTCACTCCATCATCCTTCCTCCTCCCTTGGCACCGCAATGCGACCCCCTGGCTCGTACTCGGAAGGGGTCCCAGTGGCAGCGATCCACTGCGACCTTGTCTGGTGCCTACCACCCTACATGGTCCGCTTGGTACCACCCCAGCGATCTGATGCCGTCACTGCAGTCTCACACCCTGCAAAATCCCTTCTTGACCTGCCTCGGGGATCCAGTCTCGGTCCATATCCAGCCACTCCCCGGCTGCTTTTCCTCCTGTCGCTTGTCATGTCGACCACCGTAACTTGACTGGTTAACCATTCCTCTGCCACTTCCTGGCTCCTGCTGGAGTCTCTGCACTTGTTGAATCCCAGCGCAAGGTCGGACGTGATTGATCCCCTCATTCTTTTCCCTTCCCCTCCCTTCCGCATTCCGCCCATCGCTGTCCGCCTTCGTCGACAGACCCTCCACCCACTTCTTCACGCGCATCGATGCTGCTGTCTCTTCTGTCCCTCGCTTAATACTCACATTCGTGTCCATCACGATGATCTCGCCCGGCTGGATATGGGCGGTCGTCCTGACCATCCTGGTCCCTTTCCAGGGAACTGTGCCTGCTCTGCAACTGGATATCAACGATGAGCGTAAGCGCCCAGTCCCGCGCGGAGTGACGCGCCCAGAAACTGATCTTTGGCGATCATAGAATCCATCAAAAATGCCGCCAGGACGACAGCCTACAACATGATGAGCTACTACCACGGCAATGAATCGGGTCAAACACCAGGGAAGCTTCCCGACACCTGGTGGGAGGGGGGTGCTATGTTCATGACGTTAATCCAGTACTGGTACTGGACCGGAGACACCTCGTACAATGAGGTTACAACACAGGGAATGCTCTGGCAGAAGGGCCAAAACGACTACTTCCCGGCCAACGACAGCAACTACTTGGGCAATGATGATCAGGTCTTTTGGGGCCTGGCTGCCATGACGGCTGCAGAACTCAACTACCCGGAAGATGATGGCCAGCCGTCTTGGTTGTCGCTCGCTCAGGGTGTCTTCAACACCCAGGTCCCTCGATGGGATACCTCCAGCTGCCAGGGAGGGCTGCGATGGCAGATCTGGCCCTACCAAGCTGGCTATACCACCAAGAACGCCATCTCCAACGGCGGTCTATTTCAACTGGCGGCTCGTCTTGGACGCTACACCAATAATGAAACATATAGTAACTGGGCGGAGAAAATTTGGGACTGGAGTGCGACAACCCCGCTGCTGCAGACGAATGCATGGTATATTGCCGACACCACTACCACCGAGGCACAGTGCAAAGATCACGGTGACATACAGTGGACGTACAACTATGGGACCTACATCAGTGGAGCCGCGTACATGTATAATCTTGTAAGTCACCCTTCTTGATGCGTTTATCTTGTCTCTGTACTCATGGTTTAGACCAACGGTGCCGACAAATGGAAGAAAGGCCTCGATGGATTACTTGGAAGTGCCTTCCAGAAATTCTTCCCGCAACAATACGGCAGTAATGTAATGTCGGAAATCTCCTGTGAGCCAAACATGATGTGCGATCGAAATCAGGATTGCTTCAAGGGGTTCTTGGCATCCTGGTTGACCTTTACGACGACCATTGCACCCTACACTGCTGGCGAAATTATTCCCAAGATCCAGCAGTCAGCTCTGGCAGCGGCGAAGCAATGCTCCGGGGGCGATTCCGGCACTCAGTGCGGACGGCGGTGGTACCAACCGCAGTGGGACGGCGAGACATCGCTTGAGACAGATATGAGTGCCCTGAGCGTCTTTTCATCCAACATGATCACCCATCAGCAACATGGCTCAAGCCAGGGTCCGCTGACATCGGACACCGGCGGCACCAGCAAGAGCGACCCAAATGCGGGCACCGCTCCAAAGAACTCTCCCGACAAGCTGCCTGATATCACGACCGGCGACCGTGCAGGCGCCTCGGTTCTTACTGTAGCCTTTGTCAGCGGCTGGGTTGCTTCCATTGCCTGGTTGGTCTATGGAGGTTGAAGTGATACTTGAGATTTGGGTTACTTGACGTTGTTCTGTACATATATGACCTGAAGGGCTACAAGCGGCTCTATGGCTATTGTGCTTTTTTTTTTTTTTTCTGCTTATTTATGGCTTGGCTTTGCGCTGATTTCTCGTGTTGATCACACTATCGGACAGTGTATTTCATTCTGCATTAATACCAGCCGGGAGTTGCTTTGGATGCGGAAAACTTGGTGTTGAGGTGCCCGGAGCGCTTTCAGACTCCACGACCGGAGATAATCAGCTTTATTGTTATAATGAGTGATCCCAACATTTTGGTTATACCATGTCATAATTGGCTTCACAGCTGTGATCACGCTTGATATGTGGCTTGAAAGGACCCCGTAACGTCATTCGATGTGTACTAGTTATGTAAAAGATGTGTTCTACACAGGATGACTGATAGGATTAGCGCATCACGCCGTCCCGGCTGGGCAGGCGGTAAGACGCGCGGGATCCACGTCGAGCGGACCAATTAGGCGGTGAGAAGCCGACAATATTCATCAGATAGAGAGATTCACTTCTTCGCGCAGCAGGGAAGGGACCAAACACCAGTCAATTCCGTGGCCCCTGGTCCTAGGTCGGTGTTACTACCTGCAACTTACTGACCTGTCACCTAGTCCTGTCATTTCCCCCAGAGCCTCCCCGGTCACCTACTTTCCCTTCTCAACCACCCACCCATCCCGCCGTCCAAATACGATCCGTCACAAACTCACTGGTCTCATCGTATCATGCCCATTTCAGCTTTGCATACTGCTTCAAGTGTTTGATCGAGTCGCCCTCCTGCGCCCGTCCTCCGCCATGGTTTTCCTACGTTTGAGGGTTAAGGTGTACCCCCGCGAGCAGGTTGCGCCTACTCCGTCTTTCTCGCTCCGTTCCATTCTCGGTGATCGCGACCGCGATGACGCCAGTCGCAGTACAAATGGCTCGACTACCGGGAAACCGGCCACCTTCTTGCTGGTGCTGGAGAAGCCGGAGGAGATCACCCTGGGTGGGCTGGCGGGCTTGATCCAAGAAAAGTGGAAGAAGCTGAGACCTAAGGCGGAGTAAGTGCGATGCTTGGTTGGCTACTGTATCCTTGAATTGCACATGCTTGTTGGACTGTACTGCTACGGGCTGGACTCTGTACGCTGACTATTCATGTCAAATTAGTCCGTTGGACATTAAGAAGCTCCTCGATGACAATCATGAATCCGACGACCTCGATGCCGATATGACCGTTGCCGAGGTGTTCGTGGATAACGGCAGAGCACGCCAGGACGGCTCTGATCAGCGAGCTACGGTCCGTGTGATACAAAAGCCTGGCCAGTATGCTCCCGTGCGGTTCCCCTCCGTCACCCAAGACTGGGACGCTGCCGCGCAAAGCTTTGAGCGTCAGATACAGATCAAAAAGGAGGCAGTCAAAGCGGCGATGGATCAGATTCCGACCATCACTGAGGAGGAGACCACCGATTTCTCGCACTCGGAATCGGCAAGTAGACCATCGTCGGCGTGGGGCTCTTATGAGAACCGCCGGTCAGAAATCCCCGTTTCGTCTGTGGAAAAGGACGAAGTTCCGGTATCGCCCGCGCCTTGGGATAAGAAGTCACACGTGCATGAAGAGGATTCTCAGGACCAGACGGGCAGCACGATTGCGGCCACACCACTGCAGAAGCGCATGGTGAGTCAGGAGCTGGGTGATTCTCCCTCTCACTCTCCGACGCCCAAAGCGCACGCCGCGTCCTCGAGACATGGCTCATCGCAGGGTTCTGCAAGGCGGCCGATCGTCAAGGATGTCACAGAAGCGAAGGCCGCTGCGCCACGCGAAGTGGGGAGCCCTGATAGTTCGCTATCACCTTTGAGTACGCGGAAACCACTCAAGCGCCGGCAAGTGCCCGAACCGCAGGCGCCAATTCCGGTCGTTGACAGCGAGAGCGAGGAGAGTGACGAGAATGACGAGAATGTGGAACCCCAACCCGTTGCAGAGAATCAACCCCAGAATGGTGATGTTCTCATGCACGACGCTGGCGCGACAGCTACGCAGGAACCCCAACCATCGAACAACAGCAGCTCGCGCAAGAGAAAGTTGACCCCGGACATTTTCGAACCGAGCAAAGAGCCCCGTCTTGCCGAGCCGGCCAGTACTCAGAATGGCGACCAGGCCGCTGAGAAGAGCATTGTGACATCTGAGGTGAGTCCATCAACTCCACGCAAACGCGCCAGGGCCCCATCGTTTGCATTTGGTCGCCGCCTGAACTTTTCAGGGCGTGCACCGTCCGAGCCCCCTAAGCCTGGCCTGGGGCTGGGTATTACGAAGAGTCCGCCTAACAAACGGCATATGCATTGGACCCAGGTCTCGGCCATCCCCGCGCCACCCAACTTCCTGCCCCCCAATGGCACCCCGGAAATCCCCAGTAGTAGCGCCCCTACGCTCCGCCGTGGTTCCGTCTCGCTGGCCCAATTCTCCACGCCCTCGAAACTTCAAACGCCCATTGACAAAGTCAAGGTCTTGCACTCGGCCTTGCGCAAGAGTTCCCCGGCCGAGCGACCATCGGAACGCCGGTCTGTGTCATTCGCCGACGAAGACGAGGTTCTGTGCACCGGTTCTCAGCCCGCGCCAAAGTCGAATCCTCAAAGTGCCTCGAAGGTCCGGACCAAGGCGACGGGCCCCAACCGGAGAACGTCGGACTCGAGCTCTATGGTTTTTCCTGCTTCTGTGCCCCAAGAGCGGCTGGACCAGCTCTTGGCAGAGGCCAACCGGAAGGTGGAGCAGGATCGGCGATTCGAGGAAGAATTAAAGGCTAAGATCAAGGCCGCTCGCGAACAGAAGGCTGACCCTCAGTATATCCGCAAACTGACCAGTATGTCGGACGCATGGACTGCTTACAAGAAGGCTGAAAAGGAGGGCCGTCAAGCGAAGCTGGAGACACAACGTAACAAGTTTGAATCTCAGCGAAGGGAGGTTGAGAAGTTCGAAGCCTCTCTGAAGACCAAATCAGCCCCTGTTTCGCCAAAGCCCAAGCCCTCGATTAACGGTCAAGGGTCGCAAAAGTCAACGCCACGCTCCCATTCCGATGAGGTCTCCATTGTCGTCCCGACTCCGCAGTCCGCGAAAGCTGCCAGGTCAACACCCGCTTCGAGTGCGAAGACCGCCCAAGTGCAAGCGCAGACCCGGCCGACCAGCAAGACGACAACGTCCCCGAAGCCTGTCGCAAACGAACCTCCTCAAAGTTCCCTTGCCTCAGACGGCCTTGACCTGCCGCCCATGGGCAGGACCGTATACAGAGCCGGCTCTGCCAAACCGAATGGGACCCCTGTCCGACCCATTCCGGTCAAGTCGCCCCAGCAGGCCAAGCCGGCCACTCAAGCACAGCCGACCCCTCCGGCACCCGTTGAGGTATCGTCTGATTCTGAAGAGTCCAGCTCCGAGTCGGAGTCGGAGTCGGAATCCGAGTCCGAGTCTGGCTCAGGATCTGAGGGCGAGCCCATCAGCAAACCCTCCCCCCGCAAGACGGCATCTTCGCCTACGAAACCCAATTCTACCACACCGGCTGAACTTCCCGCATCGCAACCTGCCCCGCAGGCGTGGGCGCGGCCGTCCAGCGCGACCCGGACTACGCGGACCACGCTGAAGTCGCTGATCCAACACCAGAAGAAGGAGCTGGAGGCAAAGACGCAGCCACGACGGGCGGCCAACAGTCAGCCTCGCAAGCGCAACATGTTTTCGCCGCCGTCGGACAGTGAGGATGAGAGCGAGAGCGAGAGCAGCAGCAGCAGCAGCAGCAGCAGCGACAGCGATAGTGATAGCGATTAAGCCGGCAGCATTGTATCTTTTATTCGGCTGGGTCAGTATTTACTTAATGCGGTGGGTGTATCATGTGTTCGCCTGTGCGTTGGGCCTGTTTCGGTTTTCTTCCATGCCAGGATTGCATGAGATGTAGCGTGCAATACATTTGTCTTGGAAGCCAGTTGTACTCTAGTGCATTTCGGCATGTGCTTATACCATTGGAAGTTTCCTCCAGTTTCATTCCCGCCTACCTAAAATGATTATCTTCCGTAGTCTACCACAGACTTTACGACAGAACATAAGAAACTAAACTAAGGCACATTGACCCCGTTCAACTCCTTATCCTCCCGATCCTTCTCCTTCTCCTGTTCTCCCTCTCCGTCCAATTCCGGCCTCGTCACCACCCAATTCCACCCAAACACATCCTCCACCTCACCCGTCTGAATCCCAGACAACATCTTCAACAACTTGACACACACTTCGCCCCCTCCCCCCTCGGCCCCTCCACACTCAAACTCCCACCGATGCCCCCTCGACCGCATGGTAATACTCCTCACGGGGACCAACGCCGCGGCCGTCCCCGCCGCAATGACCTCCCTAAACTCGCCAATCTCCTCATACCGCACAGTCCTCTTCTCCACCTTATATCCCAACATCTTCTCCCCAATCTCCAACACCGACGCCGCAGTCACTGAATCAATAACATTCGGACTATCCGGCTGCACGAGGATCACACCCCCCTCCGGATCCCTCTTCACACCAATAAACGCACTCGTCGAAAACTCATCCACCATCGTCCGCGTCTTACTATCCAAATGTAACGTAATCCCAAACCCCTCCCGATACGCCGTCGCGCTGTGTCGTAACACCGGCGCGTAATTCCCGCCCACTTTGGCACTCCCTGTCCCCGCTGGCGCAGTCCGGTCATATTCCTCCAGAATCAAAGCATCCACGGCATGAACACCATGATATACCCCCGTCGGGGTGACAAACACCGCGAAGGTATATTCCTCCGGCGCCGTAAGACTCAGCTGCGGACTGGACCCGAAGACAAGAGGCCGGATGTATAATGATGCTTTGGTGTTGTGGGGGGGTACGTATTCGGCGTTGGTGGCGACGGCGAGGTTTACGCTTTCGAGAAATAATGGTTCGGGGATCGGGGGGATGGAGATGTAGCTTGTGCTGTGGGTGAGGCGGGTGGCGTTGCGGTGCGGGCGGAAGATGGTGATCTTGCCGGAGGCGTGGCGGAAGGCTTTCAGGCCTTCGTAGGCTTGTTGCCCATAGTTGAGGGCGGGGGACATTCCGTGGAGTGGGATGTAGGGGGATTTGATGAGTTGAGGGGGGGTCCAGGTGCTGGTGCTGGTGGTGTAGGTGCTTTGGATGTGGAAGTTTACTATTGTTTGTTTTTGGTTAGTGGTGGGTGGTTAGTGGTGGTTTGGTGGGTGATGTGATAGGAGGGGGAGGGGAGGAATTGAGAAGGGATGGGATAGGGACGTACCATCGCGCACTTTGAAGCCCACGTTGGTCCAGTCGATGGATGTGACCGGGGGTGGGGGGAAGGGGGTTGTCATGTTGGGTTTGTCAGTGGACATGAACGGTGATGAGTTGATGAGTAGAAGTAAAGGGTAGAGGTAGAAGAAGAGTCAAGTAAAGTAGGAAGGATGAGAGGTGGTAGAAGTAGAAGTGAAGTAAGGGAGTAGTGGGGTAAAGGCAATTAAGGTCGGGTCTAC
Organism: Aspergillus ibericus CBS 121593; assembly: GCF_003184845.1. Classification (NCBI taxonomy): domain Eukaryota; kingdom Fungi; phylum Ascomycota; class Eurotiomycetes; order Eurotiales; family Aspergillaceae; genus Aspergillus; species Aspergillus ibericus. The sequence goes on from NW_020292111.1 coordinate 549,355, forward strand.
ATGCAGACCAGCCAGGGAACGGCCTATGGAATGCCCAAAGTTTCGTATGTCTAGCCATTGGCCAATCGTCTAATGTTACGGTCTTGGAGTGTGGTTCCTGCTGGTTGCAGCTGAGCTGACAGCCTGAGTGACAGAACCTGGGGTTCTGCTCCACTGCTCTCCGCATTGGATCCCCGCCTTATTATTCGTATTATATCCATCCTTCCTTCAGCATATATCATTGATGGGCTCGGCTCGGTGTCTCTTTTGAGGTCCTCTCATCAGTACAAAGGATTCTCTTCAAAAATGATGGCAGTCTAGACCACTATCGTGCATCCCGCTAACCCAAAACTGATGATGCCAACCTTCACCATAGATATATACCCGCAACCTTGCACAGTGAGCTGCCCAGTTGGTAACCCAACATCAAACCACCAATGTTACACAAAAAAGCCACCAGCGTGGGCTACGGCGGCTTACTGCATTTCACTCACCAATCTTTAGGGAGAAATGCTATTTCATCAATTCCACCAAGGAGAATGGCAATTGGCTTCATCCCACGCTCATGTTGCGGGAAGTTAATACCCTGTATATGCCAAATTCGGATTAGGTCTGCTCAAATACTATCTCACGGCAATTAACTAGATACGTGTATGCTGTAGACATGCTGGTACCCACTGTTAACTAACTATCGATCTATGTGAGTCAGAAGTTCACCGTAGAGGCATGTCTGGCATCACGTGACCGGCCCCACGGTGACTCATTGATACACGTGATTCGGCGGCCTGCTGCCCATGGGGCCCTATGATTGGACCGAGCGCGTTATCTGGAAGCAGCCTAGCGCCCCGATGTTCGGCGGGTGTGATTCAGACTTGCCTAATCCAGCCGGCACCACTCCCCCGTCTTCCCCTCTTAATAGCTTTCTCTCCCTTCTTTCTTCTCTTCCTTTCATACACAATCACACAATCAAAATGAGCGGTTCCAAAGCTGTTGCCGAAAATATGCTCTGGGGTGGTCGATTCACCCGTAAGTCCCCTGTTTCTGCCTCAATGCCTTTGGCATACTAATCACGTCTGCTGTAGAGGGCCTCGACCCCCTGATGGTGCAGTACAACATGTCCTTGCCCTACGATCGCATCTTCTGGAAGCAGGATATTGCGGGCTCCATTGCCTTTGCCCGGGCCAACACCAAGTCCGGCATTCTGTCCGCCCACGAGTTCGCCGAGATCGAGCGCGGCTTCAAGCAGATCGCCGAGGAATGGAGCACCAACACCTTTGTTGCCAAGGAGAACGACGAGGATATCCACACCGCCAACGAGCGCCGTCTGTCTGAGATCATCGGCAAGGAGATTGGTGGCAAGCTGCACACCGGCCGGTCCCGTAATGAGCAGATTGCCACGGACATGCGCCTGTGGCTGCGGGATGAGCTGCGCAAGCTGGACAGCTTCCTGTGCGATCTCATCAAGGTGTCCATTGCCCGTGCCGAGTCCGAGATTGACTACATCATGCCCGGTTACACCCACTTGCAGAAGGCCCAGCCGGTCCGCTGGAGCCACTGGATCCTGTCGCACGCGACCGCCTTTGCCAGCGAGCTGCAGCGTCTGCGTGAGGTCACCAAGCGTGTCAACCGCAGTCCTCTCGGTACCGGTGCTCTTGCCGGCAACCCCTTCCAGATTGACCGTGAGGCCATGGCTCAGGAGCTCGGCTTCGATGGTCTGCTGTACAACTCGATGAACGCCGTGGCCGATCGTGATTTCGCCATGGAGACGATGCAATGGGGCAGCTCCTTCATGCTCAAGATCTCCCGCTGGGCGGAGGATCTGATCATCTACAGCAGTTCGGAGTTTGGATTCGTCCGGTTGTCCGATGCCTACTCGACCGGTTCATCGTTGATGCCTCAGAAGAAGAACGCAGGTCAGTTTCCCGCTTGCTTGACACAGACGCCGTACTCACTCTTCACAGACAGCCTGGAGCTTTTGCGTGGAAAGGCCGGTCGTGCCTTTGGCCAGATGGCCGGACTGATGTGCACCATCAAGGGTCTTCCGACCACCTACAACAAGGATCTGCAGGAGAGTGTGGAGCCTCTGCTTGACCACATCAAGACTGTTGGCGACAGTATCCAGATCGCCACGGGTGTCCTGTCCACCCTGACTGTTATCCCGGAGAAGATGATCGCTGCGTTGGCGCCGGAAATGCTGGCCACCGAGTTCGCCGACTACCTGGTCCGCAAGGGCGTGCCTTTCCGCGAGGGTCACCACATCTCCGGCCGGGTCGTGGCTCTGGCCGAGAAGAACGGGGTGCCTATGGATACCCTGACGCAAGAGCAACTCCAGACGGTTGATGCTCGGTTTGACAACGACGTTCAGGCCTGTTTGGACTACGAGCGTGCGGTGGAGCTGAAGGATGCGGTGGGCGGTACTAGCCGTCGGGCCGTGTTGGAGCAGACTGGCGTTCTTCGCGGATTGTTGTAGGCGTTTGGATTGGTCAAAAGTTAGCGTGCGTGTATAGAGATTTGTATGATATATGACAATTGGTTATTCCTGATCCTAATGACTATCCATCTTCCTCGATTATTATGCGATCACCCACAGCAATACGTACCCCTCAAGGTCCAGCCAGTACTGTACGGGTGTATCGATGACACACTGGTTAAACGATGCTCTGGGAGAAATGTAGGATGAGCGATCGCCGCCGCAGGGGGCGGGCCATCCGGTGGTCATTCTCTTCACCTATGTGACTTGACTGGATATCTCCCGATGGCACATGATAGATTTTGACCTAGACTATCCACGTACACCTCTGCCTGAGGTTTTGGTCCCCATTGACCCAAATTCCATATGCATCAAAATACCCCAATATCCCAAGAGATCTAACACTCCACATCAAAAAGTCCAGAAGCAGGCAACTGATGTCACAACTGCTTTGGCAGGATATTCCGACTGATGCCATCCGTGTGGGGAGTATTGCCTAATCCAATGCGATCCAAGAGTCCAGAACTGTCATTGTATGGGGTCGTCGTTAGGCATCTTCCCGCTTCTTCTTGGTTTCTTTCCGCTGGATGCGACGGATGGTATGATCATACAAGGGTCATCGGACCTTTCGTCGACAATGATTGTGTATCCCTGGCAACCTGCTTTTCCGCGAACTTGCGGATTGTGAATATCCAAAGACATTAAGATCATCAAAGATAGATTATACCCCTGGTATATTCCACATGGCCAGAAGATCCTCCGGAACCCCCTTATGACCTGGATTTGCATCCTGATATACCTTCAAGATGTTGTCGCCTTCATGAACCAACGCACACTTATGCGGCACACACCTCACAATCTCAAAGATCTTTTCCATCAGACAGACCAGCTTTTGAATCTTCTCCTTGTTATCCTCTTCCCACTTAGCCAGCCTCCCCTCCTTCTCCATATTCCTCTCCTCAGCGGGAAGAAACGTCCCATCCTCCTGATAATTCCATGTACACAAGATCGGGGTCTGCGAGAACCACATCTGCGACAGCGTCTGGGTACTATCCAACCTCTTCCCCACAGGCCCCGTCTTAATCTCCACGATGCGCGGCGGCCCTACCAAGGTCCCTTCCTTCACCACCTCAATGCCCGTCGGCGCTTTGGTCCGAGGGCTTTCCCCATTGCTGTTATGTTTCTTGCCCGGTTTGCACGCATCCACTTCAAAGCGCAGCAGGATCTTGATGCCCCCGAGGGTATAACTCACCGCCCGGGCATGGATGATGCTCTTTTGGATATAGCGTGGCTTCCACGTCGAAACGCGCTCGAATTCATGTCCGTATCCCTGGAACTGGCTGATGAAGTTGATCTTGCTGGTTGTCCAGGTGGAGAGTAAGACCGTTGACTCGACCACCTCCACATCGATCCGGAATTCCTTTTTGCTACCGCTTGCGAAGGCTAATAGGAGTCGGAGATTGCGTCGGTCACTGATCAGATCGATATCGTTGAGTTTCATCCGGGGTTGCGTGACCGGGATGGCTCTGAGGAGCGGCTCCAGGACGCACTTGGGGAAGACGAGAGCATTTGGATCTAGGATGTATTTCCCGGCGTCGGGGTTGAGTTTGCGGGGTGTGGTGGCTGGTTTCCAGATTGCGGGGGTGCCTGAGATAATACTTAGAAAAATAAAGTCTCATGGAAAGCTTGGGGGAGTCCGTACCAGGAACAACCATAGTATTCTCGCGCTTCGGGAGGAGATTATACGACGTGACCGTTTTGAGTTCCTTCTTGGATATGGAGATGGTCGGATCGGGATGGATTGAATCCGCCGGGATCTCCCCGACGGGGAGGAGTAAACCCTTGCGCAGTGGAGCTTTGGGCATTGTGTTGGACGTGGCGTGGATGGATCGATCTGGATACAAGGTTGAGGCGTTTGAAGAGCAAGCAGGGCAGGCAAGGCTGGGCAGGCAAGGCTGGGCAGGTTGGTTGCCCCGCAGCTTAGGTTGACGAGGGGTGGACAGTGGTACACAGCCGACGGAACATATACGTAGTGGATATGGCTGTGGTTGAGCCAGCTCACCTACCAAAGGTAGAATGCAGGTCGCTCAGGTGGACTGATCGTAGAATGACGATTTGGCAAGGTGTACAAAGTACTGCCCCTTTTCTCCACTGGCGAGGGGCCACATACCCACCGTCAGATGAGACGCAGATGACCTTACTCTTCGAGATCTAGATCCATCGCTCAAGTATCTTGACAGCGAGCGCAATCTTCTATCTAGTGAATGTAAATGTGGGTTAAGTTGTAGCCTGGTGCTGCTCCTTTACTTTGAGAGCAGAAGATGGCCTGATACTTAAGCCAGAAGATGGCTACCCTACATGATAATATTGCATCTAGGTATTGTGGATAAGATGCAAATAGTAGGGGAAATGATTATTCTTCAACGATAGTATTCTTTGAATCAGAATGTGAGAATCGAGAATATTGTGTAAGTTCAAGTGGAGTGAGCAGTAGATTTGGATCTGTAGGTAAACCGACTGTAGGAATATAATGCCACAAAAAACAGCAGCCACCATGAACAGGGACGATGGCGCATCTGGGAGCGCGTCAGACTGAAGATCTGGAGGTGGCCGGTTCAAGCCCGGCTCGTCCCATTCATATTCTTTTTCCTTTTTTCGGCCCTTCCGGCTTCCCTTTTTGGTCTCGCCATCACTAGTCAGCTTAGCTTCTCACCTCCTTTTCGTGGATTTTCCGCCGCAGTAAATTCTCATCGGCTTGACCGAATTTCAAATCCTGCGACCCTGTCAGCAGGATGAAACCACGACGAACGATGGATATTGATCTTCTATTGCGCCGTACCATCAGTCCTGCAAGGAGATTTGATCGGTTGCGCCTGTCGGAATGCTTATCTTAGGTTAACTGTCAGGATGATCAGCGCTCGATTATCAACTGCGGCGACCCATACTGGTTGGGGCCGCGGGTACCTACGGCCTTCAGGGATAATTCATTGTAAAGGCATTGTCATAGTATCTACAGAGTACTATATAAAATTGTTCATACACTCTGCTCCACTGTAATCCTCCACTGTAATCACTGCAATCACTGCAATTTTCACCCACTCATACTTGGCATGGCACACGGTGAGCCGATCGAGCTAAAATTAGCTAGCCCCCAGGGTCCATTCAAGGCAACGGGTGAATCCATTGACACGCTTGGCACCTGCACTCCTCCGGGCGCTGTCAGGCTTATATCCTGCGTAACCACGCCGCTCACTTCCCCCACGTCCACTTGCTCGTCTGTTCGCTCGCTAGAGACGACATGTCACATAGCACTCTGGCCTCCGTCGCTACCATCAACTGCTAGCTGCTGCCCCTATACCTTCGTTATTCCATGAGATTGAGATGCGCTGGTCAACGTATTTTATCAGTGGCCTGCTCACCTGCACGGCACCGCTGGTGGCGGCAACCCGGCTGATTGAATCCAACGCGTTGAACATTTGCCAGAACAGTCCTAATTTCACCGCCACTTACTTCAGCGTTCGGTTCACGCCTGGGAACAAGTCCCTGGTGCTGAGTTTCGATGGCGTCGCTGCGATTTCCGGCAAAGTCACAGCCGATCTGTTAGTCGATGTTTATGGCTACCAACTCACCGGTGAGACCCTGGATCCCTGCAAGATGGATCTGCAGGGTCTCTGTCCGATGAGCGCGGGGGCGATCAACGTTCAAAATACCGTGATCCAGATCCCGGATGATGTGGTGCACCGGATTCCGGGTCAGTTTGCTGATGGTGGAAACGATCCCTACTGACGATTACAGGTATCGCATACAGCGTGCCCGACCTCGATGCCACCGTCCGTGTCTACATCAACTCTACGGACACCGGAGAGAGTATCACCTGTCTCGAAGCGACGTTGTCGAATGGAAAGACGGTCTACCAGAAAGGGGTCGGATGGACGACAGCGGTGATTTCAGGCGTTGGGCTGATCGCGTCCGCTGTGGCGGCGGGTCTGGGCAATTCCAATACGGCGGCCCATGTCGCTGCTAATGTGCTGGCGTTTTTCAGCTTCATGCAGTCTCAGGCCATGTTCGGGATGATCTCGGTGCATATGCCTCCGATCGTGGAAGCTTGGACCCAGAATTTGCAGTGGAGCATGGGCATCATTCATGTTCACTTTTTGGATACCATTTGCACCTGGTACCAACGATCCACCGGGGGGAAGCCATCGACTGTCTTATCCGAGCTGTCTACGACGTCTGTGGAAGTGCTTAAACGGAAGCGGTCTTTGGATGGAGTCGATCTGTTCAAACGGGCCTATGCGCAATCTGAGACAGCCAACGCTAGGACCTCAGTGGTGCGGGGCATTAGCCGCGTGGGGTTCAAGGCTCATATCGAGGGCACCAACATCTTCCTGAATGGGTTCATCTTTTTCGTCTTCTTTGTGGCCGTGGTGATGATTCTCGTCGCGGCGCTCAAGGCCGGTAGTTATTTCCTTGCGAAGAAGGGCACGGTCAAGTCGGACAAATTCGGAGATTTTCATGTGTCCAAAGGGATCCTTTACCGATTGATCTTTATCGGATTTCCCCAGATGTGTGTGCTTTGTCTGTGGGAGTTTACCCAGCATGATTCGGCGGCCGAGGTCGTCTTGGCGGTGATTATGCTCGTTTCGATGATCTGTACGCTGGGATGGGCTGCATGTCGAGTCATCATTCTTGCGAGACGGTCTGTGACGTTGCACCGAAACCCGGCATACATTCTGTACTCGGATGAAGCATGCCTGAACAAACTGGGGTTCTTGTATGTGCATTACCGAGCCACTGCCTATTACTTTCTGGTGTTTGCCCTGGTATACATCTTCATCAAAGCGATGTTTATCAGTCTGAGCCAATCGGCCCCGATCGTACAGACGGTGGCGTTGATTATTATCGAGACGTCTGCGCTGATTGGGATCAGCATTGTGCGCCCGTGGATGGACAAAAAGACCAACGGGTATAACATCGCCATCGCGGCCATCAACTTTGTGAATGCTATTTTCCTGCTGTTCTTTTCTCAGGTTTTCGACCAGCCTGGCATTGTGACGGGCGTGATGGGGGTCATTTTCTTCGTGTATAATGCCGCTTTCGTGCTGATTCTTCTGGTTCTTGTGTTGCTTACTTCGGCCTATGCGATCTTCTCCAAGAACCCTGATCTGCGCTACCAGCCGATGCGGGACGACCGGGGATCATTTGTCAAATCGCAGAGCCAATTGGTCACGGAGCTGGACGCCCTGGCCTCGACTGCCCGAGGGGAGGGCAGTAAGGAATGGAACAAAGCGAGTCTGCTGGATGATAATGGGTCCGTGGCCAGCGACGCCGTTCATCGCAGCCAGCAGGATCTGCCTGTTCGCGAAATGACCGAGTCGCCCATGAACCGGATGAGTTTGGGGTCGATCAGCCGGGGAAATAGTCCGGTCCAACGAACCACCTCACCAGCAGCAGAGGGCTTGAATCAGAGTTTACTGGGTGACAGCGATACTGCATCCGGTCACAGACATTGATACCGATCGTAGCCAGTGATAGGATTTGTATGTAATCATTTTTATCTTCATTGATTGTTGTATTGTATGCTTGATTCCATGTCGGCTAGCTTGTCGTATCTGAAAAGTCTTTTTCTCATCTTGAATCTTGGGGAGAGACTCCTCAGGTGGTAGACCATAACTATTCGGCCATCTCAGAGTAGTGGGACCAGCGACCTCAACAACAAGATCAACCCCAACAACCCCCCGTGAGTCTCTTCGCCACGGCACCCCACTCCGGCGTCTCCCGATAATCAATAACATGATCAGCCCCAAGCATCTCAAGAACCTTCACTTCGCCTTAGCCACACTACTCGTCGTAGCAATAACACGAGCCCCAACAGCCTTACCAAACTGCACCGCAAAAAGACTCACCCCCCCCCCGGTACCCTGCGTAAGCAACCACTGTTCCGCCAAGAGCCGTTTCCCCGGAAGTCCAAAAAGCGCATTCCACGCCGTCAGCCCCGCGCAGCTGAGCGTCGAAGCCTCCACGAAGCTCAGTCCCTTGGGCATACGCACAAGACCCTGCTCGTTGAACGCTGCAATGGAACGAAACGTCCCGTCGAGGGAACCGCCGAGGCCGGATTTGGCGGTGATTTCATCGTTCGCGCCTGCGAGGAGGTGCTGTTGGATGATTGGTCACGACGTGGTCGCCGGGCTGGAAGCGGGTGACTTTGCTGCCGATGGCTAGGACGGTCCCGGCGCTGTCGGATCCGGGGATGATGTTGGGGGTTTAGGTCGAAGGGGTATTTGTATTTGCCCTTGTGTGATGAGGATGTCGCGGTACTGTTGGTGTAGTTAAACTATATGTATATATGAGGTGTTGTGTGAAGGAGGCGCACGTTGAGGGAAGCTCCTTGGACTGTTTTCTGTCAATATTCTTATGATTTTCAAGGAAAGAAGAGGGATTACTTTTTACTAGGACTTCATTCTCGCCCAGCGCGGGAATCGCCTGCTCCGTGAAGACCAACGAATCGACGCCGTCAGTGCCGATGACATTCCACCGCTTTGTGGTTTTAGGGAGGGCCATGATAGAGTGTGGAGTCAGGATTAGGCAGTGGTTGACTATTCAAATGCTGCTTCGCATCTATACAGTGATATACGATGATGACAAATGCTGATTTCTCAGCGGAGTGGATAGATTTCTCAGCAGACGAGACACATCTGCTACAATAGTGCATAGACCATGTCTATGCTGTAGGAATCAACGAATCGTTGGATTCATCTCATGGTACTGTTTATGAGATGATTACTTATTGCCCTGTATCAGCATGTCATCGCCTACAGCGCCAATAGCTGATCGACCGGGTTCACTGCGGTGCTATTGCCTCAGTATAACACTGCAACCCGGGAACACACGAAGAGAATCGGCAAACGACCAAGTGATGCTCCGTTCTGATATATTCAACGGTAAAATTATTGTTACTAAGTGTCTTGAAGGAACTGCGGATATTATATGACATGAGATTGTTGGGTATGATACCCGTATGCTCTCTTCTAATTGAATAAACCATGTAAATAAACACGTATCACTCGCATAATCACCAATCCATACATCCATTACAATCCAAATACCCAGTCTCATCAGCAGTCCAGTAGTCCCGCCATACTGGGCAAACCAACCCCCAGGATCCAATCCAGCATGGTGACTTGAACCCCTATGCCCAGGGCAGCCAAGACATCGTCCGTCCTCTATTGCGACACCTTATCGAGAATCGAATGCTGATGTCTTTTTCAGCCGGGGTCTTTTGCCACTCGCAGTTGTGTTCCGGATGTTTCTTACTGCACAGTCCGCTCCGTACCTCCATGAGCTGCCAAACCTGTCGAGATCCATATCCTCCATGGCCAGGTCTATCAGCAACGCTATCTGCCGCCAGCGTTGGTTCTTGCTTTAGATAAAGAAATCGAGTGAGAGGACTCTTTCGGTGATGTGGTCGTTTAGCTGGAATGGCTAGACACACACATCACATTCTGTGTATGATCCGACTGTCTATCTTTGAGTCGGAGGATGGTTTGGTTGGGCTTTGGACTGATATAGACTTCGTTATGTCCTTTTGCTATAATTTGTATTTGTCCCTCTGTTCAGATGGAAGCTTTAAATAAGGGGCGCAATATCTGGGCGATATATCGGATCTTGCTTTTTTAACTCGGGGCCTTATGTATCAATATGTGTATTGTCGGACGAGTTCGTTTATTGATACTTATGACGTCTGCAGTTTGGCTGGTCTGTAAGAATATGGGTATCTTGGGTAGGGTTGGTGGAGGTATGTGTATGATGTTTTGCCGGGTATGAGTTTGATTGATTAGGATTTAGAGGTAGGGAACTGAACGGTAAGTGGGTTTAGGCTGGGGTATCGATGTAAATTGACTTAGATTGCATAGGTAGTAGAGTACTATTGTAGATGAGATATAGAGCCTTGGATGTGGGAGAAGATGGCTTTATAGCCTTATGTCTAGAGGATGAGCTAAGGGAATCTTATTAGGGAATATAGGAGGGACTGGAATTGGAGTAGGGATGTGATGAAGTCTGTGAATCATGGTAGTATATTCCACGAGCAAATTCATACCGTACAGCATGGTATTCACGATATTCATGTAAATCATATTGCCTAGTCACTTATCTCAAGGGATCGATGAATATAAATTTGTCTGCTTTAGACAATAGGTTAGTCTAGGGCAAGTGCCTCCTCACAATCAAGAAACCACTTGAGAAAGGCACCACACAGCATGACTCTCGACAAGGATAATCAGTACTCCCAATAGCTTCCTCCATGCATCTATACCAATGCAAACGATCAGATCAAATACCCATCTTCAGCACACCTGCAACTCCGTCAACCGTAGCGACTGCTCCTCCGCATCCCTGAGATAATTCCTCTTCAACAAACCACTCAACAACGGCGTATAATCAAACACCCAATCGCGCAAGTACGCCAACGGCCTCGGCACCGAATGAAACAGGTGTCCCGAAAACCGCGCAAACTCCATATGATGGTTCACATAGTCGACGCGTAACTTCTCATACAGCTCGAATCCGGCACTCACGGCCCGGACATCACGCAGATCCACGCCGTCGAGCTCTCGGGCGAGAAAGTAGCCGTCTTCGATGGCTATTCCCATGCCGTATGCGGCGTACGGGGAGACAGGGTGCATGGTATTCCTGACGCAGACGACTCGTCCGCTGGACCAGGTCTTCATGGAGGGTCGGTTGTATATCTCCCAGCGGTAGACGTGGGTGGTGAAGTTGGTAACTTCTAGAAAGCGAGGTATCGGTTGGGCCCAGTCTTTGAGAATGGAGGTGAGATAGGCTTTTAGATTGTCTGGGACGGGCTTCCCCTTCCAGGAGGGCTTGACCACCCACTACTCGAACCCGGGCTTACCGTCGTGTAGCATGGGGAAGAAACTCGCTTGATATTACCAGTCATGGGAGATGTAGCTATAGTTCTCAGGAATATCGGGGATATAATCACACCAGGCTAGCCAGAGCTGGATATTAGCGTGGAATAAGCCCGGCTCACCAAACACTTAACAAAATACTTTGGAGCGAATTCCATCGGTGCTAATGAGGATGTCAGCTGTGACGCGGTGGCTGTTTTTGAAGAATAGCTCGATGTAGTCGTCGTGCTTGATGTAGGATGTGAATTTGTGGTCCGCGTGAATTACCCCCTCAAAAACCAGGTCCAGCATTTTCTGGAAGATGGAGGAGCGGAGAACACCATAGTGCCAGCCTTTGATGCCCATTCGTCGTTCCACTTCGGTGTTGAAGGGCAGCTTGACTCGGTCGGTCCCTGCCTTGTTCTTGAAGTAGGTCACTGTAGGGGCGCCCACGTTGGTTAGGTCCAAGCCGTAGGATCGAAGAATGGCCAGTACGGGGGTGGAGAGAAGGACTGCGCCGCCAATGGCTTTGCAGACTGGCTGTAGCTCGTAGATGGACACATCGTAGCCACGCTGGAGAAATGCCAGGCCGGTGGAAATTGCTCCAGGGCCGCCGCCCACGATGGCGACTCGTTTGCCGGGACGGGATGTCATGGTGGTTAGATGAATGCTTTTTGGAAGAGCCACGTAGAGGGATAAGAAAGTGAATAGTCTATGTCGACCGTGGGTGGTACAGCATTCCTCATAATATACATCTAGATCGAGAATCTATCCTCCGTTCAGCACTGCTCCCTTCTAGGGCTGTTTCGGACTACGATGGCCCGACCCCACTGCCCGGCTGATCTCAAAACCCGTTCCGCTGACTCAGCCTGGCAGCTTCGCTTCGAAATACGGCTGATTCCCATGATGGATGGTGGATTTGAAAATCTACACATGGCATTGCTTAATGCTCTGTTGGATATAATAGAGATTAGTGCAGAGTATCATCTAGCAGCGATGGTGGATTCATAGTGTGTGCTTGATACAGTGTGAGGATGTTCAAGAGTATACTGCAACCGTACCGATCTCTATGTCTAGACTCGCGCTGCAAGGCATCCCTTACATTCTATCCCGCGTGGGGATTCAGATCCCGACTGCTTCATGTCGGGCAGCTGCATCCGAGGCAGTCTCGTATACTATATTTCATTGGTAACTGACCTTGTTGCGAAGACTAAATGGTCCCTGAGGGACGAGAGAAAGGATTCTAAATTGGCTTAGTTGAGACTGGAGCGAATACTGGGTCAACATGCCCATTGCTTGGGATTGCAGACGAGTAATTTGGAGAAACCAGCTACTTGAGCATGCTGGCTTTATCCGGGGATTATTACGAGAGCAGTGAACGCGCGTGGGGTCGGTTTAGAACGAGTCAGAGGCTGAGAAAAGCGTATGAACTGTGTAGTGGACAGATGTACGCCAGTTGGCCGGGCAAGATAGCAAGGTCAATGGGATATGATCTAGTCCTCACGTCCGATACCAGTACCTCCCTGAGGCACCTATTGGTTCAGTCTCATCGTTTCAACACATGGTATCGGATAGAACCAAGTGATGGCGGAGAGGGCCGGATCCCCCCTGGTAACGCATGGCTTTGCAATCTGTATGTCATATCTTGCTAAATAACCAAGCCACCTCAAAGAAGATCAACATGTATACAAGATTCGTCACCAAGTATTAACATACATTCGTCCATATGTACCCAACGCCGACTCCAGAATCCATACATCCATGTTCATGCGCCGCCATTCTGCTTCTGCTTCTTCTTCTCCTTGGCCTCCGCATCCGCTTCCTTCCACGACCCTGCATAATGATGCGTAACCAGCGCATTGCCTTGGTCTTGCGGGTATCCATTCTGCGCGGCTGCAAACGCCACCCCCGGCATGATGAGAACGTCGCCGATCAGCTTGGGTTTCTTGATAGCATGGAAATCGCGATCATCCACCGTCCGACCCAGCAACTGGTGCAGACTGTCGAGGACCGCGATGGTCATAATCTTCGGCCCCGTCACATCCACCACATCGATGGGCAGCATCTCCAGGGTCAGATCCTGAATCGGCACGCGATTCAACGCTGCAATCTCCTTAATCTTGGCCACGACGGCGTCGACCACCACCTGGAGCACCCGGGATGACGGCGGGGCGGCAAAGACCCAGTTGCAAAACTGCGATGCAACCTGGGTGCCTTCCCCGCGCCATTCGAAATCGAATTCGAGTCCCACGATCATCTCAATCTTATCATCTTTGTATTCCGCCGGCACCCAGTCGGCCACCGGGGTATCGCACGTCACGTCCAGGTCACTCCAGATCCCCCCCTCGGCGAGCACGAGCAGGTAGCGCAAAAGATCGGCCCGCAGGATCGGGATCGGCAGGGTCTCGAACACCTCGATGATATCCGGTCGCATGGCATAATGGGTGCGAACAAAGGTGACGGCGGAGGTATCGGTGAGGAGTTCATAGCGGAAGGAGGGGTTCTTTGCGAGCCAGCTGTCGATCCAGTCGTGTTGGTCGTCGGAGAGATGGGTGGTCTTGGCGGACTGCCAAACCTTGTCACTGATGCCGGAGATTGCCCCACCCACGACATCGCCCGAGGGCGCCGAACTCACTGGCCGGCTGGTTGGGATGGTGTTTTGGGAGGCTTTTGAATCAGCCTTGGGTGCTGGGACAGCGTCCGGTGTTGGTTGTGGTGTCGGCTGACGGGGCAAGGACCTTCCTGGCTGTGGGTCCCACGTGAAGAAGAACAGACAGACCAACACGAACAAAGGCACCGCCAGGGCAGCCACGCGCCCATAGCGTGAGGATTTGAGGTTGGATAATAACATGGCCGACGGTCAAGTCTGAGAACATGGAGTGGGGAGATGAGGAACCCCCTCGAGCTCCAAGGCTCTCATTTAAAATGGACGGAGGTGTGATGGTCAGGGTTCGGGGTCCTGCCAGGCTGACTGGCGGGGCGCTACGGACGCCCCATGATATATTTCCCTTCAGGGGCTTCTCTCGCCTGAAATCCTGAAATGACAGGGCCCACTCGGTGCATGCTTAGGGCTTAACAGGACTTATATACCCTCGGGCTGGAGGATCACTTAGTCCGTGAAGATTTGATGGCGCTACGACCGATGCAATATGGTATATAAGAAAGTCTTCGCACTAGGATGACATCCATCCAGTCTTCTGTCTTTTCTAGTATCAGTTGACATGATGCGGCTCTCTTTGCTCTTTTCAACATGGCTGGCACTGTGGACGGGCTGCCGGGGAGAGGCCACCCTTAATACCTCCATCCAGGACAGTCCACATTTTATGGGATGGTATCTCGGAACCACCAGTCAGTCGCCTGCTCTGAGATTCTGGAACCCACACTCATTAGCATAGCCCAAGCTCTGACGGATGGGGGCACTTGGTCCACGTCCGGACAATATGCAGCCGGCTGCACCGCATCCATGACTTGCTCCTGGGCCACCGCCTGCAATGATGGCATTCTCTACTATAATATCGAGAATAAGACCTTGGACTGGTAGGTGACATGCACGACCCCAGACTGATGCTGATGTGTCATACGACAGTGCCGCCGATTCCATGCAGTGCCAAACCATGACCATCTATCAATCCGAACCCTATGCCACCCCGTCCGCCTCCAACCTTTTCTGCGCGAATTTCTGGTCGGCCAACACGATTTATCGGGAACTGCCCGCCACGACGACCTCCTCAGCCACCTCAGGTAATCACATCAATCCCGTCCCGACGAAGCTGACTCCGTAGGTTCCACGCCGAGTGTCACCACTGCATCGATCACCTCCGCTCCGTCGTCCACACAAACCGCGACTGCGTCTCCGTCAGCCACCAGCAGTCCGTCCGCGAAAAAGAGCCGCGCATGGATCGCGGGTGCAGTCATCGGAGCGGTGGCGGGCGTCGTGGCCATTATCGCAGCGACGATCTTCTTCCTCCGGCACCGGATCACTCGACGCCCCGAGGCCATCCAGTACGAAAATGTGTCCGTCCGACCAGTCTCCGAATTACCCTCAGACACCTCTACAGAGATGGCGCATGAACTGCCCCACAACAACCCAGCCCCGGCATCCCGTGGGGGCGTCTATGAATTGAGCTGATTACAGCTGCGAGGCTGAATATGCCGGATAAAGTGCAGCAGACAGACCACCGTGACCCTTTTAATATCCGGCTTGATAAAATTTTAATGACCACGAGCGCGAAGAAATGAATACGAACGCACTAATCATCATCCCACCTATCATTTTCCTCACCGCCAGAGCTAGTAGCCACTAGTGCTGACGCCTCGGATCCTGGCCGCCCACCTCCTATCCTGATACCACCACCAGTTTTCACAGCCTTGCGTGCATACACAGCCCAGGCAGAGCCGTTACATTTCCTCCAACCCAAATGTCAACCTCGTATTTGACACGGCTGCAGCTGTATTTATATCTGAGAGTTCATCACCCGCCATCCCCTCCGGGAGTAACCAGTAGACACGATCGGCCCAACCCGCCTCGAGACCCGAAGCGGCCAGTTCGTAATTCCGGGTTCCAACTGGCAAGCTGCAACGTGGGTCCCGTGGCTTGCCCGTGAGGCTGTTAGCACAGAGCAGTCCAGATCATCTACCTAATTTAAGATCAGCGAAGCCGGTGTTTCGAGCTCCACTTTCCGTGGCCCCCAAATATTAATTGGAGAGGTGAGACTCGAGTCGAGGTCGGGGCTTCAGACTTTCAGAGATGAGAGATCTATGCTTGGAGCAATTGAATTAATGGATGGACTATCTTATCCGGCGAATGGGATCGGTGAGATGTGAAATGTGCAGGGATGGAAGTTGTCACAGCATAGTGCAATGGTTATCAGTACCCCCACGCTGTTTCTGTCATTGCTGACTAACCAATCGGATGCCCATTTATATCTTTTCTAGTTACTTTGTAGAGATCCTTAGTTTCTTATAGTACTTTATTACATATGAACATTTAAGATATATCAGGGAAGATGATACAGTTCAGTATATCTAGATTCTGGGTTGATATAAAATAATTGATGAACTTAAGCACGCATCAATCTTATAGTAACATCTCATTTAAAACAAGTACTCTCTGTATCTGGACACAGTTGATACACATGCATGGCACTGTACCGGGTAGTGTCATGAAAAGCCGTGCCGTAGAGGTAGCACATATTAAGGAGGAAAACCAGCTAGAGGGAGAAAAAGGCTCCCCCCCACGCTAATGAGGAATGGTTTAGGGAGATACATGGTGATATAATTAAAGAATAAAATAAAGAATGTCACGGTGCAACCTCCCGAGCCGGGAAGAGAGAAATACTGCTGAGCCTTACCATCCAGCACGTGACCCCAGACACAGTTCAAAGCCACCCATCTCCTGGACCTCGTTCGTAGCCTCGAGCTACGTCTTATCTATCAATCTGTATATAGCTTGACCAGTAGCCAGCTCAGCATCCAGTTAGAATCCCAGTCATTATCATCACGCGAACCCTGTCCGCCCGCCAGAATCCGCTATCCTACCCCCCCCTGCCTGCCCGCACCTTGACAAAGAAGATATATTAAGGGAAGAGACCCAGGGGCTTAAGATTATAAGAGTTATGTCCGGAGTATATGTGACATGATCCTAAATAGAGCCCCCATCACAGATCCTGCTAGTAAGCAACCCCCAATCCTAAATCAATCAATCACTCACTCTTATTGTTCTACACTACATCAAAGACAACCCCGCACTATAACTGCCTCCGCAACTCAAGCAAACCCGCGTTCCGCTTATTAACTGGCGACCTCCTGATTGTCAGATCCACAGTGGGTCTGGCCAGACCCTGGTTTTTATACGGAGTATTGCTGCGCAGATGAAACTTGGCAGAGCTGGTCTTGTTCCTATGGTGTCTATAGAGGTATAGGGATTGATGAACTGATGGAGAATATAAATCACTGAATCACAACTGGTAATATGCTTCCTATCAGAACAATATTCCCTGAACAAGTAAGCCCAAACATCCCATACTCATCGACCAAGAGGGGTTCATCACCGCGTCGCATCCACCAAATCTCCTCCTTCAACAGCTGCTGGATGAACGGTATAATCTACTACTACGGTGGTTACTAACTCGGGTACATCCCCCCCCCTTATCCCCGATCTATCTGCCAGTCTGGGAATCTTTTTTCTCCTCTATTACCCTCCTCCCCCGCCTGCACACCCTAATTACTAATATTATCCCCACCGTGCCCCCCCATCCCCATCCCCAAACCCAGGTCTCAGGGTCGGATTCACCCCACGTCGCATTCCCCCTCTCTTTCCTGGCCCCGTTCACGGCAATAAAACTCCATCGCTCCAACAGCTAGGAACTCATCGCGGGTTAAGCCCATGGCTCGGCCCTGGAGAGTGATTTCCTCGGTGAGATTGGTGCGGGTGATTTCTTGGGCCCGGGTGAGGAGTTTTAGGGGTTAGGGTTGGAGGTTGTGGGTGTGTAGATGTGGTGGTATTTGGGGAGGGTGGGGCGGTGGATTGTTAGGGTGGTGAAGATGGATGGGGGGCGGTGATGAACCTGGCAGATGGCTGAAGTTTAATCAGGTATAGAGTGCCTTATATTAAGGACCTACCTACCCTTCAAGGTATACACTGATAGAATTATGTACTTTGCTTTATTGGCAGACATGAGTCTCCAAGGCCACTACTCACCGCAGTCACAGATCCAAGCGAGGCTCATGATCTCCTCCAGCAGCATCACCCTCGATAATACTATCGGTGATTTTCTCGGCAACCATATCTAGCATCGTTAGTCAAGCCGTGATGAACATAGGTAACTTACAAGCCGTGCCCAGCGGAAACCCCGGGGGCAAAAACGGAAACGCAGAGGGATCGACAATGCGCACTACAAGGTTAGTTCTATACCAAACTGAGTAGAAGCAACATACGCTGGTTCACTCCCATCACTCTACCCGATGAATCCACCACTGCCATTGGATCATCCGACCGGCCCATCCGGCACGAGGCCGATTGATGGTTCAGAGTTCGGTAAGATTTCTTGACGAGATCGGCGAGGTCATCCCAGGTGGCTTCTTCCACGCCTGGGGCACTCGATGACGGACCCAGGATATACGACATGGTGGTGGTATTGAACAAACGGAAGAGATACTGCAAGGAGGCAACGGCGACCTCAAGGTCCGTTTGACTACTGAGCCATTTAGGATCGAGGACGGGATTGTCAGCCATGGACCCCCCCTGGAGGGAGATGGAGCCCCGGGACATAGGGGTCATCGGGACAGCCATGATCTCAGCGTAATTCTCACCAGGACCTTCGCTGATCCCGCTGGGGTAAGAGATGATGCCAACGTCGGGCCAGTCGGAGGGAAAGGTAGCCAGGTCGGCGATGGTCTGCTTGGAAAAGTTCAAGCGGAGGTCCGTGGGAAAGTCAGTGAAAGCGACAAAGTCCGGGCCTGGGCTGGATAGGATGCCCTCGGCGTTGGATTGGAATTTGTCGCATGCCTCCCGGAGACGGGTCTCGTTGAGGAGGGCAGTGGTGGTTTCGACCTCCACGGTGTGGGTGAGTCCGAAGAGAATGTGGTCGTAATAGTCCTGGCCGACGCCGGGCTTGTCCAGGATGATGGAGATGTTTTGGGAGGTGAGAATGTCTTTCGGACCGACGCCGGAGACCATGAGGAGCTGTGGGGTGAGAATTGGTCCTCCGGCCAGGATAACTTCCTTGTCGGCGGTAATATCGAATGAGCTGCCATTCCGGGAGACGTGCACGCTGCTAGCAGTTGGGCTGTCACCAGTGGAAAAATTGATCAGTTCAGCCTGCGTGCCGTTGAAAACATCAATCTTGTCCTGGACGTCCTCAGCCGCCCGCAAGTACGAGGTATAGGTCGTCGCTCGTTTCCCGTCAGTGGTGTTGATCATATTGACCACCCAGCTGCCCCCTTTGATATCCCCACCGGAGAAACCATAGTTGGATCCGACGAGTAACTCCTTGAGACCCATCTTCACCCAGCTGCTAAATGCCTGTGCGTATTTCGGAAAGGTGAGCTCGATGGGTCCCGGGGTATCCCCGACCAGATTGGAGAGGTCGTATTCCGGCGTGGCATTGTTACCTCGCAGGGTGCTATTCGGGGGAGTGAAATACACTGAACGCTGGTAGTAGGGAAGCACATTATCCCAGGTCCAGGAGTCGTCGCCAACTTGCTCGGCCCAATTCATGAACGCCCCTTTAGTGGTGCGGAAATAATCAACGAACGTAAATGCCTGGCTGCCACCCATCTATGCAGGATTAGTAGGATGGTTGAACACAGAGAGTACTCACCATCTTTCCCATCATATGGGTCCTCGTAGTCTCATTATCGTCACCCTGAGGAGGTCAGCCAGGAAGCCGTCAGAGGAGGGGGGAACGTACAACCTGTGGCACGGTAGGCCACGTCCATACGATATCCTTCGAATCCGGTGGATTCGGGCTGAACCACTTTTCATTGTATCCGGGAACCTCACTCAAGTTCCCACTGGGGTAATCGCCGCGTTCGATAACAGCTACAGTGTATCCCTTGTTGGCCAAGCGGTTGGCGGCAATCAAACCGGTGGTGCCGCCGCCGACCACCACGTAGTCGTATGGCTGCGTGGGGTCGGGAGGGTCGGCACGAGCAGTCTCGGCTGCAAAGCCCATGTACGCTTGAAAATGGGGATAGCCGGCATGGTTGGGCAAAGCGGATACCAGACCGCCAAGGGATGATAGAAAGAGTGCTACCTGGAGGGAGATCATTGTGTTTGCAGTTGGCCTGGAAGATGGATGCTCCCTGGGCCAAGAGAGAGTTATATTGTCATACTGCGGTTGCAAAAGGTGATTGATGTCATGAGTTGAGTGCTGGTGATCATGTTGTTGTAATGGCATCTCGTAGATGATCAGCTATACGGTTGCAGGAGCATGAAATCACAAGCGGAGAGAGCATGACATTGATCGATCCATGGAACCCTGCCAGCTGGATGCAACCTAGAGAGTTTCCGCGTGGTCGTCTATATGATCAACACACTAGTCAGTACCCTGATTATTATTATTAATGTACACAATATCACATAAACGAGACTGCTGAAAGGGTATAAAATGGGAATATTTAGAGAATCCGCACAGTGAAGGTCCGGTAGGTCTCGAATGGAATTAAAGAATGTATTAGATGGATAAGCTTTCGGATATTTAATCCCTGGTGGAGCAACTTCAAACTCAATTGTTAAAATTATAATGTCATTGTTGATGCTTCCGTCGAATAATCCCCGCAATGTTTTGCATCTTTTCTAGGAATGCCCGTAGTCTTTCAAGAATAAGCATTGCGTGCTTGCAGAAGGAAAGAAAATCGAAACAAAGCAAGATGCAACAAAAGGCTACCACCAATCAATAACCTGCTAGGGAAAAAGGAAGTTATACCTGAAGGATGAAGAAGCTTCTGGTGATTAATCTCTACTGATGACAAAATCGTGTAATGTTTGTGTAACACTGTGCCAGCAACCAATAACCGCCACCCATGGAAAAGTGTATGATATCTTTCGTTGACATCGACTGTTACACAAGAATCAAGATCCGGATTACTAACCAACGAGCACCTCAACTTCCCTCTACCGGACGCGGCGTGATTACCCAGAGAGATAGATATTCATGGCTCAATGAAGGTCTAAACCGATATGACCCCTGCATACAGGTGGCAGTCAGGATCAGTATCCCCATAGTTCTCAATTTAGGGTGTGAAAGTCATCAGGTAGCGTTATTCAGAGTAGACCATGATTTTTATAATTATTTTAATATATTATTCTAAACTCTGGACCTTGACCAGATGGTAGTATACTATGAAACAAACCTATCTTATCCTTCATTAGCTCGACAATAGTGCCTGGAGGGAATTTCAGTATATTTATATGATTTTAAATAGATTTTTAAAAATATGGTCTCCTCTTATAGTTCTCTGCTATATACTCTTTAAATATGAGCTAAAGTGCCTGGAGGGAATTTCAGTATATTTATATGATTTTAAATAGATTTTTAAAAATATGGTCTCCTCTTATAGTTCTCTGCTATATACTCTTTAAATATGAGCTAAATGTTACTTAGACACTACTATTTTATATGAGGTATTTGATGTCGAGGGATATCTTCTCTTGAAGAAGCGAATCAATGTGTGGGAAAGTCTGGATTCTTGGGACATGTATAGACTCTATCACTGTCATGGTCTTAAATATGGGTATAGATATAGGTTGCTATACTTTAATTCCGTCGAAGTATTAGTCTAATTTCTATTTTTCTATTAATATCTAAGTTACCAAGTACACCTGTACTGGTGGGAGGACTATATGCTATATTATTAAATATGGCCTTGATACTAGAACTAAATCTGACACTATCCTAGCCTGTATAATAGAGATAATTAGCCTGTATCATCCTAAGTTGGAATTAGCTTGCCACTGCTCCTCGAAACTTCTTCTTCTACATCGGCCAGGGAATGGTAAATTCGCTATCTATTCATCCAGCGATACAACGCATTCATCATCACCACCAGACTTAAGTATCTGTCGAGTCAGCGACCCTGCTTAGCACTAGTTAGAATATTAATCCAATTTACCTTCCATCTTTAAACTAAATTCAACACCGGCATCTTTCTCAACCGAGTCACAAACATAACGCTAATAGCAACAACCGAGCCAGACTATCTGAATGGATGCGATTCTGCGATGTTCGACCGAGTTCTAGTAGAAGCTTATTCTTATCTGAATACACTGACCGGGGTATATTCTGTAAGAGTGGATTGTAATACCCGTACAGACCCTACGTACAGCCTCCTCTGGACCCTACATTAAATTTCAGGTAGGGCTTGGATACATGGGAGTATGCGAGAAATTGAATCTCGCCGGCTCTGAAATGGTGAACCAGAAACTGAAGATGGTATTCTAGTCCAATTGGTGTCACTGTACCTGGAGTAGGGGTAGGCTACAGTGTTGGCCCGTGAGTTACTAGTATAATACGTTGGACCTAGAATCCCACTAAACATGGAGAAATTCCGCTGAAAGCTAATATAATATACATCTGTACCACCCGAACCACCCAAAAAAGCTTAAACAAAACATCAGGTAATCTGCAAATCACCTCAACGACACCATCGAATGCTTATCAAAATCCTCCGTCACCGGCCAAGGTAACCTCGCAGCCGCAGTCCGGCACCGATGTCGCATCCCCACGAGAAACAAGCCCCCGGCCACCAGCCACTCAGCCCAAAGGATCGGCAGCGCGCGATACAGAAATGGATTGCAACCATTCGTCCAGATCTGCAGGAGCACGTCGTATAATTCCCTGGACGGAAGGACATAGCCCAGACGGTAGAATCCCGCGGACAGTTCAAACGGCGCGATGCTGCTGGATACGTTGAGGATGATCCACGTCAACATGAAGAAGGGGAGGAATTGCGGGGGAATGAACGCTGTCGCGCAGTCAATCAGAAGAAAGTGTAGATGCATGACCAGCCAGATAGCCATCCACGTAAGAGCGAATTGGGCGCCCGTGACGGACCAAGATTCGCGAAACGCCCAGATGTAGCCGGTCATAACGAGGGCGGCGGTGAAGGTGTAGAGGAGGGAGATGGCGACGCGGAGAAGCAGGTTTTGGCGCGGGGTGAGGCGGGCGAAGATGTGGAATTGGGTGGAGATGCCGTTGAGGGCCATCAGGAAGAAGAATTGAGGCAAGATGGTCATCACCATGGACACGGTGTTGTAGTAGAATCGGACGCCTTGGTCCATGGGGGCGAGGTCGGTGCCGGTGCCGCTGATGGGGAGGAGGAGGGTGGCGGCGATGGCGGGGTCGGTGAGGTTGCTGGCGCTGGAGAGCAGGGTCGTGCCGTGGGTGTGGGCGTAGATGGCGGCGGTGGTCTGGACGAGCTCGGCGAGCTGCGAGTATACGCCGGTGGCGTAGGCTGCGTATCGCGCGCCTTTCCAGTAGTATTGGAGGGCTTGTGTCCGGTCGTATGTCTGGGCTGCATCTGAGGAGGTTACGGCGGCTGTCAAATGGGCTGAGGCATTGGCGCGGGCGTAGATGGCGCCCCAGTACTGGCCTTTGCATACTGCTTGCTGGATGTCGGCATCGGTTGGGTATTCGCTGACGGAGTGTTGCTCCAGGGTGACGAGTGAGGGGCCTTGCAGGATGTTGTAGGCTCCGAGAACGGACTCGCCAATTGGACCCTGGTCATAGTCCACATACAGCACATGCATGGCACTGTACCGGGTGGTGTCATGAAAAGCCGTGCCGTAGAGGTAGCACATGTTGAGGAGAAAAACCAGCTGGAGGGAGAGAAAGGCTCCCCCGACGCCAATGAGGAATGGTTTAGGGAGATGCATGGTGATGTGATTAAGGAATAAAACGAAGAAGACATACTAAGGGAAGAGACCCAGGGGCTCGAGGGTATAAGGGTTATGTACGGAGTATATCGGCAACCGCCAAGACGGAGGGGATTAGCTAATTACTTCCGAGCCATGGAACCGCCCAGCCCTAAGTGATCTGCAGATAACTTAACAGGTCCACTCCCCTGGTTAGGAGGCAATTAACTCATCACCATGCAAGAACCCCCCTCGGTCAAGCACACGGCTTGTGACACATGCTATACCCGGAAGGTCGGATGCTTTTTCTCTCCGAAGCTCCGTGCTAATGCTGCCTTAGATCAAATGTGATAGCACGCGCCCTCGCTGTGGCTGGTGTCGTCAGCACAATCGGGATTGTTCTTATGCCCGAGTCCGGCCCCGACGGCAAGCAAAGCCGCAACGAGTCAGTCTGATTGATCGCCTCCGCCGCTTGGAAGAACGGATGCAACGGGGAACGGATGGCAAAGGGCCTCGGACTGGGCCTCCAGATCAGGCTACTCTGCAGCCATCCCCGAGGATCATTCCTTTGCCTAGTAGCCATGCACCATGGGAAAAGCCTTCGGTCTACACAGGCCGTAGCATCGCACCGCGGGCCGAGTTGCCAATGAGATCAGTGCTGCAGCAATACCTCGATGTGTATCATTCATCAACCATACGGATGATCTTTCCGGTGTTGTGCCACCGCATGCATCTTTGCCTTGATGGCCTTGGTCTCCAGCATGGACCACGATGCCATCTGCTGCACTGCTCCACGTCCTCCTCCTATCCCTCGACTGGCATACATCGACCATGCACGAGCTCTACTGCCATCTCTCGTGCAGAACTCGCTGAGCCTGGATGCAATCCAGACCGCGATCCTGCTAGTAAGCAACCCCCAATCCTGAATCAATCACTCACCCTGATTGTTCTAGGCAATCAGCGGTACGATGATCGGCGAACTCCAAACCGCCATGAATTTCACCTCGATCGCCGCGCGACAGATCATGGCCGTCGGCGCTCACACTTGGAGCGAGCCCCCCGGGGATGAGTCGGCCCTAAGCACCCCCAAACACCTCCGCACTCTCTTCTGGATCTGCTATGCCCTAGACAAAGACCTTGCATTACGGACCGGACAGCCCCATTGCCTTCGCAACGACGACTGCAATCTGCAACTGCCTACCGCATACATCGAGCAACTCGACTCCCGCATGAGCTATGCCCCACAGTCCCACCGCTACGAGGGGGCTCTATTCCCCGTCGACCTCCGACTCAGCATGATCAAATCCCGCATCTTCACAGCCCTATACTCCTACAGTGGTCTTCGCAAAACGGACGTCGAAATCATCCGCTCCATCCGCGAACTCGACGACGAGCTCGAACAATGGCGCACTTCCATTCCCGCTCTCCTCCGTCCGCAACTCTCGTTTGCCCACCAGCCTGATGCCACCACCCCCAAGAACATGTCCCTGGTGCTCACCCATCTAGATTACTACTCCTGCGTCAACCTGATCCATCTTGCCGGCGGTCGCTGCCAAGCATGGCGATCGACCACCACGCCCGCGGGGCTGATGGATGGTCTTCGACTGTCTCTCAACTTCTCCGTCGAGGCCAGTCGCTCGCTGTTGCTATTCCTGTCTGACTCTGAAGCATATGTTAGTCCTGGAGGCTTTTGGTATACTCCCATCCCTATTCACTAGACATATCTAACGCATCTAGGACATTACTCTTCTACCCCATGTCTGCCATCCTCACCATATTCTGCAACATTCTCGAGAACCCACATGCCGACACAGCGAACCGCGATATCCAGCTCTTGGAAGCGGCGGAACATACCACGGAAAAGTTATTCCTAAGGCAGAGTTTGAAGGCGGGGGAGTTGCAGCCCGTCACGGGGTTTATTTCTATATTGAAGGAGATTGCGTGCCGGGGGGTGGGTGAGCCTGATTCCTGACCAAGCACGTAAAATTGCTTTGCTATAGACTTCTCTATCTATCTGTTTCTTCTGGATATATCTCATCTTCATAATCACGAGCAGACCACCAATACATAAAGCAGACCTCATCTCTAGTAATTCAAACGAAACACAAGTAAATCTCGATTACATAGCACCGACAACCATCCCAATATGAAAATAGATTAATTTATCACGGCATCAAAGACAACCCCGCGCTAACTGCCTGTCGGAACTCATGCAAATCCGCGTTCCGCTTACTAACTGGCGATCTCCTGATCGTCAGATCCACAGTGGGTCTGGCCAGACCCTGTTCGATTTGCTGCGTCCAGGTCGATATGGCGGATAAAGTTGGATTGCTGGTAATTCAGCACGAAGAGGATTTGCTTTGTATGATTGATTAGTCTATTCGGGTAATGTGGGTTTCGTATGTCTTTATGGCAAAAGTGTTCTAGAAGCTCTAGTTCACATGGTTCATCTGTACTCGGTCGGCGTGTACCGATTGATTAACAGATCGAAAGAGTATCCTCAGCGATGATTGAATTTAGACCGGGTGGGACAATTATGAGCGTGCTGAATATGGGGGAATTGCTTAGTGTCTGGATCTATCTTTGTTTATAATGACATTATATTTGAAAGGAGTAAAGATATTCCCTGTGTGAAGTCATGGTTAATACGTAGATACAACACAAGATAATGAATCAGTCGTTGTGTGCGTGTCTTATCTTTCACGGGAAGTGCGATATAGCTGAATGATCTAGTACCTAAACATTATCCTCTCGGAATCATATCTCTCTGAACATGGAAGACCTTCCATCTCTCAATACTCAAGTGGATGAGGGTTCTCCGACAGTACTATTCACTGGGAGAATCTCACCATTTTAGTCTACTGGAAAATATATATCCCACCGCTAATCGGATAATCGCGTGATGGGGCACCCGTCTTGAGAGGCATGCTCGTCAGCAGATGTATAAGCGGTGCATCTCCGTTATGTCCTCTGCAGATGTTTGAAGGGCTGGGGGCTGAGATATGCCTCGCTTGACACCTAT
The DNA here is from genome assembly GCF_003184845.1 of Aspergillus ibericus CBS 121593. Lineage (NCBI taxonomy): Eukaryota > Fungi > Ascomycota > Eurotiomycetes > Eurotiales > Aspergillaceae > Aspergillus > Aspergillus ibericus. The sequence continues at coordinate 576,087 of NW_020292111.1, forward strand.
ACTCTAGACTTTGGATCTAGGCACTGCGTACTCGGCAGGTCAGACGAGACCCCTCAGTGTCATTCCTAAAACCGCAATGATTACAACCTGCATCCAAAAGTATTCAGCATGACCACCATCCCATCCAATCTCCCTGGTATATACTCAGCGCCGAAACACGAACCGAGTAGCATCAATGAGAATGGCCGGGGTCAGATCGATGTCCCGCTCCGGCGGCACGGGGGGTCGCCCAATCACTCTTTCAAACTCCAAGATGACCCGATCCCCCTCCACCGTGGGGGGACTAACCCCATGATCCACCGTGGTGATGGAGACACGGTCAGGGACATAAACCGGGGGAAGGGCAGCGCGCGCGCGAGTTCTGGGATAGACCGCCTGTTTGGGGATGTACTTTTCGAGGACAACCGTCTTGGTGGTCCTAGTCACCTTAATCACAAGGACGATATGGACTTGACCACCCGAATGGGAGATCCACCAGGCAAAATCTTGTCGCAACCGAGGCATCGACTCGGAGACCCCGGCCTCAATCACCAGAAGGGGCCAGTCAAACTGTGGTCGTAAGGTGGGATTGATCCACGACGCATCGGCTTCTTTTGCCGACGCCGTGGGGCCTACGTACTTAGTGGCTCCGAGGGACAGGAACTCGTCGCGAGTGATGCGCATACTCCGGCATTGGAGGTTGACTTCTTCCGCGACGTTGGTGTGGACGGATTCGTGCTCTGGAGTCGGGACTTTGACGAGCATGGTGGAGATGTCCGGGAAGTATGTTAAGGCCACTTTTCCGCCGAGCGCATCCCGGTGCGTCTCGATGTAGCTGAAGGTTTCCGCCGAGACATGCTTGTACGATAGGTACTGGGTAACATCGCGGGTCTGCAGCTGTTCGGCTTTGGCGAGGATGGCTGTCTTCAGGTCCGCGAATTTGGTATAGGTCTTGGGAGGGCGCAGCCCGGTCATGGCCAGCTGCGATGAAGGGAGAACGGTAAACTTGGGGACAGGCATGGTGGATGGGGAACGATGTGATGAAAGCGCTGTAAGCGGCGTTGATTCATCGCCGGTTCGGGTAGAAGGGGTCGCCATTTTCCTGATTGGTGAGTAAGCGGTGAAGCAGCCCGTGCCATGGACCGACTATTGATGAATGTTCGTGTGGTCTGAGACATTGGCAGTGATCATGGAACCCCAGTATCGTCACTAGCCTATATGCCAAATTATTTATTCATTTCTTTCCTGCAGTTGCTGCATGCTGGCCGAGTTAGGTAGTGTACGGAGTGCCTACTCCAGAAGCATACAGCGTCCCTCACTGTCGGGATCTCTCGATAAGTGAAGAATGCTTAGTGCGCTCAGGAATATGGATACCGACCAGGAGGCTTGGACTCTAAGTTACTGTTCGCTACTCCGTATATGATAGATCCTTCAAGCATATATCCGTATGACAGGACAGAATCTATGACCATATATACACCACCGGCTGAATCCATTACATACAAGTACATCTTCGAATGATCTAGATCCTTTTCTCACCCGACTTGCCTATTAGAGTTACCGCTGCCCCAAGTGCCCCACAACCCACCTAGTCTACCCACCATACACACTCCCGTACCTTGTATAGCATCACGTATTTTACACAAAATAAATCCAATCCCTCACATTCCTCCCACTGAATATAAAATTCCCCTATCTTCAATGTATCTCCCTCAGAACCAAATCCCTCTGTCCCTCATTCACCTATCCCATAACCATCACCATGTCCGCTCCAACGACTGTAACCTCATCATCCACCATCCTCGGCACCATCGGCACCATCTTCTGGTGCATCCAACTCATCCCCCAAATCTGGTATAACTGGCGAAGAAAGAAAACCGAGGGTCTCCCTGCCGCGATGGGGTTTTTATGGGCTATTTGTATGCCCCCCCCCCCCCTTTACATCAAACAGATATAGGGATACTATGCTAATATGTATCTGTAGGTGCGGTGCCGATGGGTGTATATCTAATTTTACAGGTATACCCCCTTCTCCACAGACTTATTTTTGATATTCGGTTTGGGAATGGGGTACTGATGGTGGTAGGAAGTCAACCTCCCTATGCAAATCCAGCCGCAGATCTTTGGGACGTTTTCGGCGGTCATTTGGGCGCAGATTTTGATCAGTTAGTCCTATCCCTCTGGTATTACCATGGTGGGTAATGTATTGATATGGAACAGCAAGTATACCACCCTTAAAGCTACAGGTGCTTGTATTGGGTTGTTGGCGGTCATGGGGGGCGTGGAAGTACTTCTTGTTTTGACCTTACGGGTATACTATCTACCTTATTCCCCTGTCAGCTGGTATAAGCTAATTGGTGGTAGATCCCGTATAATAAAGGTATCACGTGGCCGGATATTCTCGTCGGGGCGATTGCTACGGTTCTGTTGGCGGCGGGCGTGTTGCCGATTTATGTTGAGTTGTGGAAGAGACGGGGGCGGGTGGTTGGGATTAGTATGTTTTCATGGTTTTAGTTGGTGAGTGGTGCTGACGGTGGGTGTAGATTGGGTCTTTTTGGGTATTGATACCATGGGAGGATTGTTTTCGCTGTTTGCGCTGGGTAAGATACAATCCAAGAAAGATTTGCAGGAATCCTAACGAGAGCAGTAGCGCAAGGATCGTTTGATATTCTCGGTGGCATCATGTATCTTGTCGTGTAAGTTGTCTTTGGTGGGAGAGGTGGGTCTCTGCTAATGAACAGTGTGATCCTCGAAATGGGCATCTACACGAGCCACATCATCTGGCGCATCCGGTTTCGTCCAGTCCGAAAAGAAGCCAAGCGTTCTGGCAGAACGGTGGAAGATATGCTCGAGACATCCGGCGTGGTATGATCACAGAATCAGCATCCGCCGCTCCGACCGTCTCATCAGTTGGATCCATGTGCCGCTGCTTTCCGACCAATATTGCCGCAGAAACGACAACACGTTGCGTCGGTCCAATGTGCCACTGATTTCCATCACCAATTCGAGTTCGTGGGCGACCAATTCCTGTTTCTCCGGGCATTCCCGGCACTCAGTACCCGCGATAAACAGCGGCCACACCAGATCTTGCGCAAACGCGCGTTTGTCAGGAATCAGGGCCAGGTGGGTCAAGATCGAATCTCTCCAACACGGAAGGGGATACGAGCTGGCCAACACGTGATAGACATAGATTAGACAAGCGTAGTAGAAAATCCACACCAGGTGCTGGAAACTGATCCGCGCATCCTCCGTCTGCCAGCAGAGCACGAGGTCCCGTTCATGCATGCGAGTCTTGGCGGCCTCCACGTCTTGCACCATCGTATCGAGTAATGAAGAATCACTGGCATAGGGCTGATTATATTGCCTTCGCTCAATGCGCGTCACCTGGTTGATGATGTCGACAAAGTCGCCGAAGAGAGCGTTGCTGTCGGCATACGTCTCACACTCATTCAGTGTATTAAACGTCGTAAGTCCGGCGAAAACACTTGCGTAGTACTGCTCGTAGACAAGAAAAGCATCAATCTCCGAGCGCCCGTGTGATGCATGCTCCTTCCATTGACGGATCACACGCGCCGCCTCCAGATGCATCCACCACTTGGCGGACGCGGCGCCGAGTAATTCCACATTATACAGAATCAGGGTTGCGGCGAGTGCACACTGTGCCTCGCTGGAGGAGCCCTCCCTCATGCGACGAATCAGCTGCGCCACCGAGGCCAATGCCTGATTCCGGCGACGCACGGAGACGGCTTGGAGTAGTTGACGGCGCGGATGCTCCGGCGGGAATCTAGCCGCCAGGTCTTCCGACGACAGCGCCAGAACGGCATGTAGGACCGTTGGCGATGTCCCGGCCAGCGGGATGATGACAAGTCTCCATGGGTTGGTCGGGCCGTCCACCCAAGCCAGCCTCGTGGACACGTTCCGATGGTAATGATGCATGAGTTCGGATGTTGTCACAGATGCATCCGATGCCACCGTCGATGCCACCGCCAGATGAGGAGGTATAGGCAGCTGCCTACCCGCCAGTCGGCCTCGACTGGCGACCCCTTGAATCCATTTCAGGATGCGGCTGTAGCCAGGACAGGAATATCCCCGTGAAGTGCATTTCCGACAAGCGGGCATCGACCGGTCGCATTTGATGCGACGAGTTCGGCACTTGGGGCAGTCTTTATCTGCAGTGCTGGCTCGCGTGGACATGATGCCACGACGGCGGAGATAAGTTTCATCAGACTATGCGGTGCTCAGATGGCTACGAATGGTTGAAAATTAAGTGGGGTAGCGATTAGTTACAGTTTGGGGTTCTCGGAAAGAATCGGATATCCCTGCTGAGCCCATCCCTGCAACACCCGATCCCGCAATGCCTGCTGCGCGGGGGGAGCTCTGCCCAGTTTTCCGCGCCGCCGGCGGGATTCCAGGGTCTCCTGCAGTTGTATTTCCGCGGTGAACTGGTATGTACGGAGTTCAGCATTATGCCAGCCGGTTCCTGTCAGAATTAGCACACGAAACAAAACTGTAGGTGCAAACTCACCCTCAAACGTGCATCCATCCTCCCAGTCCTCGGTCAAGAAATGCAACAACCCGCCGTGTGAGACCACCACGATTTCTTTCTCCGGCCGTGCATGCAGCCACTGTCGCAGATCGTCACAGCGCGCGGAAATCTTTTCTCGCGTGGGTGCAAACCGTCCCATCTACCAGTTCAGATTAGCCCCATAACAACACAATACACATAGTCATACCTTTTCCCTCCATGTCTCACCCACCAAGCTCAGATCCACCGGCAATCCCTTTCCCTCCATCTCGACTCGTAGATCATCCACACTGCTCCCAATATCACAAGGAAAGCTACTGAGTTCCTGCAGATCCGGCAAGGCAAGTATCTTCGCCCTCGACTCGTCCAAGTCAGAATAGAACGCCTCCAGCCCGGTATAAATCGCCCGACGCAGTGGCGAAGTAACCACCAACTCCACGGACAACTTCCCAGCAAATCTCTGCCGAAGCTCTAAGCACTGCTGCTTCCCATGCTCCGTCAACAGCGGGTCGGGAATATTCCAGTACTCGCTGCCGAGGTTATGGTAACCCTGGTTGGTTAGTTGGGAAAAGAGGAAGGGCTGGAATCACCCCACCTGTGCGTGCCGGACGAGATGTATTCTGGGAGGCATTTTGGTTTCAATGCATCGGATTCCAAAGACCTGTTGCCGGATGAGGGACTGTATATACTCACCGATTTGGAGGACATGCCCGTGGTCCGTGGGGGCCCACCCGAAACTTTATTCTTACATACAGCCTGCCTGATTGGGACTAGCCTGTGTACTAGTGTTAGTTGATTTGAACGGCGCTAGCGTTGAGGAAAATCCCCACACGACAATATCGGTATACCTTCGGTCTCCTAGTTTGCGGTACTAGTCTGCAGTTGCAAATTTTATTATCGAGTTTTTTTACATATGGTTTCTACCTGATGTATTCAATTCTGTATCTCTGAGTTGTTGTCGTGGTCTTAAGCATGGATTTAGCCTGGCTAACGCATGTAAATGATGAAATCTAATCACGACTCTGCGTAGAGAAAGCATCATCACTGAATTTATCAGGATTCATACTAACTGAATTAGCAGAGTGACTTTCTTTAGTCTTGTGGTCCGGGTGCTGAGTGTGCGTGCAGTGGTTTTGTTTTAGTCCTGTCGGATAGTGCCTGATGGCCGATACTGTCCAGTACTTATCATTTCTACGGTTTTGGTACTAGTTCGTTCCCTGTTATTGATGATAATATAGTGTCACGTCATAGTACATTCCCGGTAGTTGCTTGAGAAAACTAAATAGATGATGAGGATAATAGAAATGAATCAATAGAACCAGATCAGCAACATCATCACACCACCCAGCAGGAATATTCCAGTCTATTTCCCCTCCCCAATGACTCTCCTCTTCACGTTCCCACCCACCATCACGACCTTCCACGCACTCATCTCAGCGACCTGCACGGTCACTCGTACCCGCTCCTCCGCAAATACTGTCACATAATTATCCGTCCAATACACCGGCACCACCTCATCCTGCGTTACCGAATCCAAGAGCATCAGATGCACGAAGAATGCCGGTGTTCTCGATCGATTCTCCAACGTAACTTCAATCGTTAACCCTGATTTGGATTTCTCTTGCATTGTCACTGTGGTGACCAGCTCTACCGAACCGAGACTGCTCAATCCAGTGAAATTCGCATACTCCGTAACCGGGGTCGTGTACCAGTTCGACTTTCCCCAGTCGAGTTTATCAGTGGCTGAGAGCCAGTACACATTGCGACTGAGCGTCGTCTTTGTGTCTGGATCTTGGAGGATAAGACGGAGGAAGCCCATCTCAGGGACGGTCTTCAGACGGGCGATTGGTTTAGACGTGTTGGGAAGTGTATCTGTTGAGACTTCTTCAGTGGAGATTTGCTGCCCCTGTTGGTCTATCCGATCGATTGTCACTACTCGCTTCCCCCGCTGATCCAGCGAGTGGTTGATTAGGTGCACTTCATGGCTCTCCGGATCATATACGACATGCTCCATCCGCAGTCCCACCTTGGCGCCAAAGTATGCCCCCGCTGGATGCAGATAGTAGTCGAATAGCTGCCAGTGGAGATTAGGCCATGCGCTGTTTAACATCCAGTAGATGACCCCTGTGGCCGGGCGGGGGGCGCTCTGGCGGACGGCGAAAGCTTCGAATTCGGCACGCGTGGCCTCGTAGTCCATTATCTGTGCTTTCCATAGGTAGTCACTCAAAGATGAAGGCGCGCCGTATCGTGCAGTGAGTGCAGCGTTGTAGATCGACCGGGTATAGAACTGCGAGTCGGATCGCGACATGTGGAAGAGACCCGCGTCGGGCCGTTTCCAGAGCGCATCGAGATCTTGCGAAGGGAGAAACCGTCGCAGACTGCTGAGCTCCGGCGTGCCGACGCCTGCTCCTTGCTCGGATCCAAATCCGAAGGCGGCTCCCCGCTGACTTCCGTACCAGTAGTTTGGAGGCACCCAGTCATATGGACCGAGCATTTTCATGCCTGACGGTCCAAGTTTGGACGGGTATCCGCGTTGCGCGGCGGAGGAGACAATCGGGTTCGGCCAGTCCATGCGTCGTAGAGCGGAGGTGTAGATGGCCGTGGCGCGGTCGTTGGGCCAGTAGTCGGAGCCGACGAGAAAGGCGAGGACTGATGGATGGGGCTGCAGCTGTTCGGCTTCATGGAGCATAGATGCCTCGGCTGTCTTGTAGTCGGCATCATCCCATTTGATACCACCGGCCTCGTCATTGTACTATCCAACTGTGAGCTTACTTCTGGTAGGCAGAAGGATGAACGCACCTCCCAACCCTCCCATTTATCGCAACACTCCCACCCTGCCATCACCATCACTCCCATTCGATCAGCGAGGTCGTACAGCTCTGGCTGCTCTAGTTTCCCCTCCAGACGGATCGTGTTGAGACCCATGTCCAAGACATACTGAAGAATATTGCGGACACGCTCCGCATCGAAGCGGAGAAAGATATCCGGTGCATAGCCAGCACCTCGAACCCGAAACGGAGACCCATTAACTGTAAAAGAAATGTCACTCTCGCGACTCAGCGCGGATGTCACCGAGCGAATCCCAAAAGTGGTGTTTGCCCGATCAGCAACTTGATCTTGGATCGTGACGTTGGCGTGGACAGTATACAGGGGCTGCAGACCCCATCCAGCAGGCCACCAGATACGAGGATTCTTCACGGCAACAGAAACGGAGACAGTCGTGCTCTCGCCCCCGCGCAGACTAATGGGACTGGAAAAAGGTATAGACCCATCTTCAGATTGCACCGCTCCCTGAACCACCCCGGTCACCGGCCCATTTCCCCGATTAGTCACATCAGCCCTCACCGACACCGTAACTTGCTCCATATCCGTGCCATTATAATCCGTCAAAACACGCAACGGAGCCAACGACACCATCCCCGTATGCTTAATCTCCACATTCCTCCAAACCCCAGTCCCGTTATCCGGCGGATACGGATTCCAATCCGCAAATCCCTGACCAAAATCCGCCATGTAATCCGTCGGATACGCCTGCACGAGAATGGCATTCAATCCGGATCGAATATGAGGGGTAATGTCGTACGAATGACCGCCGTAACACCCTTGTTGGGATGCGCTCGAGGCGATCTGTGCGCCGTTGAGGAAGAGGTCCGCTCGTGATGTGACACCGTGCGTGACGAGAAGGATGTGTTCGCCGCGGGGCGGGGGGTGGAGGGTCACTTCTGAACGGTAGATCCAGGGGGATTGGAAGCGGGAGGGATCGATGGAGTTGAGACGGTCGCCGTAGAAGAGGTCAGTCTCGTTGTAGATGCTGTTTTGGAGTAGCCCGGCCATGACGGTTCCTCGTGAGCCGACTCGGTGCCATGAGGAGGTGTCGGCGTTGGGCTGGGAGAGCTTGCTGAGACTGGCTGTCACTTGGAGCGATGACTGGAGGTGCCATCCCGGGATGATGGCGGTATCACCAGGCGATGGAACTAAGGCTGCAAGAGCGGAAGGAAGAAATAGCGAAAGCAATAGTGGATGCATGTTGAATATGACAGCTGGAGGGTACAGAAGCGGAACCACCGACTATAAATCACACACAAGCACCGGTCACGGTGACGTCGGGCACACAAATTTTGATTCACCGCTAACAAGAACATACATTACAAATCCTCAAATGCTTTCCAACTTCCATTTCCCTCCCTGCAATTCGCTAGCCTTCCCCCCGACTAACCGCACAGTCACCCCCTGATCCGATACAAGCTTACCGCTGACATTGCCAAGTTCCACTGACCCGGAGGTCCCATTCGGTGTGGTAAAGGTAAGGTCCTGATATTCCCCGGTGGAGGATCTGCTAATGATCGACTGGAATGCCCCCAAACGAGTTTCGAAGCCCGCCTCCACCTGGGTCAAATTGCCCGGCTGCGGTTTGAACAACCAAGTCACCCCCGCCGGCCCTGTGAGATGCAACCCCGCTGCATAGATCGTCAGTGCGGACGTCGGTCCCGTGGACCAGCCGTGTGCGTGCGACACCCGCGGGGTATTGCGGTAGGGCGCGTAGACCAATGATCCATCGGTGGAGTACCCCTCAATAAAGCTCGAATTGGTCATACGTGGGTCATCAAGCATAAATCCCCATTGCAGGCGCAAAAGGTCGAGCGCTACATCTGGCTGACCGGCCAAGTAATGAGCCTGCAGCTCGAACCCGCCGATAAAAGGGGACACAGTCGTACCGGCCTCAGGCGCGGGTGCGCCGTACGGTCCCCAGCGGGCGGCCAGTGCAGATGAGATGACGGCGCTTTGGTTGGCCGAAAGGGTCAGGTTGGCCTTGACGGCCCACGAGTTGCCATCCTGGGGATGGAGGGTGGTGGTCTCGTTGTCGGTATAGAGGCCACTTGACTCATCCCAGAGCAGGGCGTTCGCAGCCGACTTGATCCCTGCCGCAGTCGTGCTCCAATTCCGGATGTTGGAGGAGTCATTGAGGGTTTGGGCGAGGCTGATGGCATCATTGAGGACGTAGTATAAGATCGCGTTCGCTTCAATGTTCTGTCTTCATTAGTCTCCACCCATCCATGGTAGGTGACACCAGGGGATCTTACATGCGCACCCATGCCAAATCTCAACCAATCAGCACTGGCTGTGATGTTGGCCAGGCCAGTCTGGTCCACACTCGACAACGCCCACTGAACACCTTTCTTGTATTGTCCCCAGTATCGGGACAACCACGCACGGTCTCCGGTGTACTCATAGTACGATGCCGCTCCAATCAGACTGTGGAGGTGGTAGGTATAACTGACGATATCGGTGAACGGCTTCCCGGCATAGGGAAGACGGCCATCGGCTTTCTGAAGAGCATACAACGACTCTAGCGCCGTGCGAATACTGTACAGGTCTGCAGTGCTGACAGCCACGCTCTCCAGAGCAATAGACATGTCACCCGGCCAGACGAGCCGATCCCGCTTGGCTCCATCAACCAACGTACTACTACCATTGGTAATGGTGTAGTTGGACCACCAGGTGTCCGTCTGCGGGAGCGTGATGTTGTCGGACGAGGTGATGACTCCCAACCACACCAAGGCGTCACCGGAAGTGGGGTCAATACTGCAAAGCTGCAGGGTATAAGCACCTGCATACCAGATGCGGTTGATGAGCTCGTCATTGCTATGGAAGTATCCCTTGTATGCCCGAAGGTCTTGCGTGGGGGCGGCAGTGTAGTTGATGTGAAGGCTGTTGAGGGAAACCGTGGCCGTGGTGTTGCTGATGACCGTCAGGTAACGGAATGCACCACGATTATATTTCTTGTCCACCGTATACACTCCGGCACCCTGCCCGACCGGAAACCAGAGTGGTGTGTCAAGACCAGCATCCTGGGTAGCATCACAAGCCTCGTTGCTGATCCACAAACTAGACTCTGTGAATGCTACCCCGATGAAGGCGGATTCCGCGGATGCCGACGCGACATCCACGGAGACGATGCCAGCGATATTCAGACCAAAATCATAAGTCACCGAGGAAACTCCGTTAAAGGTGGTTTCCCCGGCCGAGCTGGTCAAAGCGGCCGCATTGGTGACGGAACCGTTCACTTGTCGAACCGAGGCGGGAATCAGGTCGCGAGAGCTCGGAGCAAGGATATACTCTTCATAGGGCACAGCCAGGGCCTCGATGGCCAAGGCTGGCAGCAAAAGCCAGGAAGACCGCATGTTGGTGGTGTGTTCGGTCTCGTTTGTTGCCTGCAGCCAGCATGTTATATACGGCTAAACGTCGGCAGGATCATTCCATCCATTGACGATCGGACCATTGGCGACCGATGACAGTTGAGGCCACGAGAGTGATCGGTAGATCATCCTTCCGAACAACTGACGAGTATCCACTTTGTTCCTCCACTGCCGCCCAGGGTTCCCGGTTGTGGTGAAGAACCCCGCTGGGTTAGCAGACGCAAGGGCGTGGCATTGCTTAGCGGGGCTGGCCCGGGTGAGGGGACGAATGGAGTTCATTCGGGGTGGCGTGGTAGGAGAGGGGACTGAGAAGTGAGGGGAAAGCAAGGGGACGAAATGGAGGAAGATCGGGAAAGGCGAGGGACCGGATAAGCCGAGCGGTGCCGGGGTGCAGCCTTGCTGCCTAGCCAGGGTCCTTCCCCACGGGGCTCGGATGAGCCCGATTACCGAGGATAAGCCGGATGGAATTATATCCACTGTATGTAGGAAACCAAGTTTATTGCTCAACGACAATGATCTAGTAAAACTTACTAGCCTGACATTCCGGTCGCTTTTTCCTGACCGTTCGGTAATATCGATGTGCCGCCTCGCTCTATCTTGCGAAGGATTATGGATGCCTTCTCCCGCTTCTTGAAATGTCCTCTTGCCGGTATTTAAGCCACTATTCGCCAAGTATTGCGCATGTCGGGATTTTCGAAATGACAGTACTCACAAGAACAATAGGTTCGCGCGTTGGAGGACTCTATAAGCCCGGCTGAATGGATCCAATATATCAAACGCAGCTAGCGTGCGGGATTTCTTGCAGCATACCCAGTAACAACCAGTGGCCAGCTCAGAATGTTGTGGGAGGGTAAGTTCGAAGAGAGTTGTTGTAGGTTATCGATGAAATCTTCCACCAGCGTCTGAACCGTGCTATCTCCATCGAGTCGAGATGGAGCCAAAGGTTTCCTAATGTAGATGCGACATGATAGTCCGGACAGGTTGGATACAATGGCATCATGGGGATGTTGCAGGTCTGTTTTATCCATGAGGTTGGACTCTATTTGGCCAATAGCATGTTCTTGGTCCAATAGCAGGAGTTCCCTTCTCGCTATCGAGTCCTCATCAGGCTTGCTAGACATCAGACTGTGACCCAACAGAGCAATGCGATAAATGGCGATGAATAGAGACTGAGACGCTCCCATGATATGGCCATACTGCACACGTTCAATGACCAGCCGGGAGGCGCAGATGTGTTTGGCCCGGGTAAAGAAATGACTTATGGCACATCGGAAGATCAGCGCAAATTAAACCCGTTCCTACACGGCCACTCTATCCCACAGCGCGACTTCCAGATATTCGCCAATCTCGGTTCCTCCGTCCGGGCGCAGCATGCCCCCCGCGCTTTCCTTCAGATCTTCCCAGCGACGCCAGTGCTCGTCGATCACCTCGGCCATTCCGGACGCATTAAGTATCTCGGCAAGACGATAGTGGCAGTCCAGCAACGCGGCGCTAGGCAGCTCCAAGTCTTCCGCGCCGGGGGCTTGCTTTAATTCGATCATGTTGCTTGCAGGCAGAGCCCGCCGCTCACTACTCGGATACCTTCTGAAGAAAACACGTTCGTATAGGTTGGGAGTGTCCTATGCAGACACTAGTCAGTCCAAAAAGCTCTGTCGATGCACATGGTCCTCGGAGTTACTCACGGTTGGCTTTAGGGCAATCGAAAAGGCACCAAATGCCATATGGACAGGGCTGCGCATTGTGAGGCCGTTGGTCAAGCTATTGATTGTTTCGACCGCTATACCTTCATGACGGACACCGGGAAAGCAGCGCCACAAGACTTCCCAGGCGGTTGAGGTCTCGGATGGCGGTTCCTTTTCGGTCCGTATGAATGGACTGGCATGATCGCAGGGGGGTCCTACTGAAGAATACGGCCAGGAGGCGTAGGAAAAGGGGATAATATGCCCCGCCTCCACGGGCCCGAAATCCACGTCCGTCGGGAGCCCTCTCGCCTCCCAAGTATTTATGTCGAGCTCTCCGCTAATTACGCAGCGGTAGCCATCCCTCCTTAAGCAATCATTACGGAAGCTCCTCTGGCGTTCGGTGGGCTGGTCCAGGGTGGTGGCAACAGCCTCCACAGATTGCAATCTGCGGGTGTGCGGGGAGCTGGTGACGGTGCCCGGTCGGGAGCGGGTTTTCACTTGTCTGGTTAGTAATGCTGGTATATGCTAGTATTTCGAATGACTTACTGGGCATGGCGAGGGCAGATAGGAGGTTAGAAAAACCTTCGTGGAGCTTGTCGTCCGTTGAGGCACCCACGATATCCCGGGCGATAGACTCCCTTCCGCCCTCTGGGAGCCACTGTAAGAAAGCATTTAAGGAAGCTTGCAGCTTGTCTTCATTGGGTCTTTTCTGATGGGTGTAGTTCGCAATCCGAGCCTCCGCCTCCTTCCGAAGGCTCGGCCAGGTTTCTTCGGTTTCCACGTCTGTCGAGAAGATGGAGAGCTCTCTTTGGAGCGTGGGACGGGGGGGCAGGCCACTCGATGCACTCTCCTGCTGGGTTCTCAGGCGTGCGGAGCGTTGCGGGGGCGCAGGGGACATATCGCGCTTTCTCTTTGATGCCATGATGACCTGTGTTGATGGCAGACAGACGACAGATTGGATGCAGATCTACAATTATTATTAGTTATCCAGGAACTGCCGGCAGATCTCTTATCATGACGCGATTGTTGACGAGAATTTCCACCGCTGTAGGTACCGCCCTTGCCACCGCCCCCACACTGCAACACCGTATGGATTCTAGGAGATTCTTATTCTTTCATCCCTACGTAGAAGTACTATTCAAATTTCGTCACATGAATGCCTTCTGCTCTCCGTTGCTTTCCTTTTTGGATTCATGTCAAGAAGTATCTATTCGACACCTTGTGTAGTATCGCACGAAAAGCCTAATTCTCCAAAGTAACACCACGACATGAATGAGACGAAGAAGACAACTGACAGACACGAAGCAAGCTGGGGAATTGACTCGCTTGATACAACATTCCTTATGGCCAGCCATAACACTACGCTAATTACAATACACACACATACACAATTAGAACTGCTTCACCACCCTCTGAAACCTCGGCGGCTTCCTCGTAAACTTCTCCGGCTCATCGCGGGCACCCTTCTTCCAATAATCGAACTCCATCCACGCATTCTCCGGCATCTGGGCCTCCGTGGCCTCCAGAAACTCTCCCAAGTCTGGATTCAACGGAATTACACCCGTCTCAATAACATACTGGTCCCAGAGTTTGAGCAGCTGCTTCAATCGCTCAGGTTCCTGCTCCGCCAGATCGTGGATCTCCCCGGGGTCCTTGGCCAGGTTGTATAACTGCCAGCGCTCTGGGCCCTTGGGCTTGGGGATATAGACGATCTTCCAGTCGCCGAAGCGCAGTGCCGCCCGGCCGCAGGTTTCCCAGCCTTGAATAAAGTCTTTTTCGTGGATGCGGGGGTTATCGCCGGCTGCCCATGGGTAGAAGGATTTCCCGCGCATCGGGACGATCTCGCGGCCCTGGTAGGACGGGGCTGGGTGGGAGACGCCGGCCATGTCGAGGATGGAGGGGGCAAGGTCCATAACCGTGGCGAATTGGTCGGTGATAGAGCCGGAATGGACGTGAGAGGCGGTGTTGAGGGAGGTGGGGAAACGGGCGAGGAAGGGCACGCGGACGCCGCCTTCGGTGGTGTAGGCTTTGTAGAGGCGAGACGGGGCGGTGGCGGCTTGGGCCCAGCGTGGACCGTACCAGATGAAGGAGTTGTAGTTGCCCAGGTTCTCGAGAGAGTTGTCGTAGTATTTCTGGAGATGCGGCATGACGCCGCTTTGGACCATGGGGTAGGCTTCGTAGGCGGCGCCTTCAGCGCCGTTGTCGGACATGAAGCAGACAAAGGTGTTGTCGAGTTCGTCGATGGAGGCAAGGTAATCGACGACCTTTCCGACGTTGGCGTCGATGCATTCGACCATGCCTGCGAAGACTTCCATGGCTGTGCAAGAGAGTTTCTTTTCCTCCGGGGTGAACTCGTCCCAGGGCTTGGATTCGTCCTCGTCAGCGACCACGGGGTGCGGTTCGACGTCGGGGCTGATCATTCCCAGCGCCTTGAGGCGCTCAAGCCGCTTTTGGCGGAGAGCATCTGGTCCATCGTCATATACGCCGCGGTAGTGGTCAATATATTCGCGGGGAGCTTGCAGAGGCCAATGCGGGGCTGTGAAGGGGAGGTAGGCAAAGAAAGGGCGGTCATCGCCGCGGTCATGCCAGTCTTGAATGTACTCGCGCATTTTGTCACCGTAGCCATCGGAGGAATACCAGTCATCGGGCAGCTTCTTGACGTATTTGTCGTCTTCCATGTGCAGGGCAATATAGCTGGCCTCGAGGAAGGTGGGGGTTTCGTCGGTGCCTTGGAGCTGGGGCTCGTAGGCGTAATGGTTGGAGCAGGCCGGGAGATGAGCGAGGGAGCGGTCGAAGCCACGGCGGAAGGGTGAGCGCTCTGGGGTCAGACCCAGATGCCACTTGCCAGACATGAGGGTGTGGTAACCAGCGTCGCGGAGGACTTCAGGCAGGGCAACAACGCGCTCGTTGAGGTAACCCTCATAGCCCGGCATACCACGTTGGGGAGCAGTGCTCATCTGGGCACCTTTGGGACCGTTCTGGCCGGAGATGTTGGTCCATTCCACAAGGTTGCCGAGACCAGCGATGTGGTGGTCAGTTCCGGTCATGATCATGGCGCGGGTGGGACTGGTTGAGTTAGAGAGGATTTCAACATGGGTAGAAGGAAGCACATACGAGCATGCTGCTGCTGCATGAAAGTCGGTGAACCGAACACCCTCCTGGGCCAGACGGTTGAGGTTGGGCGTGCGGATCTCTCCTCCATAGCAGCCTATGTCGGAGAAACCCAAGTCATCAGCGACGACCACGAGGAAATTGGGGCGTTTGGGGGCCATGATAAGAGTAACACAGAGATGAAAGACAAACAGGCACGAGGCTCGTAACCTGATTGAGAGAGACCAGGGAGGGGTATTTGAATGCTTGGGAGAGCTTACCCCGTACTATGGCCATCGGCAATCGGCTGGTGGCACGCGGCATTGGCACCGATGGAGAGGGGCAGCCCCGCCCGATTGGCTTGATCTGATAGTCGCGGTGGAGCGGCGGTTCATCCGCGGGCGCAAGGCCAATCAGCAGATCACGCCATGGACCCCGCTTCTTACGCACTCGGCTCTCGGCTGCTTTGCCTCTTCCGATCACTGAGTGGGATGATCGGTCCCTGTCTGTCTCCGGCGTGATCGGTGGCAAAGAGACAATTTTTGGGAATGGAGGCAAGATGGCGGTGGATGCGGCTCGTTTTTGAGCTGCTGAGAAGTGCGCCTTCCAATGAGGCTGAATCAGTAGGCTTGCTGCGGAGAAGGCAGCCATGTAGACCATTCAGTTCCTCGGTGGCTCAGATGTGATCTCCATGAGTGATCAGATGATATCCAATAGTCAGTACCGTTACGTATTGGCAGACTAACACGAACGCGGATTTTGCGTGAGAGATTGGCATATCAATTATTCTCTATTCGAGTAGCCGGACACAACTAGAAGTCATTACATCTATCCAATTATTCATCCCATACCACGCTGCTCAGACCCGTGGACGTACCAACCTCGCCGGGTTCCCCAACCTGCAGACTAGCCACTGCTTCTCCCAGCTTGCCAGTTTGAGGGTCTCGCGTCACGATGGCAACGTTCGATGAGGATTGATCACCAATTGCGACCAAGTCTCCGGCCTTGTTAATCACAAACGTCCGGGGAACGGTGCCGTACGAAGAGGTCAACTCGTCAAAGGTGACAATACCATTTGAGGAGGGATCCAGATTAGCCATGGAGTCGTTGGGCGGGAAACCTTGATCACTCCGAATCGACACATACAGAGAGCTACCTGCTTGTCGGATTTCAGATGGGGTAGCTCCCTCTGGCAGCTCGCCATCTGGGTAGGGCACGAAGGACTGGATCTCGTCGAAGTCAAGACAGCCATCGGACGAGTACGTGACTGTGAATGCCTTCAGATGACCGTCCAGCTCATTGACAATATACAGGATGACACTGTCCTGCTGCCGGGTCTTCAATTGGCTGGTGAGTATGGAGTGCTCAGTCGTCCAGAAAATGCCATGTCGGGGTCCACTGCCAGCTGGGTATGTGATATCGGCGCAGCGACTGTCCAATTGACCGGTGGATTTGTCGATAGCGTACACGCGGACGAGGTCGGCCCCGAGGTCTGGAGCAAGGACGAATGACCCAGTTGGGTCCAAGAAAACCTGATGCGGATGAGGCGAGTCTTGT
The DNA here is from genome assembly GCF_003184845.1 of Aspergillus ibericus CBS 121593. Taxonomy (NCBI): domain Eukaryota; kingdom Fungi; phylum Ascomycota; class Eurotiomycetes; order Eurotiales; family Aspergillaceae; genus Aspergillus; species Aspergillus ibericus. The sequence continues at coordinate 593,117 of NW_020292111.1, forward strand.
TGTGGGTTTTCCTTTGGCTCAGAGAGGTTGTAGCGAAAGACCTGAAGCGGCTGCGCTCCTGAAGTCAAGGGCAGAGAAAATGTCGACACGGCGGATCCAGAACTGAACTTATTAGAGGCATACTGCGGCTTATCATGATGGTAACATACTAATGCGCGATGGCTAGGTATTGTGCCCCGTCATCATCAATATAGATAACATTATTCACCCCACCGCCAGGTGCCACAGCAGTCGCTATCTCCGTCAGAGTGCCGTCTTGGTCGGCAGAGAGAGTCGTCAAGGATCCATTGACAGACGCATCACCGGTTTCATCGGAGCAGTATAGAATACGCGAGTCCAAGTCAAAGGTCAGCCAGCTAGGCATAGAGCCACAGGTCTTCAACGAGGAGGCGAGAGAGAGCGAATAGGTGTCATTGTCGCCACGATCCAAAGAAAGGGTGTAGACATTGCCGTCATAGTGAGTAGCGTAGAGGTTGGTCGCCGTCGCCAAAGACAGCCATGATAGCCAGGCTAGCAAGCGAGGAGGAGAACACATGTTGAAATCGTGGAGAGATCTGGCAGTCTCGTTGAGCGATGGGCTAGGTAAATAAATAGTCAGTCACCGACCCGGCCAGCGGAATGGATCTGCATTCTGCGGATGAGTTGTTCCAGGGACGGCAAGTGCGTGCAGGTCCCTGCATATGAGGTCAGTAGATGCGTCGATGCTCTGCAGGCGAGGTTGCCTACCTCTTCTTGTCACAGACCAAAGCCTAGCCAGCCATAGTGTATCGAATTTGACCAATCATCTTCGATTAGCGCTGTATCAGTACTGGTACGCCTTGGAGTCCCTTGCGTAATGTTCTAGACGGTGTAGCATAGTCTAGCTCAGTCTCTACGCCAGAAGGCAGCTGAAGCAGTAGTCGTACTCTTCATGAAGAAACCGACCACGAGCAAAATAAAGCGGAAGAAGAGATGGAAGGTGTCCCCGGCGGCATCACCTGACTGACGCTTCCCAATCAGGCACTCTGCTTATCGCCGGGAGCAAACGGTGCAAACCACGGCTATTGGCGGGCGGGATAAGGCCGACCGACGTCAGGGCCGAGGCCAGCCGCGCCCTCCGCATTCCCCAGCATCCCTCGACGCGGTTATCACCTCGCTGCAGCCCATCTGGCGAGGTGCCGCTCTTGGACTCTCGGGGCTGGTACTCTTTGCAAATCTACCTCAAAATGCTGGCTCTCCGGTCGGCACGTTTATTGCGTGCTTCGCAACCGCTCACCAAGGTTCCTCGGCGATGGAGCAACTCTATATCACAACGCCCTGGATCGGACCGGTAAGACCATTCCAGCTGAACGGGACAAATGTGACAGAGCTGACCAGAACAGTGTCCGCTTTCCAGGTGCGATCAATAGCAAGTTTACCACCGACATGGCCTTCATCAACCCCGCCGAGATGTCGAATATCCCTACCTACCGAGTCATGGATTCCGACGGTGTCCTGGTCGACAAGTCACGGAAGTCTATCGATGTGCCAAAGGAGGAAATACTGTCGTGGTATAAGAATATGTTGACTGGTTCGTGGACTCAAAGCTCGAACGACAGCTCGATCTGACATAGCCAGTGAGTGTCATGGACGTAATAATGTTCGAGGCGCAACGACAGGGTCGGCTGAGCTTCTACATGGTATGCACTGGCAGTGATTTCCCACTCTACCAGTCAGCAGAAATTAACTACCTCAGGTATCCGCCGGTGAAGAAGGAATCAGCGTCGGCTCCGCCGCAGCCCTGACGCCAGACGATGTGGTATTCGCCCAGTACCGCGAAGCAGGCGTCTTCCAGCAACGAGGCTTCACTCTCAAAGACTTCATGAGCCAACTCTTCGCCAACCGCTACGACAACAGCAAAGGCCGCAACATGCCCGTCCACTATGGATGTAACTACCCCCGAACCGTTAGTCCCACCTTCCCACCCCCTCCACCCCCATCTAACCATCCCAGCACACCATCTCCTCCCCTCTCGCAACCCAAATCCCCCAAGCCTCCGGAGCCGCCTACGCCTTGAAACTCCAAGCCCTCCAAAACCCCAACACCCCACCGCGCATCGTAGCCTGCTACTTCGGCGAAGGCGCCGCCAGCGAAGGCGACTTCCACGCGGGTCTCAACATCGCCGCGACCCGATCCTGCCCCGTCGTCTTCATCTGCCGCAACAACGGCTACGCCATCTCCACACCCACCCTGGAACAATACCGCGGTGACGGAATCGCCAGCCGCGGCATCGGCTACGGCATCGACACCATCCGCGTCGACGGCAACGACATCTTCGCCGTCTACGAAGCCATGCGCGAAGCGCGCCGCATTGCCCTCCGAGACGGCGGCAAGCCCGTTCTCATCGAAGCAATGAGCTACCGCGTCTCTCACCACAGTACCAGTGACGATAGCTTCGCGTACCGAGCCCGCGTCGAAGTCGAGGACTGGAAACGTCGCGATAACCCTATCATCCGGCTCCGGAAATGGTTGGAAAACGAAGGCCACTGGAACGAGGATCTCGAGCGGGACACGCGGGATCAGCTCCGGAAAGCCGTCCTCAAGGAATTTGGGGAAGCGGAGCGGGAGAAGAAACCTCCTTTGCGGGAGGCGTTTGAGGGCGTATACGAGGAATTGACGGAGGAGGCGGAGGCACAGAAGAAAGAGCTGAAACGCATTCTGGAGACGTATCCGGATGAATACGATCTGCATCAGTTTGAGGATGGTGTGAATGGGCTATAAATAGATTCCAACCGTGGTTGAAGATACTTGGGTGTAAGTAGAGCTCACAGCCCGATGGCTGATGGTTTGTCATGAGTTATTGCGGTACTGGGTAGCCTCTGGTATAAACGGATATAATATTTATAAATTTGCACGAGACTGCATGGGACAATACGCTATCGCACAGTATGGATAATGGCAGTCTCAAATGCTAGACTCGGACAAGGATGCCTCACAGCCTTGTATTTGAGCAACCGTCATACAAATCTCTGGTGATGCACCTATACCCAGCGCTGTTATAATGGATGTATACTATGAACCTATTTCCAAGTCCAAAAGTCCAATACGATATGCACCCGCTAGCAGTACTGTTCAGAGATGCGAGCGTATCCAATCATGCCAAATCACAAGATTTATGCAATTAATCCGACATCAGCCACTCTGGAATGGCATCCTCGTCTTCAGGGTCTTGCGACAATAAAGAGGTTTCCTCATCGCTGTGCGTGTCCTGGCTGGTGATGCCAGGAGTGGGCGACCGTGATTCGGCTTGTGAAGAGGTCTGGTGGGTTTCCAAAATTTTCGGAGTGGCTTTGACAAAAGATGTGTCTAATGTGTGGTTTGTAACCTGTGATGGATACCCTAGGTCCTCTGGTTGGGTTTCTGTTAAAAGCCCAGTATCCCTAGGAGCACCCGTGAAAGCTTGGATCGAAGGTGCCTGATCCGGAGTCTCGATTTTGGGCACAACAACGAGACTGTATTGTGGAGGGTCTGCTGGGCGGTTCGTATGGCCCCTTCTTGGATTGTTGCTTTGGGGTAAAGGAGTCTCATCCGCACTTGCTTCTGGGATGAACCCTCCACCGAGCTCATCATCGGGTGCGGCAGACATCGACACGTCTCTGTCCGTAGGTTCCTGGGTTTTGGATGGGACCATGTTATCCAACGTTGCCTCTTCTGGCTCAGGGAGAAACCCGCCGCCAAATTCTTCTGGATCAAGAGCCTGAGAGTTTTCGTCCGCTGCCTCAGTTTCTCGCTCTCCTTCGACGGTGTAGCCTTTGACCCTTTCTGCAATGCGCAACCTAAGAAGGAAGTGCTTCCACAGTCGCAGTGCCTCGGCCGACTTTCTTTCTAGTTCAGCTTGCATCTTCTCACTCTCCAGACACTCAATCACTTCTTCAAGTGCCTCCCGGTATTCGCTGGCAATGACTACTCCCTGGAGTATCGCAGTTCCGTGCCGTCCTTTGAAGTTGAATCCGGTAACAGCGTCTGCGTAGTCAATAGCAAGTATTCTGGCAGCGTGTGCAGCATCCGGACGAGTAATGTGGACACCACCAGGAGGTACCATGCTGGGTACAAAGACATCCAAGTTACCATAGATATTTTTTGGTATTTTCCCTCGAACCACTGGCGGGGGTACGTATATCTGTGTCTGGTAGTAAGCATACAGAGGTGTTTCGGCAACAGACTCATCCTCGTCATCAAATGGCTCCTGTGGCTTCCTCGACGCAACACGCTTTAGCGGTTGCTCGCCAGTCTTGATGTCCCGTCCTAAGCGGTACCATCGATCCGCACTCCGGAGGGCATGCACATCAGACCGGCGATACACCGGTTCCAGGATCTGATTCTTCGACCCTGATTTGCCAAGGCTAACCTGTCCAATCACCCGTTTTGGAAAGACGACTTCATTCCGACGAAGATGTCGTTCAAGGGCGTAGAAGGGATGACCCTTGAAATCTTGAATGTTCCGAGGCATCGGCTCAGCAGCCGTCTTCGAAGTCAGCTCGCTGATCTCCAACTCATCCCGATCTTCCAAAAATGGCTTCTCGTAGAAGCGCAGCGCCCTGTTCCACCAATTCACATGGTTCTTGACTGACTCAATGCGCAACTTGCGGGTTTTTGCATTGAACGCCTTTACGTAGCGCCGCGTGACATCCCTAGCGGAAGCATCATCTTCAAAAGCTACCACGTAGCTCATAAGGTTGTACGGATCGCTTGCTGGGGGCTCAAATTTGGATGGCTTCGCGAGGGACTTGGTAACCAAAGTATCAATGGGTATCCATTTGTTCACCGCCTCATTCAAGGCTTCAACCCAGAAGATCGGATGTGACGATTCCCGGATAGGGTTGGGCGAACCTTGCATCTTGCTCAGCTTCATACTAGTATCAAATGCATGCAGCGCTTACTTCTGGTAGGGGTTCCTGGTCGAGATGGCGCAAACTGTGGTCGGGCAAGCCTTCGTGTATTGGAACGCCGTGACAACTGTGATTCTGCGCCGCCCGACCTATCAGGGCTGTCTGGTGTAGGAACAGCATTTCCAGGGATCCCAGGTGGCATATCCTTGGTGGTGCCCGAAAATGGCAATGGCTGCAGAGAGCAGACAAGCCTTGCCTCCACTCCCACAGACCGTAGTAAAGCACAAAACAATTGAGCGCCAAAGTCTCGCGAGCCTTGCATTGTTCTTGCTTGTTTGAGAAAGTCTTCCCGCGACAGGAAGACCTCGGCGTCACTTATAATGTGTTCCTAATAAAGTCAGATAGCTCTCTGCAATGTATGGTGGTGACATACCGCTCGTTGCTTCAAGGAGTCAGGATAATCTATCCAGAAAGGGCGTCTCAGCCCGGGCGCTGTCACCCTAAACCTTCTGTTGAAGGCATCACTCGCTTGGTTTAGTCCATCAACGAAGGTTGTTGACCTGGTCTGCTGTGGCCTCTTCTCAGAGGGATGCAATAGTGAGATGATTTGTTTGGACAGCATTCGTTTAAGGAAGCCCTATTTATCAAGTCAGATGATGATCGGCTTTCTATAGTAATCTACATTTGCTGCTTCCTCCAGCTGTTCACTCCATCTCAAGCACGTGCCATCACCAGACAAGACAGCTAGTGGGTAACGCACCTGTACTTCCTCATCGTTGCACCAAAGGTTACGTATCTGCACGTGGCGCAAAAGACATAGCAAATGGACCTTATGTATGTTTAATCTCAGCTGCTTCTCTGCAGCTGTAACCACCCTTCGCCTTGAGACTACTTTGCGCTTTCGATCCTCGGGCCGGTCCAGAGTGACCTGGATCGACGTATCATCCGATTGATTATTATATGATGTCTGGTTGATATCAACCTCTTCCCACTCCATGTCTGACTCATCAGATGATGATGGAGAATCATACACCGTCTGGACATGGGGAACGGCAGGTTGGTTGTCTTGTGGAGTGACTTCTCGACTCAAGGGTCGAGGGCTGGATACGGATTTCTGACCAGCAAGCCTCCTTCTCTTGAGGGGTTGGCCATCTTCTGGCCTAGAAGGCTCTCGGGCTTCAGCCTCGGCCAGCATCTCCCGGTAGACAGCCGGGATTTCATGTTCTTGATCGTCGTGCCGCCTCCGCAGACGGCTCGAAGCTCCGCCTCTTGCGGAGCGAGTTGTGGGAGTACGCCTCGCCATCACGAACAGTTGGGTGTAGCAAACGGATTCCACGTTCAGCCTCTGGCCCGAGCATCTTGGGTTCCTTGGCAGGAGTGTGCTCAGTTCTCACTCGGCAGGTGCGTTGATGACGCTTATCCCACACGTGACGCTTTGTTTATCCTGTTTGCAGGTCCGGACCCTGCATTGTTCCGCACCGTGCGGCTGAAGTGGGCTGGCGGGGCCCCACCGAATCAGCCTCCACAGGAATCATGCAGAGACTTGGGCATATTTTATTGACAAAGCCATAGGATTAGGAGTAGTACGAGGTGGATCTGGGTATGCGATTGCCTGAACTTAATGATAAATAATGAATGAACCAATCATTCTCATCTTGACCATCAGCAAGAATATATACTGTTTGCTTCACTTGCTACAACACTCAGTGAAATTTGAAAACGGACAAAAGGAAACAACGAAACACATAGGTCACTTGAGTGGTATATTGAGCTTGGTGTCTGAATGGTGTCACTAACATGAGATGTTTTCAATGTTGATCTAATGAGATTCGAGTGCTATGTACATGTAGATCTCTTGTAGAACTAATGACTTCACCCAACCATCGTAAAATGCTGTGGCTGCAGATCATGCGGGCTAGACATCGCCAGCAATAGATCGATAAGCTAGCTATACATTCATATCTCAAACCAACCTCATATATTCAATCTTGAGGCATTACAAATACCAAGTGCGGAGTGGCGTGCATAACAATGACTAAGCAAGGAATTTACCCAAAATAGAATAGCGCACGTGACAGTGTCACACGGCTTTGGCTCTCAGGCTCACAGTTCAACTCTCCTCATCTCCCATCCTTAGATTGTATATCCAGCATGGGCTGGGTAGGGGTCGCAACCCTTATTGCAACAGCATGCGTCTTTCTGTATTATCACCCTCCCGGGACCTGGGGACCTGAGGCCCCAGCATCTGAGCCACCAAAGGCTGCCCCCCCTGCCCCTCGCGCAACAGAGGCGAAAGCCAACGGCGAAGCAAAGGCTGCGCAGAATGAAGATGACCTCGCCAAAGACTCCGAGACAACTCCCAAGGCATCTGCCACTGCGCCTGCACTCGAGGTGCCCTCCTTTCAACTAGACAACCCCGCCGACCGAGAAACCCCCTCCCTGTCTGCCGACATAAGTCAAAATGCGATGAAGCCCCCTTCTGCGCCCCTCAATCCGCCAAAGATGGGAGACAACATCCTCATGCCTCCGCCGCCGCCGCCGCCACCACAGCAACCGACTGCAACGAAGAGCTCCTCCCTGATGCCTCCTCCTGCGCCACCTCGACTTCGTCCCATCGCATCCCAGCAACCGCCACGCCCGAACACAACCAGTTCGCTGCGCCCGCCACCCTCCGCTGCTGCTTCATTGCGCGCCCCACCCAGTCGTCTGTCCAGCAGCACGTTGGCGCCGACAAAGGTGACGGCAAAACCATCCAGTTCCACGAAACGCGCGGTTCTCGAACCAGGCTACTCGCCGCTGGATTGGGCCGCGCTGACATCCAACCCGAACAACAAACTCCGGGGCGAGAATCTCCCTCCCACCTTGATCCGGGTGACGCCATCGATGCTCAAGGCACAGAACGGACGGAAGGGGGCAGATGCATGGACATCATACCAGGGGAAGGTCTACAACATCACACCATATATACCGTTCCACCCCGGTGGCAAGGGGGAATTGCTTCGCGGTGCCGGCAAGGACTCGGGGAAGTTGTTCTTCGAGATCCATCCCTGGGTAAACTGGGACGCCATTCTGGGTGAATGTCTCGTTGGGATCCTCGTGTCGGAAGCCGAGGAATTAAATGAGAACAAGCTGGACGCGATGGATTGAGTTCATTCTGCTTGCTTCATTCTGGCTGACTTGCGATGGCCAGTGTAATCTATATAGATGATACCCTTAGATACATACATAGACCTACAGTCCTTCTTCCACCCCTCACATCCCATTCCAAACAAGGAACAAGACAAAATTACAACTCATCCTTATCCACCCCATCAATCCCCACCAACTCCGTCTCAAAAATCAACGTCGCACCCCCGGGAATCGGTCCCACCCCACGATCCCCATATCCATACTCAGGCGGAATCGTCAACTTGCGCTTCTCCCCAATGCACATGTCAAGTAATCCTTGATCCCACCTGCACCATTTCCCCATTAGCATAATCCTTTTACCCCATCCCCATCCCCCCAACAAATCCCCTAAGGAAAAAAAAAAGGGATAAACATACCCCTTAATAACCCTCCCCGACCCCAACTTAAACTTCAACGGCTGACCGCGATTATAGCTCGCATCGAACTCAGATCCATCCGAGGCGAGAGTTCCCCGGTAGTGCATGGCAACGTTATCCCCGTTTTTGGTTTTGCGGGTGCAGGTCACGGATTCGGTGACTTCGATGAGGAGGGGGGTGGCGGTTGTGAGGGTCGTGAGGGTGAGGGTTAGGAGGGCGAGGAATTTCATCGTGATTGATTGTTGAGTGGAAGGGAGGGATTGGTGGTGGTAGATTGGAGAAGGTGGTGGGTTGAAGGAGGATACGTATACCGGAGGAGGTGGTGCGGAGGTGGTAGGCCGCGGAGGTAACTAGGATGGACGGACGCGGTTGCGGTGCGGGCGGGTGTGGCGTGGCTGGTAATTGGATGAGGGAGGGGGGGAGGGTGGATGGCCGTCGGTGGTCCGGTGCGGGTACGGCGGGTTACTACTAGCACCTATGGTGATTGCTGAGGCGCTATCAGGAATGTATTCTTTGATTTTACTATGATCGATTTGGATTTGATCCCTGCTATCTTCTAATTGAGAATAAAGAACCGCGTTAGGGAAGATGATTTCTGTGTAACTAACTTTGCATGATGACTCAGATTGGCAGCAGGTGACCAAAAAGCATATTCTTTCTTTGTACGGAGTACTTTAAGTAAATAGATGAACCGTGTCTACCGCGATGTGAAAGATCATCCATCTACCCTACTCTTTATCTACATTGACTACGGAGTACTTATCTCCCGTATATTTATCTCACAGCAAAATGGTAACCTGCACAACCATCCCCGTCTCTATCCCCAAAGACGGCCCACTCCCCAAGACGACAATCAAAGAAATCATCAGCACGTTCCTCCCCACCGAATGGCCATACGTGGACCCCGAATCTCTCACCGTGATATACACAACCGGCTACGCCAACACAAACTGCATAGTATCCCGTCCCATTCCAGGCAACACCGCCCATTCCGAACCCCTGAAGGTATTCTTCAAAATCCATGGCCCACTGGATAGAGAACTCGAGGTACTCAAACACTTGGTTCCCACTAAACAGGAAGAATCCCAGCTCTGCTACGAGTACGGCCAATCTGGTCTCGGTGCCAAGGTGTACGGGTTCTTCCAGCTACCCGATGGCACGTTTGGAAGGGTTGATGAGTTTTTGGATGCGCATCCTCTGCAGCCAGAGAATGTGGAAAATGAAGATATTCGCGCCGAGGTTGCGAGAGCGCATGCTGTTTTCCATGCTATGGAGATGACACAATTGAGAAAGAATCCGATTCGGGAGTATTTTGATGCGGTGACGCCGCAGCTGGGACGGTATCATAAGATGGAGAAGTTGAAGAGGCTGGCGAAGGAAGGAGGGCTGAATCTGGACCAGCTGATTGATTATGACTTGGTGTCCAGACTCCAAGAAGTCGTGGACCGACTGGACGCTATTGGGGCAAAAGGGGGCTGGTGTATCCACGATGTCCAACTAAGGAACGTGATGGTGAAGAACCGCCCCAGACCAGATGAAAGTAAAGTCGTGCTCATAGACTTCGAATTCGTCTTTCAGAACTATCGAGCATTCGATATCGGGGGACACTTTGTGCAGAAGATGTTCCAGTGGTTTGATGAAGAGAGCCATATTGCCAGCTGTCGACCGTATACAGATGAAGAGAAGAGGCATTTTTGTGAGGAATATGCGAAGCAGTGGAATAAGACGACGGGGGATGAGGATACAGGGGAACAGGTGTTTATGGAAGCTGAGCTGGGGATCATGCTGGCCATCTCTTTTGAAATTCATAACATGCTTTGTTTTATGGATCAGGATGATGATAATGATCCGTTGAATTTGTTGGCGCTGAACAAGCTGTTTGGGGAGTTTGTCAGTCAGTACGAGAAGCTTGGCTTAGGAACTGAGTTTGATAGGACGAAATCGGCGTGAGGCCGTTTCCTCAGTCTTTGCGTGTATGGCGGCTACTTGTGGCTGTACCAAGTCATGATGTCGATCAGTTTACTACAGGAATAGAACATTGCATAGTGTCTGGGACTATACTAACCTCAAGTAATAGCCTCTCTCAAGGTTTTATATGGAAAGCAGGTTCTATAAATCAAAATTGACGTATATCGCCTAGCTGGGTCACAATATGGCATTTCTGAACCAAAGCTGCCGAACAGAACATATACAACACGTGAATACGTGCTTGCCGAGCGGGGTTGCCTCTTTCTTTCTGAGGTCCCCTTCACTGTCTTCTTTTGACGCACTTCTTCCCGGCTTGATTGCATTAGCCAGGATTAATCGCTCAAGCCCAAATCTTTAGCGCCGGCTCTACGGTATCAAATAAGTTTGTTAGGTGAAAGTGGTTCTGGAAGTGTCAAACAGGCTCCAATGAAGCATTGCCACGTAATCACGGCACAGGAAAGGAATGACGTGGATGCTCAGAGCTACTTGACCTCCCAGAATAATCTCCATTCCTCTTTATCGGCTTTGCTTTTCATACCTTACTATTGGAAAGATTTCGTCTTCTGGTTTATTCCGCCACCATTATGACCCCACCAACTCATATCATTGATCCAGATGGCGAAGTGATCATAATACTGCGAAATGCGAATGCTCCTTTTGCACAGCCTGATGAAGATATTATTGCTGGCGTGGCCTCTGACCCTCTTAAAGCAAGCGATAGTGTCCAGAGCCTCGCTGCAGAGGCCGGAAGGCCAGGAGCCGAGGGAATATCATCAACGGCAACTCATGCTCCATCGCCAATAGAAGAATCTTCCTCTGCATCTACTGAAGAGCCACCTGCGGAAGAACAACCTGTCGAAGAGCAAGCCGAAACTGGCTCTTCTCCTGAATCGCCGGACGAGGATTGCATCCGCATCCAAGTCTCCGCAAAGCATCTGATATTTGCCTCCTCCGTATTCAAGAAAACGCTGACCGGAGGTTGGAAAGAAAGCGTTACATATTTGCAAAAGGGCTCCGTTGAAATAACTGCCGAGGGCTGGGATCTCGTAGCGCTCCTGATATTACTCCGTGCGATTCATGGTCAATACTACTCTGTGCCACGAAAGCTCACCCTCGAGAGGCTCGCCAAAGTGGCTGTCCTAATCGACTACTATAAGTGCAAGGAGACAATGTATCCTTTGACAGATATCTGGCTCAAGGCCCTTGAAGAACCGATTCCCACGACGTGTTCTCGAGATTTGATTTTGTGGTTGTGGGTTTCCTGGTTCTTCCAGCTCCCAGCCCAATTCAAAAAATCTACATCGACTGCCATGTCATGCAGTACTGGTTGGATTAGCAGTCTGGGGCTTCCGATCTCCTACTCAGTCCTTAGTAAGTGAAGAAAAATTTGAAAGACGCATAGTTTCTAATGGAATCTTAGAATCAATGAATGACCGTAGACAGGAGGCTATCAACAATCTGGTCGTCCTTGTCCATGAAACCCGCGAGGCCCTCCTCAGCGGTAGTCAAGGGTGTGGCTTCGAATGCAGCTCAATGATGTACGGAGCTCTTTCAAAGCAGATGCACTCAAGTAATCTGCTCTCACCAAGACCGGCGGCTCCTTTTCCGAACTTGATTTACAAAGATCTTGTGCAGCAGCTATTGGCATTCAAATCACCACGATGGTATGGTTATGATTCGTCCTCGTATTATGACAGCTATAGCCACCAGTGCAGCGCCTCATCCTTCAAATCTATATTTAGAAATTTGGATAGCACTGTCCACGGCCTTGACTTGGAAAGCTCGACTGTATAATGACTGGGGTATTTCCTGGCTTCTTCGCATTTCCAAGTTCTTCCGGTCATTGAATGGAATGGTCTCCGTCGATCAGTCACTGACTGTCAGCTAAAGAACAAAAAAAAATCGAACTGTTTCTTCTACATAGAAAGAAGTCAAATGTAGACAACCCAAACATTTCCCAAATCTCATCACAAGACTTGTCACCACAATATACATACCATACCCGAGTCAATTCACACTGCAACATCAAAATCAATACATATCCTACTTACCCGCCAGAACAATGACAATCTATCCAGCCCAGTATACGTACTCCAGATACTTTACATATCCAATAAAGCATCCGTAGCCATTAATTAGGGTTTCTTCTTAGTAACTTGCAAACTCGGCGCCTTTAGTCCAACGGATCATTTGGTAATCACAGCAACCGGTAGTATATGGAAGCAGTCACACGACGTACCAACTAGACCAAAATGACACCTAGGCGATGCTCAATGTTTTTATGTCAACAGTATACCAACTGCAATGTTTCGTCGATTCTAACACTGGCGTTCGGTTTATATATTCCGTACATATGCTCGATTGAACGCATGGCCGAAACACACCATCATAGGGTCAGGTCAGGACGCTAACACAGTTTATTTCGGAACGTCAAATGTACATTATTCAAAGCGCTCACTGCTTATCATTGTTGTTAGGTGTCAATGACTCGATTGAGGGGGAAGAAAAAAGGAAACATAAAAAGTGACTAGACTGGGGCTCGATCCCAGGACCTTATGCGTGTGAAGCATACGTGATAACCAACTACACCATCCAGCCGCTTGTGTGATTTTCTTGGAAAGGAAATGGTATCTATACGAAGTGTGAGCTTGTTGTTTTGATAGAGGTTACCCCGGCCAATGGCCAATGTAACGTCACTTATGCTCAATCTAAGAATGGAAAAAGTATGTCATATGTATGCATGATGGTATCTATATATATATACAAGAAATGAATCCGCGCGAGCATCAAGCCCATTTCCCCAGCAAAGCCATCAACAACGCCCCGAGACAGAGGAGGCCGAAGGCGGCCAAGACAATGTGAATCGGGGCTTTACGCATCGAGGTACTAAACATGAACTCATGCGCTAGAAGCTCCACCAAGGCGGTGTAGATGAGGATACCGGCGGAGATGGAATCAAAGACACCGCTGACGATCAACGTCGTGGCGCCGTTCGAGGCGTAGGAGTTACGCACGCCTAGACCGATCGCAATGGCGATCGGGGTGGAGATACCGTACCCCAGACCCAGAAAGTAGGGGGTCCAGCGCTTGGAGTGTGGCCAGGGGACTGTCGCGAGACGGGAACCCAGACCGAGACCTTCGAAGGTTTGGTGGAAGACGAGGACGACGTAGAGGGTTACGAATTCCGAGCCGGTGGTGGCGAGGGTCAAGCCGATGAAGATGGAGTGGAAGATGATTCCGAATTCCAGGATGAAGATGGAGGTTAATTGGGCCATGTATTCCTCTAGATCGGAATGTTGCTTGCCGAGCTCCACGTCATGGTGTTCGCGGGAGTGGCCGAGGTGGTCCTCGCCGGGCATATGGCCTTTCAGGTCGACGGACTCAGCTGGGGACGGGGAAACGGCATGTTCCATTTCCACGTGGTGGTGGTGGTGGTCATCGTCATCGTCGTCGTGAGCGTGGCCGTGTCCGAACCGTGCGAATCGCATCACCATCAGCTCGACGAAGAACAGGACCACAATGGTCATGAGGACGATGCCCTCGACCCAGGAGTACTCGGTGATTGGGCCCGTCAGACAGGAGTCGGTTAGCGCCTCCTCTGCCGGTGCCAGTAGGTGGATGAACGCCGTGGCAATAATGACCCCGGAGCCAAAGTATTTGGCAACGAAAAAGGCACATTTGGCAATTTTAGAGTCCTTGAACCCCCGGGCCATGACGGGGAAGAGAGCCCCGCATGCTGAACCAATGAGGATGACAAAGATGGAAGAGATACGCAGGCCCATGCGGCTGTCGAAGTCATTTCCAGACTCGCAAGAGTCTCTTGCGACCAGGGTATGAACGGACTCCATTATTTCCACCAGATTCTATATTCCACCGACTATGTCCGACCGGAGAATGGCACGGGCGGCCCGAAGAGGTAGGGATGTTCGAACGATGTCTCTGACAGGGTTCCGACCCAATGATCGTACCGGAGAGGTGTGACAGGAGGATGGCGGAAGCGCAAGGCACGTGGAGGAGGAATGTCAAGTGCAGTGGTCGAGATTGCTGAAGAGTGTCGTCTGCAAGGTCCTCCGGTCTTAAATTGGATTCCTCTGTGCGTCGGGTCGTTCAGTGACACTCGATCGTCCCCAAGGTCCTTCAGGCTGGTCCACGTCAAAGGACGCCGGCGATGGTTGGCGCTGACCCGGTGGTGAGGACCTTGGTGGCACGCCGTGGGGGTTCAGATAACGATCGCTAAGCTGTCAATTCAATCCCTGCAAAGTCGCACGCAACCATCCAACTTGCTATCCACTCAAACACATATAAAAGGAAAACTGAACAGCACAACGAAAAGGAGGAACCGGACTAGAATCGAGAAGGCCCTCCATGGTGGCAGACAACTGAGACTTGGGTCCGTTCCGGGTAAGGCGCGAGGTTGCATCGGATGGGGACCTTGGAGGAAAGCGGCGGTTCATCTCAAGAGTTTTCGGCGCCGTGAGGACCTTGGGGACGATGCCCCTCCTTTGCCGACCCTGTCATTGGTTCGGGTCGATAGGGGGCGGGGCGCTTGACGTGATTGATTCGGGCCGGAACCCTGTTGATCCGGCACCTTGGATTTCCTCGGCCTCACATTGGTTCCTCGGAGGCGGTGAGGCGGGCGGAGGGAAGGAAGTCTGGCAGGAAACCGATGGCCTGCTCTATCTACATGATGACACTTCTTCTTTCGCTGGCGATAGAGCAGGAAACAAAACATATTGCAACAGGACATGATGCTTCATCAATAGCAAATTGACTCGGAATACAATGTGACATCGCATTCAATCCAAATACAACTTCGCAGTCTAGACTGATGAACTCCAAGGGAGGAAGTGTGAGCCAGCGGATCGATGACGCCTACAATAGCCAGATGTTCCCGTCAAAGTGTTACCATGGCTGGGAAATAATATTCTCACTGATACTACTAACATATAGGATTCGTTTGATCCACCGAACCGGATCCGCTGTCATCGCTTGGCTCAAATTGACATGTCGTTATCGCCGGAGGTCGTATATGGAGGTAGATAACTTGATGTCATTCGGCATCAGAGCTGCGATACGCTGTGCAGCTTCAAACCGCCTGATTCGACTTGGCGATTGGATGCATCGCACTGCGGTGAGCCGCTTGCTCTCCGGTGATGATTACGTGGTGGAACACACATCAAGGATGAATGTGGCGTTCTGCAGGGCTATTTGCTTCACCAACAACACGCAAAGTTGTTGCGGTCATAGAATCCAAAAACTGTGCTATGTGTCTCTTAACAACCACGCCGTGGGCACATCGGCCTCGCTGAAGCCAGGGTGATGGGTTGACTAAGACACCAATTGTGAAATGCCAGGACCAGTGCGGCACGTTGGTTCCTTCAACTTATGGACGCGAAAGATCGATAATAATCCCGTGCCAAAGGCAACAGAGAGGAGAGCATTAGAAGGCTATCAAGAACGCCATAACACCTACGGTTGCCTCTCTCACAAGGCTGATTGATTCTTCAATCTCAGGCTAAGCTCAGTTCTTATCGACATCCACCTGGACCATTGCACACGCTAGTTCATACCTGGATGACGATCTACTGAACGTTGAGCTTTACATATTGCCGACTAATATTTCTTCATGGGACAGTGTCATTAACTACAACAAGTACCGAACATCGCCCGTTAGGCTGGCGCTTAAGCAGGATGGGCGATGAGCGGGGTATCAACACGACGAGCCGCCCAAATTATAAGCGCCGAGTGAGATCATAAGGCTGTCCAGATCAAGAGCTGCCTCATCACCACTTCATTTCACCTTCTCTGCTTTCATCAATTCCACCCACTACATTGAGTGTGAAGCTGACAGATACCCATCACTGGGATAATCCCCAATACCGCCATGCAATAGCCCCTACACCCAATGTTCCATCGAAAACCAACCATCAAAGAAATCCCCCCGGAGTCAATAACCGTAGCAATCTTCTGCACCCTAGCATTCGAAGCCGTGGCAGTGAGATACATCTTCGACGAAGAACTCACCTGCCATCCTACCTCCCCCGGCCCCAAGAACTACATCTACACCTTCGGGCGCATCGCAAACCACAACATCCTCCTCGCCCGACCCCACCACATCGGCCCCGTCCAGTCCGCCCACTGCGCCGCAACAGTCAGACACCACTTCCCCAACCTCCAATTCGCCCTATCAATCGGCACCGCAGGCGGCATCCCACGCCCCCACAAACGCGACATCCGTCTCGGCGACATCGCCATCGGCCTCCCCGGCGACAATCACCCCGGAGTCCTCGAACACGACTTCGGCAAATACGAACAAGATCGCTTCGTGCTGAAAGGCTGCGCCAATAAACCTCCAGGCATTCTCATCAGTGCGGATGGATCGCTCGAAGAGGACGAAATCATGGATAGAAGTCCGGTGAATACTATCTTGGAATCTATAACATCCGCACAGCCGAAATACGCGCGCCCTGCCGATGAGGATATTCTCTACGATTCGGACTTCCACCACCTCAATCCGGGAGACGACTGCAGTGCGTGCGAAGCATCTACGAAGAAAAAACATGTCGCTCGGCCGGTTCGTCCTCACACGCAGCCTCTCGTACACCGCGGCCTCATACTCTCCGGAAACGAGGTAGTCAAGAACCCGCGCGACCGGGATCAATTACGGCGAGGATACGACGATGCGCTATGTTTCGAGATGGAAGCCGCCGGGATCGTGGATGAGATTCCTTGTTTGGTGGTACGGGGAATATGTAATTATGCTGATACGCATAAGCAGGATACCTGGCGGTATTATGCTGCGGCGGCGGCGGCGGCTTATGGGAGGGCGGTTCTGGGGAAGATTGATGGGGTGGATGGGGGCTGGATTGGCAGTTGGTTTAGGGGGGTGAGAGGGTTGTTTGGTGGGTTATGGTGAGGTACTTTAAAATGTTGTGTTGGGAGGGCTGGGAGCTAACTGTGTGAGGGTCTCTGTCGGGGTTGATGATGTAGTGCAGTGGGATGGTTCGGGTTGAGTGGTAGGTTCTGGAAGTTGCTTTGGCTATCTTTAGTGATGTATATAAATATATTAGGGTGTACGGCCTAGGACTCCTCACCGTTCATTGAGTCCCAGTGGAAGTGTCGTGGAGATATGCGCACTGTATAAAATCAAAATCTCATGAGTATATAAATGCCATATGGCTACTATCATACAAAACCACAATATACCAAACAACGCTAGAAAAATCAAATCTATATCTTAGCCGACCTCGCAGGAGCAAAGTTCGATCCCATCCCCTCACTAATCGTCTCCACGATATCATCCACGCTATTTATAATCCACGTGTTACCCTCATCACTAGCCAACCACTTGGCCCCCTCCTCACTCTCCACATCATTAACCCACGTACCGTCCTCGATAGCCTTCCGCAGTCCGAACACATGCGACGTCACCTGGGGACCGACACCCGTCTGCGCACGAAGACAAGACACAGCCACAATTGACGTCGCGAGTCTGCCCACATTCGCGCCGGTGGTCCGCGCAGGGTCCGAGAGCAGAGCTCCGTAATTGCAGTTCAGGATATGAACCGGCAGGTCGGGATGCGAGTCCGCAAGCTTGTTGTAGAGTTTCGTCTCGAAGGGGCGGTAGATCGAGTCCCAGAGATTTTGGCCGCGGGTGCAGATCTCCTGGATGTTGTCTTGGGTGGGGGTGCGGGTTGGGGTTTGCGATAGTTGGGAGCTGATGGATTCAGGGAGACTGGCTTTGAAGGCGTTGAGGCAGTTGATGGTTCGTGGGATGCCGTTGAAGCTGATGCATTTGAGACCGACTTCGCGCATGAATTCGGCGGTTGCGACGCTTTCCTTGGGTGATTGGGAGGTGCTGGCTAGTTGGAAGAGTTCGGAGAGGGATTCGGGAGAGTTCATGGTCATTGTGGTTGCTGTCTACTGAGGCATTCAAGTTAGATGATGATATCATTCGGTTATGTGGGACACTGACCGATAGAGCGAGCCATGATGGTTGGGAGAGGTTCTGGGATTTTGCGCTTTGTTGGATCTTCTTGTACACGGACTGGATGTTGCGCGGCGCGGGCACAGTATTGGGGCGTGCTGCCGGGGCGTTGATCAGCGCCTTGAGTTGATGAGATAACTTGGACATCTTTCTTCGCTTGCTTCTGTATGCTTGGGATTTCATGGGTCGTGAGGAATGGAGGCGGACCGGATGCTGGATGCCGATGAGCTTGTCTTATCTACTGCCTCGGCTTCCAGAACTGGCCCCGAATGCTGCCGGCAAGGCCCGCAGAGATGCTGATTGGTCGTCACTGCCTGGCGGGGTCGGATCGGAACAACCATCGTCCAGAGTATGAGGAGACAATGTGACTTGCAGGCAGCATTTGTTGCTGTTGACTGCCTATCAAGCCTCGGATTGGATCTCCTCAAGTGCAAAAAAGCGATACGTTCAGTATCTGCAGGCATCGTGAGAAGCGGCGACAAGATTGACCGGCTAAAAGTCGATCTCACAACACGGGCCTGTTGACTTCGTCGAGCTTTCATCTGGGTCCTGATAAAGCAAGACTCACTAAAGTTATCGTTCATTTTCTTCAGTTCTTCTATTGCATATGACTGTTGATCAATCAGATATATGTCGCCTCCATCTCGCAGCATATATCTGACAGAGGCATACTGCATGCAGGTGATACACTTCTCCGACACTGATCGCGCATGATTTGATTATCACTTGTGGGTCTGGAAAACCACTGCTTACCTGGGTTGCATATTGCTTGCCGGAAACACTACCGCAGATGTCAAACAACTCAATGCGCTAGCCTGCTTCGGGGATAGTTGTGAATCTTGCATGCATCCAATCTGTGGGCCATCCGTTGCCTAAGGTAGAGAGGGCCTTCTATTGCCAACATATCTACATCTGCGGGTAGGCCAACAGTTAAAGCGAGGGGCGTCGTATTCTTGATGTCTCGATCATCGAGCATCGACTGTGGACCGCACAACGCGGCGATGCATTTGAGCTTGCAGCAGAGCAAAGCACATTAAGGATCTCATCATCAATTGGTGGCAATCAGCACTAGTGTCCACAGAAACGGACCGCTGAAACTAAAAGGCCATGTCTCGGGGAAGCTTGGACGCGATCGGGAATCAACATTCGTCTCGTTTCTATGGCCCGATCATTTATCATTTTCTCAGTGATGATACGATGGAAGTGCGCGATTGAGTGAGAGAGCATGGTACAGTCGTGGATCGGTGATGGCGCTTGTTCAGCGGGAAGAACATCTCACGGCTTTATCGATATGCCCTCCGAAATTGTCCACCGAGCACACTCTTACACAGATCGAATCGTGTATCTGCGGCGATGAAGTACACCAGTCCGAAAATGATCGCGCAGCATGTGGTACTGCAGGATCTCCTAGCTTAATAATGGAAGGTAATTGAGGATGATCTCGATCCGACGACTCCGTCAGGCAACGGCGGAGCTCACGGCAACTGTTGGGCCTTATTATCGAGGCTGACCATACTGCGCCGACATTGGGCTCATACTGGCACCTGTTTGTTTCGATATTTCATCGGCGACCGTCGGGTATTCACTAAATGGGGACACATGTTACACAAGCGTCGCGTTGCTGGATGTGGCATACAATTCATCGGATGAATGGACTCATGAAACACCCGATCGAGTATGTTGAACCTAGAACGTTACTGCCTAGGCATTTGTGTGAGCGCCATTGTGGCAGTCCTGTATCACAAGCACTGACTTGAGCAAAGTGAGGCTGCTTCTAAATTCAGACAGTTCTTCAATTGGTGGGCCCGAGGTAGCGATCATCCGGATCCGCTGTTCCAATCAACGGGCGACAGGGTCCAGTAGCGTTAGGCAGGGTGGGTTCGAGTTGCGCCACGAGCACGTCCACGTATATGGACAAAAGCCATGTCCAATGGGGCGACCGCAAGTCCGTCGGATGTTTTTTGGGGCAATGATGGCTCGGATGAGGTGGCTAGTTACGACCAGACCGCCCTTTGACCACGACACGCCCAAACACCCACACGCGTCCACCCTCCGCTTTAATTCTCATGATCGAGAGTCCCGGCCGGTGCTCAAAGGGGAGGGTGGTCAGTTGGTCGTTTGTGGACGTGCGCCGTAATGATGCCATTCATTCCACTGCTGTTCGTCCTGGCGAGTCTGACTTTGCTTTTTTCACGACGTAAACACAAGGCCATCGAAAGCGCAGAGCCCCGGGTGGTCGTCAAGGGTCACACATATTCCGATAGTGTGGAAGAGACTGAGCTTCAGCCTATACAGAAGAAGAAAGTTGAGAATGTTCGAAATGCTTGTATCATCGGGGCCGGACATGTGGGTAAGAACGGGTCTTATCTGTAGGGCCGAAGAGGAATGCTAACTGTCGGTCAGGTGCATTGACAGCAGCTGTGCTTGCTTCTCAAAATCCTCACGTCCAGTTCTGCGTGGTTGACAATGATGCGGGCCTCATCGCGGCCTGGAACTCTGATCGCCTCCCGGTGTTCGAGCCAGGGCTGGATGAGATGTTATTTGAAGAGGCACCAGGGCTTGATCTGGAGGCGTCGGCTGTTCCAGAGCAGTCTATCGCTTCGAGTAGCCAACCTCGAAAGAGGAAATTGGCAAACCTGACATTTTCGACAAACATCCACGCGGGCGTGGTCGCAGCAGATTTGATATTTCTTTGTGCAGAAACATCGTCAACCACAACGGTAGGAATGGTATCCGATAGATGAAGACTGTCGCTAATAATATTGCAGATAGATGAGAAGGAGCGTCTGGACCTGTCGCAATTGGAGTCCGCCATTCGAGCCATTGCCCAAGTATCAACTGGCCACAAGATCATTGTGCAAAAGAGTACAGCACCTTGTGGTGTCGTCCAACGGATGAAGAAAATTGTGAGCAATTATGCCGTTGGGTCAGTATGTATACTAACAGCCGCAGTTGCGCAAATCCGCATCGCCATCCGCCTCCTTTGATGTATTATCGAACCCCGACTTTCTTGTCCCGGGTACAGCCCTTCACGACCTTCTTTATCCACCGCGAGTCATCATCGGTCACATCTTCTCCGAAGACATGTCTCCTGAAGCTTTGAAAGCACTGAAGCAGCTATACATTCCTTGGATCCCCGAAGAGCGCATCATCACCATGGATGCATGGTCTTCCGAACTCGGCAAAATTGCCGCAAACGCATTCCTTGCCCAGCAAATCAGCAGTCTTCACTCATTAAGCGCCATCTGCGAGTCCACCAACGCCAACATCAACCACATCACGCAGACCCTTGGACTACCGCAACGAGTCGGCTTCGGCTTTGGCAGCTCACACCTGCAGACAGAGGTTCTCTGCCTGGTTTATCTCGCTCGAGAACTAGGATTGCAGCAAGTCGCAGAGTACTGGCGAGCCGTCCTCCGCATGAATGATTCCCATAATCGACGCATCGCTCAGCGAGTCTTGTCGCAGCTATCTGGCGATCTCACAGAGCAGAAGATTGCGATTCTGGGATTCACCCCGAAGGAGAACAACAGCCAGTACTCCGTGGCACTGGGTCTGATCCGGGACTTGACGAGCAACGGGGTGCAAGTGAGCATCCATGATCCGTTCATCCCCGCCGACCAGCTACAGAACACGCTGCGTGTGAGCAATGCGTCTTTGGAGGCTGTCACTGTCGCTGAGTCAGTGGAGGCAGCATGTACTGGATGCAGTGCTGTTGTCCTTCACACGGACTGGGAGACATTTGGACATGAAAAGGTCCGATGGCAGGGCATTGCGAGTCAGATGAAGAGCCCGAAGGTGTTTTTGGATCCGTATGGCGTCTTTGATCAGTTCAAGATGCAGCAGTGGGGATTCAAGATGTTGCAGGTGGGTGTGAGACAGGTGGAAACGCAGTGATGACCGTGATGATTGTAATTCCATACGATGATGGTCTTTGTCCTCTTTGTTCATTTTGGTTATTTTGGCGGGTGGCGCAGGTGAGCGGTTCTAGGTGTTTCTTATGATCAAGCACATCCGTGGTTTTGTTAGGCTGCATTTGAGTGTTATTGTGAGCCATGTAGCGATGTTACTGATATCTTACTGTTTCAATAATTGAGCGTTCTATTCCAAGCGTTCCCATCGTGCATAAAGTCGCATAGCACAGTAAGCAACGTAGCTTTGGTAAAGCTCGTAGCATCTGGGCCGAAGATATCCCTTGAGGCGTCACCTAGTAGAGTATCTGATGTCTGGTTGTCCTGGAGGACAGTGCGTGCCCCTGGAGGGCGTCACAAACCGTGGTTTGAACTCGGGAAGGCCCGCGGTGGCTTCCATGATGGCCTCTCGATATCCGCAAAACAGTGGAGATAATCTCCATAGCCTGTTGTTCATCGATAGATGCTAAACGCTTGTAGGTCAGTAGGGATACATAAAGATCCATAACTTCGTAGACCTCCAGTTGCAAGTCCACCATCGATGGAACGTATCAGCCAGAGGTGAAAGATAATCCTCAGATATTGTGATACAAGTATCAAACTTTGTCGTAAACGTTATCTCCCAGTAGTCACTGACGAAGGTGTTGAAACGGATTGATTGTTGACTCACAGAGTATAGTACTTCCACAGGACTGCAACTGGCGCTAAGCTGCTGACCTCTTTGGAGAGAGTGAATGGATTTGTTTCCCCCTAGATAGGAAAGTCATAGTATTGTACTTGTGTTATCCCAGAACTTATGCCACCTAAAAGATAAAATAAGACTTGACGATCAGAGACATTTCCTTGCTCAAGTCTCTCGAATTGACCGGGAGACTGTAGAACATACCTGAACCTGCTTGGAATTCGACCGAACAGCGGTACATCATACCCTGGCCCATATTTCAGGTTGCCATTACTCTCAGTTTCTTCAACATTGTACTGAAGTTTGTGAAGAGGTCACTGTTCAAGACATGAAATAGTAAAAGTGAGATTGCATCGACTGAACGCCTGTTTTTCTGTCAATTGTCAAAGAAACACTTATTCGAATACCAGTTCTTCGGCAACTCATGATAAAAAGATGCAAATCCAGCATATGCGGCTATTTGGATGTTGAAGACCTAAACTGAAGATATGGAGAAGGAGGAGAAGGACTGAGGTGAGTTCCTTGTCTGGCGGCCCCGGGGAATCTGCGTTCCACGTGATGTACACATAGGCCTTGATGTCAATTATTCTTGACAAGAGCCTTGTTGTGCTCTTCGTTCATTGTTATTACTCATTGATCGAAAAACAGTGCCAAACTTTCACTAGACTCAGTCATCTTAAAACGGAATGAGACCTTGAAGAGGTTCGGCAATTCAACTTGGTAGTTCTTAAGTCTTTCAACCTAGATATTGCTCTATGGGAAGATCCGGCATATACAGTTTAATTCGGAACACACGTGGAACAGATGAAACCAAAGCAATGCCTCTTCCCGTCAAAGCGGGGTAATCAAAGATAACCAACATACCACCTACCCCATTTTCCTCACTTCACTAATCACTACCTCCAACCATACCTCCCCACAAACCCAACCCACCATGTCCACCAAAACCATCTGCATAATCGGCATAACCGGCAACCAAGGCCACTCCATCGCGCAACGCTTCCTCCACGACCCAACCTACCACATCCGGGGCCTAACGCGCAACCCGTCCTCCCCCATCGCCCAATCCCTCTCCGCCCAAGGCATCGAACTCATCCCCGCCGACCTCAACAACCCCCAAACCCTCATCCCCGCACTCCGCGGCGCAAACCTCATATTCAGCGTCACGAACTACTGGGAACCGTTCTTCCGCGCTGACTGTCGTCAACAGGCCTCCAAACGGGGTATCTCGTGCCGAAGATACGCCTTCGATGTGGAACTTCAACAGGGGAAGAATATCGCTGATGCGGTGGCAATGACGGTTGATTCGCTGGACGAGAATGGGTTTATTGTGTCGACGTTGAGTCATGCGGGGCGGTGTAGTGGGGGACGGTTGAAGGAGGTGTTTCATTTTGATGCGAAGGCGGAGGTGTTTCCTCATTATGTGAGGGAGAGATATCCAGCGTTGGCGGGGAAGATGTCGTGTGTGCAGACGGGGTATTTTGTGGGGAGTTATAGGTTGGTTCCGGGGGCTTATTTTGCTAAGGTAGGGTTTGGTTGTGGTGATTTTGTCAAGTGTGGAGCTGACGTGTTTTAGATTGCGATGGACGATGGTGAGGATGGATTTGAGATGACGTTCACGACGGCACCGACTGCAGTGGTTCCCCATTTGGATGTTCGGGCTGATATGGGGAATTTTGTGTATGCGGTGGCGAAAATGCCCCCCGGGAAGAGTTACATGGCGTGTGGGACGAAGTGTAGTTGGTCGGAGTATATGAGGATGTGGGGGGAGGTGAACTCGGTGCCTGCGAGATACCGACAGATCACGCTGGAGGAGTTGATGGAGCGGACCCCGGATCGGGAGTTTGGGCGAGAGGTCGGGGATATGTTTACTTATTCGACGGATCCGGGTTATGATGGTGGTGATGGGGAATTGTTGACGGCGGTGGATATAGAGAAGGTGAGTGAACTACAGTATGGGCCGATGCAAAAATGATATATTGACTGAATTGATAGGCTAGAATTGACTGTCCTATGACTAGTTTGGAGGAGTGGATGAAAAAGGAAGATTGGTCGTCTGTTTTAGGGCAATGATGGATGGCTTGGAGCCGGGTGCTCATTCTCCATGCTTGAACGAATTATTCTGAAACAAAGGAGTAGTAGAAAAGATAACATTCTATATTAATCATCTGTCGTAGAGCCCGATTAGATGCCTAGGATCTTGCAGAAGGTTTCATAGGGTAGTAAACCCATAGTCCTGCGTTGTAGCGGATTGCGGGTATATAACTTCAACTTCCGGACGGCCCGTCAGATGATTCTAGGCTTCAGGAAACATATCAAACCAAAGATTGGGTCTTCTATATTGGTGACCAGGAAACCTCTACCCACCCTATATCCCGTCCCTATTGCACGTCCTTGATATTATGCAGACCATTAATAGGCCGCTGACTCAGCTCACGTCATCCATCATAGTTAACCTCGCAAGCACACCCAAATCGAGCCAAGTGATCACCCAGTACGTGGATCTGGCCACTCCAGCAATAGATTCCTGATTGGAGCCCTACTCCTCTTAATTAATAACAAGTTAGTTGGGATCAGTGTTATAGAAGCCCCGGTAAAACCACCCCTGCAGATCGCGATCAGACCCAGACCGGGTAGTGACAGGGATCATCGGGAAACCGTCGGATCCGATACGGTGGGGCCATAATTCTGCCGTTGACAGTATATATTAATAGCTGGCAAGCTGCAGGATGCGGGAGTCGGCTTGTTGATACCTAACCCACTTGGGCTAGCAGGTGGGAGCTTGCTTTATAAATCCCGGATGCCCGCGTCACGTCCTTGTAAATAGCAGTTCTGTACCTCTTAGGTGATTTCAAGATGAATTCACACAGCCCATTCTGGGGACCGACGACATCGAATGCTAAGTCAGTATCAATATCTTATGAATTGTTTGTATGGGCTAATTTGTTCAAGCTTTTGTGAGGAGGTAGGTAAACAACTGAACTGAATCATTGTCATGGGTTCTAAGCGGCTTTGCATATAGGATTACTTGGTGACGCGATATATTGCCGAGTTTGTCAATACCTTAACCAATCTTGTTTATGGTGCGCTGCGATACTGTGTTTTTGGTAGAAGGAACTGACAGGAAGCTAGTATTCTATGCAATCTACGGCATCAGCCATCTCCGACGCAGAGCGAACACGGATGTCTCCCACGTCCTCCCTTACTGGGGTTTGATGGGTGTTGGAATAGCGTCGGCGGCTTTTCATATGAATCTCAAGTACCATACCCAGATGAGTGAGTCTCTTCCGTGGCATCCGGTTTGGGTTTCTCTGATAGTCGGGATTGATAGTGGACGACGTATCTATGCTCCTCACCACAACGCCCGTCCTCCACCGCGTCATGACAGTCAATGCTTCTCGCACGACATCAGTCGTCGTGGGAGTACTGCTTAGTTCAGCGCTGTTCGGCCTCGTAGTCCTTCATGTGGTAACTGACGAGTTTATTTTGCATGCTGTGGCTTTTGTAGTCAGTATAACAGTTATTGGGGTCCGTACCATGCAGCTCATCGCTACACGGACGCCGAAGGATTCAGCTGCCCGAAGGCAGATCTGGGGGATGGTTCGGTTTGGAGCAGGTAAGAATCCTTTGCTATAGACTTAGGATTGATGATGACTCGATTAGTCATCTTTGAATTGGGATTCGCCGTGTGGCTGGTCGATGGGTGGATATGTGGGTTGTTGAGAAGCTC
Organism: Aspergillus ibericus CBS 121593; assembly: GCF_003184845.1. Lineage (NCBI taxonomy): Eukaryota > Fungi > Ascomycota > Eurotiomycetes > Eurotiales > Aspergillaceae > Aspergillus > Aspergillus ibericus. The sequence goes on from NW_020292111.1 coordinate 619,787, forward strand.
GCGGCACGCAATTGGTCTGCCGTGGGCTTTTCTGTTGGAGCTCCATGGATGGTATGTTGATTTTCTTCGTTTGATTTATCCCTCACGCTAATGCTTGAATGAAGGTGGCATATTTTCACTGGAATCGGCGCGTACATCTTCATCGCGGTGATAGATCATCTGCTGTGCAGTGAGGACCCTGAAAGTATACAAGGGTCATTCGCTTGGCCTGCACCCTGTGCAGCGCGGTCGATCTTCGCAGGAAAGGAATCTCCGCCAACCGCCAAGTCAAGATCCAAATCAGAGTGAAGGAGACTGTGCTTTCGGGTCATGTAATGCGGGCTCATGTATGCAATATCGAACCCACGTGGATGACGTGGGGAAGAATTTTCTTCCACTTTTTGGGAAACAGGGACCCTACAATTGGCTTTCGGTAGTTGCAGTCCCCACAGCAGCACCAATTACCGATGCACCCCACAGCATAGCTCCCAAATCCGAGAACTCTCGCCTTCCAGGGGGCTCCCGATTCAAAATTGCTTTTGCTACACACGGAACCGTCCATACTAAATATCATGGCTAACCAGCTGCTGAGTGCTCCGCCCTTCAGGGCCGAACATATGGGCTCCTTGCTCCGTCCCGAGAGCCTGCTTGCCGTACGTGAGAAGATCCGTGACACCGGCATTTCCGAAGAAGCTGCCGGTCTGCATGCCGTAGAGAAGGAGACCGTCCGTGATGTGGTCAAGTTGCAGCAGGAGTTGGGCTACAAAGCCGTCACCTCCGGAGAGTACAATCGGACCCGTTTTTGGGGACAGATGTGGGATGAGTTCGAGGGTATGATGTCATTTTCCGGATACCTTGCCATTGGCAAACATCGCTAAGATAGCATCAGGAACGATCCGTCTGCAAGATGCCGAGGCCTCGATGTTCCGACTTTACCACCCCGATGTGGTCAGCCTGATTGAAAAGGACCGCAAGGTCATGCCTGGCGACTCGGTGATCGCCGGGTCCAAGCTCTCTTGGAGCCCCGAGAAGTCGCTGTCGAACCTGCACGAATTGAAGCTGGTTCAGGAGGCCTTGCCTGAGAGTGAATAGAAAAACATCAAGTTGACCATGATCACTCCCGCATGGTTCCACATGCGCTACAAACAGGGCAAGGCCTACACGTCTGAGGCGTACGCCAACGACGCGGAGTATTTCCAGGATGTGGCTAACGTGTACCAGGCCGAGCTGGATGCACTGTACAAAGCTGGGCTGAGGAACGTTCAGTTCGACGACCCCGGCATGGCGTACTTCTGCTCCAAGGCGTTCCGCCAGGGCTGGGAAGAAGACAAGGACAACATCGGTACCGTTGAGGATCTGCTGGACGCCTACATCCAGCTGTACAATGACTCTCTGAGCAAGATCCCCGCAGACATGCACACGGGTATTCACCTGTGCCGGGGCAATTTCATTGGGGGTAGACACTTTGCCGAGGGATCGTACGACATCATCGCGAAGAAGCTATTCGAGAATCTGAACGTGAACACGTTCTACCTCGAGTACGACACGGAGCGGGCGGGTGGTTTCGAGCCGCTCAAGTTCCTGCCCAAGAACAAATATGTCGTTGTTGGTGTCATCAGCACGAAGCTTCGGGAGCTGGAGGACAAGGAGGCGATGAAGGAGCGGATCTACAAGGCTGCCGATTTTGTCAGCGCTGGCAGTGGGGAGACACGTGAGGAGGCACTGAAGCGGATCTGCATCAGTCCTCAGTGTGGATTCAGCACCCACGAGAGCGGATATCCTCTCAGTGTGGAGGATGAGAAGAACAAACTGGCTTTGACCCGGCAGATTGCCGATGAGGTCTGGGAACAGCCCTGAGCTCGGGAATGAGATGAGATGTGATGTATTCCGGTGTTTCAACAGAACGGAAATGTGATGATGTGAAATGAGATATGTATTCAACAGACGTACCAAATAAACTGGACGAAGATGACTATAGGTGTTGTGGGAGTTGGAAGGTAGAGAATATTTACAAAGAGCGCAAAGGAAGGTGAAAAGAGAAGTCTGGCCGGCTTCAACTTGCATGACGCCCGGCTCAAACACCCAATCGGGGGTGGACGCGCACCGCGACCCCGCTAGTCCCTAGTCTCCGTCCATTCCACGGCCACACTCTGACGAGAGTTGGCATGTACCATTCCACCGATAAGCTTAAATTATCATTTCTGTATCCCAACTCTAGTGGAAAGCTTCGCTAGCCATGCTGTCTGCAGTAACAGCCCGTTTGGTGGCCTGGAGTAGCCCCAAGTTTGACGTGCACGGAAAAGTATCGTATCGCGCGCGCTGTCACCGTCTGCAGGTGGAGACTAATGCATCACAGTACGTCCTAGTGGCAGGCGGCTCCAAAGGACTCGGGAGAGAACTGTCCCTGGCACTTGTGGCACGAGGTACATGACCGAATTCTGGCTAACACGATACGCATTAACCACCTATCGTTAGGCGCACACGTGGTAGTAATTGCGCGCTCCCATGATGCTTTGGATAAGGTCAAGACGGACATGGAAGCGGCTAGAATACACGAGCAACAAGTCCTCGATACCCAGAGCTTAGATTTGACAAACAGCGAAGAGGTGGGTGCTCGAATAATTTGGAGATAAGGGCCTCGGCTAACGGTTCCATGGAATAGGTATCGAATTTTGTCAATGGGTTTGAAAAGCAAATATCCACTCTCTTTTGCACTGCAGGTGGTACAGATGAGGAGATTGGATACTTTACCGACATTCCTGCGGCATCTATTCAGAGCTGCATGGAAAAGAACTATCTCACCACGGCATACATAACGTACGCGGTCATGAGGCTATGGAGGGCTGAGCTTGAGCTGGAGGGGGAAAGCAGTGTTCAGCAATCCCGTCATATCGTCTTCACTGCGTCCACCGCCGCGTTGGTTGCGATTCCGGGGTACGCAGCGTATTCACCATCCAAGGCGGCAATCAGAGCATTGGCCGATACCCTGAGACAGGAGAGTCTCATGTATTCCTCTGGAGCCGTACAAATCCACTGTAGCTTTCCAGGGACATTTTACACAGACAGCTTTTACAGAGAGCAAACCCGGAAACCGGACTTGTGCAAAGAGCTCGAGGGTACGGTCAATGATGAGGGTGGACTGACCACTAAAGAGGTTGCCGGGCGGATCCTTGCGGGACTGGATGCGGGGTGCTACTTTATTCCGACTGATTTGCAGACCCGGTTGCTCCTGAATAATATGCGAGGGCCAAGTCCGCGGGACTCTCCTTTGATAGACTGGTGCATGGGCCTGGTTGCTTCGCTTATTTGGCCCATTGTCGGTACTTACTTCGACTGGAAGGTGACAAGGTATCGTCAGCAAGCGCGATAGGATTGTCTCCCAATTGTGAGGTCTAACGCCTTTCATTTTGCAGTGTACTTTGACTTGCTGCAAAGGAGTAGGGTGATTTTCAACCCTTGAACGCTTCTAAAAATGCATTTCTTGTGTTCAAACGTTGTCTTTGCCGATGCGGTGATGAAGCCAACATCTCATCTTTTAGAGACATAGTAGCTTGTTACCCGTTCCTTGTATCCTCTTACAAAGTTTCTTGGAAGTAGTCAGATTCCCGAAACAGCCGTCTTACCTTTCATCCACTGCAAGTGCCTAGCGAAGGCAAAATGAGTAGGTTGCAGGGGTCTACCATCAATATCGACTACGAGATTTTAGATAAAGATAGACAGTATAAATTTAATTAATTATTGTGAAAGACCCTTGTCTATCACATCTGGCGGGTCCGGTGTGGGGACTCCACCTGTTCCCAGAAGGCGCATCGCTTACTTTTCCTTCTCCATTCTTCACTCCGAGTCAGCTTTTTCCTCTTTCCACCCCGTCACCATCATGTCGAGCACTGCCACTATCACCACCACGGAGAGCAGCTCGCTCCATCTCTCCGCTGAGAATGTTCGACTCCCCACGCCTCAGGAGGCTCCTCGATCCCTCCTGCAACAGGTTCTGGTGATCAGCCAGCTCTTCGCGGTGACTCTCACTGCGAGTGTAATCCATGGCCTCGTCATTGCCGGACTTCCCACTATCACCAAAGATCTGCAGCTGCCTGCTTCTCTCTCCCTGTGGCCCTCCTCGGTGTGCAGTCTCGCAACAGCCTCAACTCTTCTCCTGAGCGGCTCCCTCGATGGGTGGAACTCGTCGGATCTCTCGCCAGCGGCGCCTTGATGATCGGGCAAGGACTGGCCCAAAATGGCATCGAGCTGGTGATTATGCGAGCCCTGCAAGGTGTCGGTCTCTCGCTCCATCTGGCGTCCTCCGTTTCCATCGTCACCCAGCTGATGCCTCATGGCCGAGGCCGTAACCTGGCCTTCTCCTGCATAGGTCTCAGCCAGCCGCTGGGCTTCTCGCTCGGACTGGTTGTGGGCGGCATTCTCATCGACACCATCGGCTGGCGCGCAGGCTGGTACATCTCCGGAGGCATTACTCTCTTCTTCACCGTCATTGGGCTGTGGTCATTGCCCAAGAGCCCGGCTCATCAATCCGCAGACGTTCTCCGCAACGTCCGGACCAAGATTGACTGGGTCGGTGCCGGTCTGGCTTCTGCATTCATGGCCTTGCTGTGCTACCTGCTCGCGTAAGTGGCCCCCCAGTCATACAATCTCAAAACTTACACGACCAGTATTCTAAGCGCCGATACCTCCCGCATCAAAACTGCCGAGAGCATTATCATTCTATGTCTAGCTGCAGTCGCCCTCCTATCTTTTGTCGCATGGGTCCACTACCAAAGCAAACGCAACAAGCCCGCCTTGATCCCCAACGCGCTCTGGCGCAACACTTCTTTTACCAGCATCTGCGCAACTGTGGCTCTCTCCAACGGCGTTTTGAACTCTATGGAACTTTTTGCCAGTTTATTGTACCCCCTCCTTCTTTCCCCTCCCATATTGTCTACAACTAACCCAACTGCCAGCTTCCAAGAAGTCCAATCCCTCTCCGCACTTTCAGCCTCAATCCGGATCCTCCCCTCCCTAATAATCGGCATCCTCATTAACCTGATCATCGGCTTCTTCGTCCACCGCATCCCGGCCTCCTACATCGTATTCGTCACCTCGCTCCTCGGCGCCGGCGCTCCGCTCCTCATGGCCATCATCCACCCCTCCACCACTTACTGGGCCAACGCCTTCGTCGCTCAACTCCTCCAACCCATCAACGCCGATGCCCTCTTTACCGTGGGGCTAATCGTCATCACGAACGTGTTTCCGGACGATACGCAGGCGTTAGCGGGTGCAGTATTCAATACTTCCGCGCATTTTGGAACGGCATTAGGACTGGCTGTTTTGCAGGTGATTTCGACGGTGATTACGGAGAGGGAGGAGGGGAGGGGAAAGGCAGAGGTGAAAGCCCTGATGGATGGGTATCAGGCGAGCTTTTGGATCATGTTTGGGATTATGGTGCTTTGTACGGGGGTGGGGGTGTGGGGACTAAGGGGGACGGGGAGGGTGGGATTGAAGAGGGATTAATCATTTCTTCTACCCATTCACTCATTTATCTATTTCTCCTATATTTTCTCGTCCTTGAGAGACCTATGACGATATGACCGCCAGAACTACGTACTAGAAGATGAAAGGTGATTGATCTATTCTATGGATATTCTCCTACTGATACATGAAATGTCATCGGATCTGTAGCAGCCCTGCAACATCCGGTAAGGGATAATTCTCTGGGTACACAAATCCACTCACTCGACAAATTAGACAAATGCACGTAATTTAGAGCAAAGATACCCTTTATTGTACCTAGATAGGGCAGTTTACTCCGCTTGATTCTTTAGTGTAACATGGTCCTTTTTCCAATGATTGGAGGGTGCTGGAACTAACAAGCTAGATAAGCAGTATGTCACGATTCAGTGCATATGACTCATTATGCTTAATACACATACAGACATAGAACATAAAGCAACCCCATACTCCATACACAATAATCACAAATACGCCATGACCGGCCCATACACCCACCCACCCCATCATCAACACCACAACCCACATCGAAAACACATCCGCCTTTATGCCCCATAGTTCACTCACCCCCCACAAACCTTCAAACTCAACAAAAAAAAAAAAAAAAGACCAGATAGGAATAAATTAGAACCCCATCTCCCTCAACCGCACCTTCCTCTCCCCCAACCAAACCCTATACGCCTCCTTCGCCACCCTCTTCCCATCCCCTCCGATCCCCCAAATCTGATACCCCGTATCCTCCCACACCTTCAATTGCCGCAGAAACCCCTCCTTAGGCTTAATCTTCTGCTTGGCCTGCACGAACCGCAATGCCTCGTCGACGCCAATCCGAAACTTCCGCATCAGGTATGCGATGATGATCGTGGGGGAGCGAGAGCGGCCGAGGTCGCAGTGTACGAGGACGTTTCCGGTCCCGGCCTCGCCATGGCTGGGTTCAGGATCGATGGGGGGTTGTGTGGTGGGGTCGGTGGGAGTTGGGAGGGAGGTAGCGGATTGAAGAACAGGCGGCGCCATACGGTCAATGAAGTCGCAGATGTCAGTCATGAAGATGAGGAGGTCTTGGACGGAGGAGTCGATGACGAGGGCCCATTGGTGGCGTGAGCGAGGGATGCCGGCGGCGAGGGTGGCGGGGTGGTTTTGCACGTTGGGGACGGTGGTGAGCGAGACGATGGCGGTGATGTGGTGGGTTTGGAGGAGGGAGGTGGTTTGGGAGCCGGGGAGGTTGCCGAGGTACAGGCCTGGGATGATGGGGGTGATTCGGGGGAGATAGCAGGCTTTGGGTTTCGGTTTGGGGAGGTCTTGGGGGTTGGGAGAGGATGGTATCTCCTCGGTGGGTTTGGGATTGATTTTTGAAGTGGTCTTTGGGTCGGTGGAGGAGCTCATGGTGATGTTTGTGTGGTTGGTATTTGGAGCGAAGGGAAGAAGACGAGATGAGATGATAGGAAACGAGATGAAATGAGGTGAGGTGAGAAGAGAGAGGAGATGATGAAATACGGCGAAATCAGGACGAGAGTCACACCGTGAGCATCACGTGGGCGGAAATCTCAGACCACAGTGAATGGCTGTGATGGGGAGTGAGCATGAAATTGTTGAGGGACGGAATGTGATGTAGGAGGTATACATGCTGAATGGACAGGTTGGCTGCAGTGTCGGTGATATCCGTCAGTGTCAGTCATGGCGCCAAGATTGTAGATGGCGATGGATGGTTCCATAAAAGGTAAGGCAGCACCATATCTAACTATGTCTATACTTGTGTATAGGGGAGACCACTGGCGGTTTCAAAGTGTCTCCTATGCTACCAAGGCAGGTCGTGGTAGTATATGTTGCTGGATAAGATGCTGGGGACTGTAGAGCACCATCAACATGAGGAAGTGCTGTTAGAACCGATATACTAGGTAGACTCACTAATCAAGACAATCAATTCAAGTGCAGGAACCCTGGAGGCAAAGACCAATACCTGGTCAGTCTATGCCGAGAACCGCATTCATTATAGTTTGCTTGCAAGTTTTCTACACGATCTGAATGCTTTGTAACTAGTATCAAGATGGTGGAATTTCCTAATAATCTGCCAATCCTTGCTGAATTTTGTATCAGGTTTCTACTTAATCCCCTCGGCACCCTTGAGAATAAGTTGAAGCTTTCTCTTCTCCTAATGGTTCACATTAAGTGCAAAGATCGTCTTGGTCACCCTTCCAACCCAGTGACTGGAGAGCTTGTTCCGCCAGTGCCTTAAACGTCACCTCAGGCCTCGTGAAAGTATGAAAGCTCAATTTCAGCCCAAACTCCGCAAGTAGCCACTGTTGCAGCTCCACGCTGATCATGCTGTCCAGACCATACGAGGCCACCGACCGTTGATCAAACGCGATGTCGCCCGGGTCAAGCGCCAGCATGTCGGCGCATTTTTGCACGATCCGCCCCCCGATAGACATGAGCAAGGTTTCATGGTCGTTTGAGTCTCCGTTGGATAGCAACCCACCCAGGTGGCTCTCCTTCATGGATGGCGATGATGTCCCCAAGAGGTTCAGGTATCGTTGCATCCCCGCGCAGACGAGCATCCCCATACCAAAACATGCGCGTGCCAGTAGCAGTCTGGTGCAGCCGGATGGGGTCAAGCCCCAGCACAAGGTGGCTGGGACCGTTAGGAGACATGGCGAGTTCAAGCCCATCTAGCATCTCAATCTCGTCGATCCCATAGATCCCCAGTCGAAGGAGAGATTCTTCGATACTCTCGTTCTCTGCCACGACTCCAACATCCAGAATCATGGGCAGCGCTATCGAACAGGCGGGTCGCCCGAGGGCCCTACGATACGTCGCGAACGCATCCAGGAAGCTGTTGCCGGCATTGTAATTGGTCTGCCCTGGAGTGCCCAGAACGCCAGAGATCGAGCTAGTCATGACGAAGAAGTCCAAGGGGGCGCTGGCAAGAACCGAGTGAAGGACTTGGGCAATTATAAGCTTGGGTGTGACGGCAGCGTGGTACTGGGCTGGCGTCATTCCCTGCAGCAAGCCGTCCTACCAACGGTCAGTAGGGTGAGCGTGGAGCGGATGGTGTCGCGCTTACCTGCAGTACCATGGCAGCGTGCACCACGCCGCGGATCGGGTGCTCCTGTGCCACCCGGGCGACTATGGCCCTCATATCTGCCTCGTTTCAGGCGTCTGCCTGGGATACTTGGACCGTAGCCCCGGCATTTTCAATCCACGAGACAATTTCGACAGCCTTTGGTCGCGTCATGCCAGAGCGGGACACGAAGACGAAATGTCGACACCCTCGCTCGACCAACCAACGGGCCAAACTGCTTCCAAGTCCACCAAGTCCTCCAATCAGCAAGTAGGCAGCCTCTGGAGAAAAGCGAGGTCGGATGACTGAGGGTTGCATCTGTTTCTATTAGCCATTTGCTGCCAGGCGTTGTGGCCAACCCACTCACCTTAATGACACTTTCGCCATATCGGAATCGCACCACAGCGGCACCTTCTGAAGGCGCCAGTCCACTCGGCTGTTGGCTGCTAGACTGGGAGGGCAATTTATCAATGCTATACACCTGCACATGTGTTGGCCAGGCATCCTTGTTCTCCCGGAGAAAGGTCAGTCCTTCCTGTAAAACCGCAGCCGTCTCCTCCGGTCGGACCGCGAGATAGTTGTGGCCGATAGTTAGGAAAGAAGCACCCCTGCTAAAGGGGGATGGGTCGAGTGTCCCCCCCACTTCTCCATCGCATAGCACAAAGCGCCCCGCCGTGGAGATGTGTTTCCATGCCTCCCGAGCAAGAGGCGACAGAGAATTGGAAATGAGCAATGATGGTTTCCCCCAGGTACCTTTGCCCGGTGGCGTCGTGCTATATACTGATGGGTCTTGGACCGCAAGAATTGAGACAGAGCCAAGTAGCGGGTCTCGATCAAACCGGGTCCTCTCTTCCAGCGTCCTCACAATTACAGTAAGCTGAGCACCCAGTCCTTGGCAGATGAGTGTGGCCATTTGCACAAATGCCAAGGGCATATGCAAGAGCACAATATGGTCTTTCTTTTGGGCTCTACCTAGCCAGACCATGGCGAGAAGAGCCTTGCGTAGAGGTGGAAGAGAAGCGCACAAACCCGCTGGTTCGAGATCATCGCATGCTAGGCACAAGTTCTTCTTCGTCCTCACAATTGTCGAATAACCATTCTGGCTCGCAAAGGTGACTACCTGGCGACCTGCAGCTCCCTCAGTATTACCAAGGATATGACCGACAACAATCGCAGGCTGCTTGACGCTTTTTTCGGGTGACTCCTGCAGTTCTGTCATTTCTACCTGGACACATATTTCATGGGGCCCGACATCTCTCTGGATGTCTTCTATGGTCTTGAAGACCATCTCCCCGTTGATAGACGCGCTTGCCAGCGACGTGTTGGGTGGCAGGTAAACGGTTCGGCCTCGAAATATACCAGGACATGCCCATGGAATCAATCGATTAATGTGCAGGATGTCGCCGTGAAGCCAGAATTCCGTCTCTTGACCAGAACTCAGCGGTGCCGCGGATTTCAAGACCGCCACAAGAGCCTGTTTAATGCTATGAGAACTCTCCTCCCAATCGACATCTAACGATGTAATCTGAGCCCCGGGATGCTCAGATCTGACTCCACGCAAGAAGCCCAAGCTCAACCCGCCTTCCACAGTGCGTCCTTGATGAACCCCAAACGTTGCCCAGACAAGAGCAATTCCCTCGGAGAGGACCAATCTCTTGATCACATCCAATTGTGTCTCATTGGGTCTGGAGAGTATACTCCCATCCACATCAAGCATTACCATGGTACCATGAGGTTCATGGCAGGTCCCGTAGAAATCCATTAGGTTCATCACGCTTGGCTGATCGTCAAATTTCCTGACAAGTTCCCTGAGTAGAAGTTGATCTGTATTCTCTTTGACCACGAAGGTGACTGGTTTCTCCTCCAGCTCTCGGCTCTCTTCGTTGTTTGACTCTCGGGAGAGCAACAGCTCGAAACCGGAGACGGGGAGCTTTAACACAGGCCTGGAGGAGCCGCAAGAACGGTCCAGGCATCCGTCCTCTGGCATTGCATCTTGTAGTATTAACAAACGACCACCGGGTTGGAGCCTAGCCTGTAGGGCTCGGGTCGTCTGCGAACCCCACTGTCCCTTGCAAATGATAAGATCTGGACCGGTTGGCAAGCTGGATGACCACGGAGAAATCTCCCGCGAGACAGGGACTACTTTTACGTTGCTTTTTCTGCCGATCATCAATCTTTCTTCCATCTTGCTTGCGTGTGTCTCCGCTACCGTCAGGCTACCACTGGCGGGGAACTGAGAGGCCACGGTTTCGATAAGATCTTGGTCGTCTTCTGCAAATAGTACCGCTCTTTGAACTGGTCGCTTGTGATCAATCAGCTGAATCAATGTGACCACGGCCTGCTGGACCGATTTGTAGGATGTATGTCTCAAAGTCTCTGCAGCATAATCGATGTCGGGCTTCCATTGGTTTCGCATGTACCGTTGATCTGAGATGACGGCTGTCGACCGACTGCCCAAGCTCATGTCGTGCTCTTTGAATCGAGCCGCCTTACACTCCAAGATGGGGAGACCACCCGAGGTATAGAGTTGTATGTTGGAACTGAAGAAAGGGTTCCGGCACTCGTCCGTCCATGCGAACCCATCTCCCTCTGTTTCTTCGCCGGGAGAGGCAACGGTCATCTCCTCAATTCGTTGCGGAATCGTACTGAACGGCATGATTTTATATCGCCCTCTTTCGAACGAGATGATGGCAAGCTGGAGGCAGGTATCGATGGCCCCCGGGTGCAGGAGGTACCTGGACTCACCATCCATCATGCCACTGTGTGTCTTTAGTTCGATCTTACTAGCGGCTGCGAGGTCCCGCCCGTTGGATCTGACCTCTCCTAGGCACTGAAAGGAGGGACCATATACGACCCCAACTCGGTTGAATGTCTTATACCACCTACTGGGATGAGTGCTGTTGTGGAGAGTCTCGGCGATATGGTCGTACGGATGCGCATTCAGTTGGAGGGTCTTACTGGCCGATACATACCCTCTGCAATGGGTCTTCCAGTGTTTGTCGAGATTGGTCTCGACGGTGAATGAATACCAGCCCGGTTCACTCCCACTCTGAGGCAACAGTCGGGTCACCAGCTCAATCCCGTGATCACTCTCCGGTATCACAAGCCCTTGTTGAAAAGAAAAGTCCTTCAGGGATACACCCTGACTGGGACTGAATGCGGTACCGCTGATTTGCCACAAGGCTTTAATAGCCAGGGCGATGTATGCAGCACCCGGCAGCAAAAGTTCGCTTCCAACCTGCCTTGCCGTTAGGTAATGTCAGAATCATGCGGATGTGCTACGTACGCTATGATCCCTCAGCCATGGCACATCTCGAACTCGTAGGATATTTTTCCAAATATAAGTCTCATTGGAGAGGCCGGCAACTCGTCTCCCCAGCAGATCATGTCTAGGCGCGGATTGCTCACGCTGCTCTTGGCTCACCCTCGGCTCCCGCCAATACTCCTTTGCATAATTCCACTGGTATGGGGGCAAATCAACCAGCAGCCGAGGTCTCGGCTCATTAGATAGATCATCGGTTATGCCCTGCATGCTGACACCGTGGCCGGCGAGGAACAGACGCCCGGTGGTCCGCAGCAAGTCGGTGCACGAATTAGAGTCCCTGACGAAGCCCGGGATATACTTGACGTGTGCTTCCAGCTTGCTGCTCGCGATGATCTGTTTCAGCGGTCCAGCAAGGGCTGAATGGGGTCCAATCTCCACTAGGTGATTCAATCCCTTCAGGTCTTCCAGACTGCACAGCTCCGCTGCCGCTGTATGGAAGCGAACCCGGCTAGTTAGATTCCCTACCCAGTATTGAGGGTTGATATCTGCCTCATGGACTTGATGCCCCGTCACAGAAGAGATCATTGGGACCTTGGAGAGCCGTAGTGAGGTTGCAGACGAACCAGTCTCTGGACTTGCCCCGGTAAGGAGTCGTTCATAGATTGGACCCACGACACTCATTGCAGGTGAGTGATAAGGCTGGCCTGTTTTCAGCTCTCTTACAAATACTTTAGCAGCCGCAAGCTTCATTCGAACCTGCTGAATCGCAGTCGCTGAGCCGCTCAATGTCACGCTCTCGGCAGAGTTTTCGCATGCAATAACGACATCCGTATCGCAAATGTAAGAATCGATCGCCTCGGCCCCGAGTCCCACAGCAAGCATCGATCCTTGGGGGCTTCCCTGTGCCACGGCTAGTCCACGATAGAAAGCCACGGCAAAGGCCTCCGGGCCAGACAACAAGCCGGCTGCATATGCTGCAGCAATCTCCCCCGATGAGTGACCGGCAACAGCGGAGGGAACGATCCCCCACTTTCTCAGCTGGTCAACAATGGCGATCTGAACTGCGGTACATAGTGGCTGTGCAACATCGGGCTCAGCCATACGTTCCGAAACCATGCTCCCTGACAAGGCCTCCTCTAGCGACCAGGCTCCCGATGGCTGCAAGCTCTGCAGGCAATCGTCCAGGGACCTGATGGTCGCGGAAAATGTAGGTAAGGTGCACATGGCATCTTTCCCCATTCCACGCCACTAGGCACCCTGTCCGGTGAGAATGAAGGCAATTGGGGCAGGAGCTTCTGCCGAGCCGTACTCGAAGGCCGATATGTCAAAATCTGCAGAGTCACGGCCATCTTGGGCGATGGTAAATGCTCTGTGTGAAAAGTGCGTCCGGCGACAATTGAGCGTGTAGGCGAGATCGTGCACGTAATAGCGCTCGGCGAGACCAGCGTGCGCTCTGATATTCCTCTCCAATGTATTTCAGTCGTGAGCTGTAAAGCATACCAGAATATCACGAGAAGCCGAGGTCCTATATCCGGCTTTGGACCTTTCCTGTCCGTGGTCAGACCGCGCGGCCTCCAGTATTAGATGGCCGTTGGTGCCACCATATCCGAACGACGATACACCAACCCTCCGAGTCAGTGGGCTCTCGGGCCATGCTATAGTATCCGCATTTATTTTAACATGCCATTCCGCTTCTTTTACTAGAACTAGTCAGCACCCGTTATTTCTCGCAGAGTATATAGACCAGAACGCACTAGCTGGATTGAGAGTCTTGAACCCTGCTATCCCTGGGATGATGGCGGATTCCACAACCAGAGCTGCTTTAATCACGGCGAAGATACCGCTGGCGGCCTCACTATGACCGATATTTGCTTTGACCTGGGTAAGTTAGTATTCTGGACCTGTTCCACGCTCTAGCGATAACGCTTACTGCTCCCAGCCGCAGAGGTGGTTCGCTGCTGCGTCGATCATTCATTCCTTTCGAAACGGCGTGCACTTCGATGGGGTCCCCAATGGGTGTGCCCGTTCCTGTGAAGGGTCAGCTGGTACCGCCATGTCCTAAGCCGATCACTTGTACCATGGCATTCAACATAGAGTGTGTCGATTGGGTCCAGGCCGGCTCTCCTATAAGCGGCCCGAAGCACCCGCTCCTGACCCTCGAGACTTGGGTGAGTAATGCCCTGATCTTTAACCTTTCCATTTCTAGGGTCCAGCTTTAGCATCCTGTTACAGCGTTGAGGCTTCAGGCTGGGATGTCTCACGTATTAACGGCCGAGCCGCGAATGATTGCTCGAATTGGATTACCATCGCGAACCGCATCAGAGAGTCTGCGCAGATAAATAGCACCCGCGCCTTCAGCACGGCCATATCCGTCCGCGGCAGCATCAAACGTGTGACAGGTAGATGTTGGCGACAGGATCCCCAACTTGGCGGTGTTGAGGTGCTGATCGACCGAAATAATTAGATTCACACCTGCCGCAATGGCACCATCGCATTCTCCGCCTTGCAGAGCGTGGCAGGCCTGATTGATCGCAGTGATGGACGACGAACAAGCAGTATTGATGACGGCGCTGGTTCTTTCAGTCGACCATCCGTACAGTGTCGGACACTATCATGGTGCCCATCACTCACTTTGGTCCGTGCAAGTCAAACACATTACAAATCCTTGCACTCATGATGCCGGGATCCATTTCGGTTGCTGAATATTCATGTCGAAAATCCGGCTCTCGATGGAGCAGTTGCTGGTAGTCCGAAGTGAAGCAGCCGACAAACGCTCCGATGTCTTTTCCGGCCACGTCCTCCAGCGTCAGGCCGGCGTTCTCGAGGCATTCATATGCAACCTCCAGGATCCGTCGTTGCTGCGGGTCTAGCCACATGGCTTCAATTGGCGACATGCCGAAGAAACTGGGGTCAAAGTCATGAGGGTTGCCGTCAAGAAAATAGCCTCCGCGAACATTCAAACTCCCCGGTCTATGCAGGTCTTCGTGGTAGAAGGCGTCGATGTTGAACCGACTTTTAGGTACGGACGGGGTTTGGGCAGATTTCTTGTTGATCAGCACATTCCAGAAATCCGCGGGGGATGTGATAGATCCAGGGAGGCGACACGCTACTTGGTCAGCAGGATATCATGGATACTGGCTGATACTCACCCATGCCTACAATAGCAATCGGCTCTAGTGGGGCATGCCCCGCGGGCGGACCATCTGCAGTGTGGTCCATCAGGGCTTCAACCGTGCCAGCGAAGAAGATGGTTGACAAAGTATTGCAGTATAGCTAGATCGTAGGGTAATCTAGAGATTGTAGAGGTACTTAAGGTCTTTGGTTGCTGTTTTCCCACCACTGTCCCATCGCCGGATTGAATGTCCACCTTCTTATACTTTGACTAGATAAAGGATCGATGGCAGTCTGTTTGCTGGAAAACAAGGTGGAGTGAAATTCACACCCCTTACGCATTTCACTCTCAAGGCAGCCCCAATCGCAGGCTATACTATCCCGAGGGCCGGACAACCTTCCGTATCAGATCAAATACATCTGTGCGCGGGCCCAGTCAAAGACAGTCACTGCTCGATTCCTTTGGATGGAGCGTCAGGTCATATGAACCGAAGAAGATACAGCTGACTTTTCTCCTTCCGTTAGTGGCGCAAGGAAACAGGAATCCATGTGCCGCATGGTTCGATTGACTGGACTGTTGCACAAGGGATAGCCGATATGCCGGTGTCTGGAGGACTCTCGAGATTGCCACCACGGAGCGAGATGGTAAGGTTGAGCCCAAAATGCTGCTATCCAGCCTTCCTGCCCGAAAATTCCCGGCTCGTTTTTGAGGGCACGAACGTCTACCCTGATGGTCTTGTAGTATAGGCCCAGAGGTTCGATGTATCACTTGCCGTGTGCATTTCCACCTGTTGATAACAGTGAGGGCGGAAAACGTTTCCGTCTGGCGCCTTGCGTCTTCAGTATGCAGGTATACTTTTGGGGCAATTCAGCTTCGCATGACAGCTGTCTATTGGCGTGTCTATAGACGTGATGAAGTCATTGTTAGCAGGTATTCATGGCAGAGTTCAATGTCACACGAATCAACCTCATGTTGGAAGCTGGAGCACGACATGGCCACGCAAGGGTGACTTCCTGCTGTCTCTCGACACACCGTAGTGCTCTTCCAAGGAATTCACAAAAGATGCAGAGCTCATCGTGCCTGGTGCTAAAAGGTTGAGGTAGTCTATAGTTACACATGTTATAAACATAGAGACTTGCCACTCTGGCGGTGACGACAGCCAGGTCCTTTGAGTCATATGCACTTATGGCTTCTGGGTCAATTGGTGGACATCTTGGGATGTGCGGATAGTAGCACCTCACGTCTTTCAGCATCGACTATGAGAACTGTTGACGATGCCTGTTATAGCCATTCAAGAATCTATACCTATTCAATATCTGAACGGTCCTTTATAAGTTATAACCGATGGCTTTGGCCGACTTATTAGTTGTCAGAAGATGTCTAAGTGATGGAAATATGAGTAGACGGGGGGGTAGCGAAGATGAAGTGAGATGGCACAGGACAACCATCAGAACAGGGGGTCAGGTGACAACATACTGGTCCAGCAGAGTCAACAGACAATTTACACAGCTGCTGAGCATGAGACTAATCCCACAATCTCAACTCCTCTCATCTTACATCAATTCTCTAAACGAGACATCACCAGTAGTGTGAAATCTCCTAGAGTATCTAGCTATCTACGTACCAAGTTACTGGCCTGGAAAATTGTGGCTTTCATTGTAATCCCCAGAGTACAGTTTATGCTGTATCATCTTCTACTTTTTCAATCATACTCTTTCCATACTTATGGCAAAAGGAATTGAATCAACACCAGCGTCACGTAAAGTTCAGTGGTTTCAAATCTTCGCTCAGCAGAGCTATCTTGGACCGGCTATTAAGTTATTGTAAATCATTTCAATTCCTACAAAGCCATAAAACCCCTACCCATACACCCTTCAACTTCCAAATCTCAATTGAGTCAAATGCTCTCCATCCCATCCTCACCAAATAAACCCATGAAAACATGCTCACCCCTCCATCCTCACCCTTCGAACGCTCTAACTCTGCAAGATGCACCACACCCCACACATACTCCATACGTACGGAGTACATCCCAGCCAAGCCAAACCCAACCCTAACAGCCCCAGTCAATACGGAGCTTTACCCCTCTTCCCCTCAACTTACCCCATCCATTCATTTCAGCTCATCCACATCTAATGTAACCCAGCCTAATTTCCAATCCACCAAATCTGCAGCCCCCCCGAACCTGCAGTTTCTTTTCCCGCTCGGGTTCGTTTTCAGCCGAGATACTATACACTGTAATACGGTGTACAGTATACCAATTGAGTTGATTCGAATTCAGTTTACCTTGTTCGGATAGCGGATGCCATTTAGAATCCAACTAATAATACTTAATTCACTTTCCTATTCTGATCTATTCTATCAGTGATTGAACGTGCAACAAATATCTTCAAAGTACCAGGTAAATCTGAAAAAGCCGGAATTCCCATCTCCGAATCCTACATCTATATTACCCATCCCCGACCATGCCTGCACCCATGGCATGTTGAGGCACGGCACTTACCCGATCAGTCGGTCGGCAGCCCCTCCATCCACCCGACCGGAACATTCCGGGACCTGCACATCGGGACCGGAACAGCACTTTGGACGGAGTATGTATTCCGTATCCCGTATGTACTCTTACTCGGCTCCGTCTCATCATCCCGCTAGCCTGAACTACATCCCCGTAGGATATGGAGTCAGTTTATACGAAGGATATCCCTCACGATCGGACCATCCCGCTTAAATACGCCTTCAAGGTCATTGGCTACTGAATCGAAATGAACCTGTCAAGTGAACCTCGGAACGGACGCGCACGAGCAAGAAATTTAAGTTTGTGCGGCGACCGCACGCGGGTGTCATGGCGTCATGACTCGGTACCAGAGTTTCGAGGACCATACTTTGTAGTAACTTAAGTTTTCTTTCTACAATGGTGGGGAGGGGAGGTATACTGAGAACGGCTGAAGAACCAACTGCAACGTGCAGGTCGTGGATTCATGTATGTAACCAAAACTAAAGTCTAAACCCCGAACCGAACCAAGATCCATCTAACCAGCCCAGTGGAAAAGACATGGAATTGTGGAAGAAGAAACAGACGTTGCATGACGCTGCATTGCATTGCATTGCATTGCCTAGCAGTGCATGATTTCACCAAGGAAACAAAGTAAGAAACAAAGTAAAAACCAGTCTAATAAAGCGCAAAAATCGGTCGGCTCGCTGGTAACTTTTTGGCCCAGGAGCGACGATGGATATCAGTAGTCCAAACCCGTAAGCCGTAACATGCAAGGAAATAAAATGTCTAACATCGATCAAGATGCGAACCAGGTGAAAATGGGAAGAAGAAAGGAAGAAGCCACGCGGGGATGCGTTTACTCGACAGCAGAGGCACCGTCGCCGTGGGTGACGGGGTTGACCTTGGGGTTCCACTTGAACTTGAAGTCCTGGCCGAGCTCCTTGCGGAGAGCGGTCTTGACGGCCTCCAAGACGTGGGGGAAGACACCAAAGTTGGCGGGGTTGCTCTCGTCGTTGTCACCGCCCTGGAACACACCGGTGCGCACCAAGCAAGTGTTCCAGCCGTGCATGTTACCACCGCAGATGTCCGAGGCTGGGTTGTCACCAACCATGTAGACGTTCTCGGGCAGACGGGCCTCGTTGTGGAGCTGCTCCATCCAGGCCTTGAGCACCTCGTCGGCGTAGGTGTAGGTGGCGCGCTCGGGCTTGCCGTAGACGACACGCTCCAGATCCACACCGGTGAGGGCCTTGTACTGAGCCTCAATGGAGATACGGAACAGACCCTGGGTCAGACGGGGAGGACCCTTGTGGTCGGTGGGGAAGACCAGGTCACCCTGGGAGAAGTAGACGGGGATGCGGTTGGCAACGGGGTCCACGGAGCGGGTGAGCATCTTGCCGTCGTCGGCCAGCAGCAGATCCATGATGAGCTGCATGTCGGTGGCGTAGTCGCGGGAGTCGGCGAAGACCAGGATGGCATCGAACTTGACCTTGGAGAAGTCGCGGGGCTTGGCCTCGAGGCGGTCCTCCTCGGAGAAGGAGCGCCAGGGGGACACGGTGGGGTCCCAGGCGAGGATATCCTTGGGGTGGACGACGTTCTTGAAGCCGTAGTTCTCGGCGACCTTACGGATCTTCTGACCCTCACCACCGCACACCAGGACCGTGTCGTAGTACTCCGCCAACGCCTGCATTGGGGTGTGAGACTGGATGAACTGGTCGGTGGAGATGGGGCAGCCAAGGACTTCGGTGAGCTGAGCGCAACGCTCCTCCTCGGGCTTACCACCACCGTTGGTCAGGAGGATGTAAGGGATCTTGATGCCCAGCTCGTTGTCGCCGTTGAGGATAGCGAGGGCCTCCTTGGCCTCCTCGATGGCCTCGTTACCGTGGGCCAGGACACCGTCAATGTCGAAGGCAAAGGCCATGTTCTTGGCGGCGGCAGTCTTCTCCTTGTTCACGTCCTGCACCTGAGAGGCCAGGATGTCCCGGGAGACATCCGCATGGACCACAGACGACAGACGAGAAACACGGGGAGATCTGGGGATGGGGAGAGAAGTGCCGAAGGAGTTGCGGGACGCACGACGGTCCCGGGAAGAGGGAGCAAAGCTCAGGTTGTGCATGTACTGGGCAGCATCGCTGATGGAGCTGCGAGTGGCAGGGATCTCAACAGTGTTGCCCGCATCACTGGGGATGGGCAGAGAGCCAGCGGCGCTGCCACGAGCATCCCGGGGAGAACGAGCACCGGGAGCAGGAGCAGCATCCACGGCGAAGTCGGCGTCTTCAAAGCGAGGCATGTTGATAGGAAGATGGGAATTGAGGTCGTCAAGAGGTCAATTGAGAGGAATTGAAAGTCCAAAAGGTGGAGGGCCCGGAATTTAAGGAGAGGGGCGGGAGATGATAAGATAGAGGTGATGATATCACTCAAGGAAACGCTGCACACAAGGTCTCCGGGAAGAGTGGAAAAAGATGGAAGAGGAGGATGAGGATGGAAGGAAGAAAGAAGAGGCAAACGAGGGCACCCGAGGACGATATATAACAAGCTTTCTTCAGTCAACCGTGGCGGTAAGGTCGAACGGACGGAGGACGAGTGCGTACCACAACCAGCAGCAGCAGCAGCAAGCGCAGCGTGTTGTTTCCTCGACCTGCGAGCAGCCATACGGAGCCCGGCTCCACCGAGGGGCGTATCAGCATCCCTAGGAATTCTCGTCGTCATTCACCCGCCAGTGATTAGCTGCCATGGCCCCGTAATCTTTCCACCCCCTGACCGCTGGACCCTGGCTGGTGGTAATTTATGACCGCCCCATACCCCCTTGCCCTTTCCGGTCGGACATGTTTCGGTGGTCTCTGAGGCATTAAACCGATTCCCACTCTTCACACCACTTGCGCATCGTGGCTGCAGATGGCAGCCTGAATTGCCCACCGCGGCGGGGCGGGGAGGCCTGCTGGGGAGTGGCATCACCGGTGAGGAGGGGATTGATTGGCCACGCCCGAAATTTGTTCGCAGGACGAACCACCCAGGACGGATCCTCAGTGGCCGGCACGAGAAGCGGATGCATGCTGAGTGGACAGGAGGGGGGGGGCGGGGCGGATGCGTCTGCCTGATTGGCGGTCAGCTGCATTCCACCATGGACGAGCCAGAGATCGCTGGAGCCGATGACGATCGAGCGGGCGGCGGCGGGTCAAACGCTCGCGCCGTTTCGAACCAACACCCACAGTGATGTCATGGCCAGCAGCGGGTTTGACTGGGAATTTAGGAAAGCCAGAGTGGATGCCCCCGATGGAGTCCTCAGGCCCATGCCGTCATGAGAAGCTCTCCGGTGTCAGCCAGCACGAGCTCAGAGCTCAGCTCGATGTCTCGAGCATCAAGGTAGATACTGAAGTTGGTGATAGCGGTCCAGATGAAAAGGCAATGGCACACCGGGAAAGGCAAAAAACAACCGACCTGCATAGAATTTAGTTGCAACCACCACGGATGCAATAGCATCATACCCCTCTTCAACGCAACACCCCTCCACCCCACTTTCCCAGTCACCTCCCACGCCCACCCTCTATTTGTACTCATCCCTTCTTCCCTACTCTTCATCCCTCCATTATACCCATTATACCCATTTGCCTTCCATCTCTCACACCCCTCGCAATCATGTCTTCCGGACAGACCTTCACTCTCAGCAACGGCGTCAAGATCCCCGGCGTCGGTTTCGGCACCTTCGCCAGCGAGGGCGCCAAGGGTGAGACCTACAAGGCCGTCACCGTCGCTCTGCAGACCGGATACCGTCACCTCGACTGTGCCTGGTACTACCTGAACGAAGATGAGGTCGGTCAGGCCGTCAAGGATTTCCTGGCTGCCACTCCCTCCGTCAAGCGTGAGGACATCTTCATCTGCACCAAGGTCTGGAACCACCTGCACCGTCCCGAGGATGTGCAGTGGTCGGTTGAGAGCTCCCTCAAGAAGCTCCAGGTCGACTACATCGATCTCTTCCTCGTTCACTGGCCCATTGCCGCCGAGAAGGAGACGCAGGAGAAGCCCAAGATCGGCGCCGATGGCAAGGTCAGTTCCTCCTACTCCTCCCCCCGCGATCGCCGCAGCTAACCGACCTCCCGCAGTATGTGATCCTCGAGGATCTCACCAAGAACCCCGAGCCCACCTGGAGGGCCATGGAGAAGATCTACAAGGAGGGCAAGGCCCACGCGATCGGTGTGTCCAACTGGACCATCGAGGGCCTGGATCAGCTCCTCAAGTTCGCCGAGGTCAAGCCTCACGTCAACCAGATCGAAATCCACCCCTTCCTGCCCAACACCGAGCTGGTGCAGTACTGCATCAAGAACGACATTCTCCCCGAGGCGTACTCGCCGCTGGGTTCCCAGAACCAGGTGCCCACCACCGGTGAGCGCGTCAGCGAGAACCAGACCCTCAACGACATCGCCAAGAAGGGCGGCAACACGCTGGCCCAGGTGCTGATCGCCTGGGGTCTGCGTCGCGGCTACGTGGTGCTTCCCAAGAGTTCGAACCCGACTCGGATCGAGTCCAACTTCAAGAGCATCGAGCTGTCGGATGCGGACTACGAGGCGGTCAACAAGGTGGCCGAGGGCCGTCACTTCCGCTTCGTCAACATGAAGGATACTTTTGGATACGATGTGTGGCCCGAGGAGACGGCCAAGAACCTGTCGGCTTAGATAGATTATGCGGGTCATAGATGTCTATGCAAACTGAGCGGATATGAGCGACGTGTGGATGATAGCTAGCAGATACGATAAAACATAGAACCATTCCAGTATGCTACTCGATACATGGTAAAATATGTATGTATGTAACCATACCACAATACCCATCACCCAATAACAAACCTCTCAATACCAATGAAACATCATGCATGTGCTGCACCACCGAGCCGAATAACGCATGCAAGTGCCCGGCCCCAGGGCCTCGGAGGACTGTCCTCCTACCATCCGGTATGACGTCATGCACCCACCAGCCTTCCACAACACCATACCTACATCGTCCCTATGATAGTACTCAGTATCAGAAACATCTAGACCAGTCTATGCAATATCGCATCATTATACCTTCACCACGCCCCTATTTTAGTACCAAAATAGCTAGCTAGGTAGGTAGGGAAAGCAGCCACATATCTCATATGGAATTGACCCAGCCTGAAACGGTTAGATTCAAACTCGGAAAATCCCGGAACAGGTGGCCGTCGGTGGGCTAATCCGGGCAAGCTTGCCCTAACACCGATGCCGTGATGGGAAGGTACCTTCTCCTAGTCTGTAGTACTCTTTACGGAGTACTCTTATGGAGTACGGTGTTGGTGGGGTCAGGGCTTGGCCCTAACCTACTTCCATACTAATTTCGTAACCCTAGCCTACTTGTGTTAACTGTTAGAAAGGTACGGTGCTAAGCACGAATCGGTCTAGTGGGTATTAGTTAATGGGGGTGGCTTGGTGGCTTGAGGGTAGGATAATTTAGTATTAGTGTGTGGGTGCGCTGTGGATTGGACTGTACCTGGATGGGACTTTTATACAAGTACGGAGAAACCACGCATATGGCAAATGGGAATAGGATGTGGTTCTGTGTACTGTGTAGATGTGACGTGGAGGTTATTCCTTCTGTTTGTCTACGTACCTACTACCTAGTATAACTCAATAGGTATCTATCTGTTGAGGTAGTAGGTATTGCGGGATTAATGTTATCAATACTGTACTGTGTACTCCACTTTTACGGCCAACATTCCGAATTACTGGTACATAGTACTTATCAGAATCGAAGATATCATTCGTTGTATTCCCATTTCCTACAAGTATCTATTCCTCAAGTCTCGGGATTAGGTTTGGTAGATATCTAGGGCCGTTGGCGCCTGGGAATCCTACCCAATCAAACTACTCAATTAACATCCATTTCAAATACTACTTGTAGTACTACGTAGGTGGGCAGTGCCTATCCATACTATAGTTTGTAGTGATGCTAAGCTATGTACTCCGTAGATGGTACCAAATATACCCGCCCTATGCGCTGCACTACACTGCACTAGAAACTCGCTTCGAGGAAAGGGAATTCCATCCCGGGCTGATGAACTTTGTTTGTTGGATCTGCGGATTGGCGGTGTTGATTTGGATACTTCAGTTGCTTTACAGGTGGGTTGGATGGGATGGAGCTCGTTTTGATTGAGCGGTGGGTTCATGCTTAGTGGTTGGGTGGTCGTTTTTAGATGGAGATACTACGGAGGAACTAGTAGTAGAAGGAATTGAATTTGGAATTATCGCGTGGGTAGGATAATTATACTACTTCTCCAAATACAAGTAGTAGAGATTTATAAAGCATATTTGAGAGGTTGAGGCATACCAGTACTACTATAAACCTGCAGACACTTATACTTGTCCCAAATATACAGTGTAAACATAGCAAGTCAAACTGTCTTCATTTGTTGATCCTATGATAGAGCAGAGGTGTGTTGGTCGTCGGCTCTTATCGCGATAGAACTTATCTCTCGATAAGAAATTGATTTTCTGCCGAACTTAGGCTATCAAGCACGACACAGGGTAGTAAATCACACCTTCAGTTTGAATTTAGAACTGGTACTATTTGGATGTCTTCTATGTAAATATTAAATCCCTCATATCATACGGAGTACCCTTTTCATATCAGCACTTTTAAGGAAGTAAATAAGATAGAAGGACCATATCCTACCAGGACGGAATATGTATTTATCCCACTCTTATTAGCTAGACCTATCCTACTACATGGCAATCTACAGAACCATCCCTCCATCCTATCCACCCTGATCGACACACATACTCACAGACTGAAACAATATCAACATCCCAAACCATACCTATACCCGTACCCATACAATCATACATATCTCCTAAGCAGTCAAAACTTGAAAACGCACACTACATCATCATGCAGGATCGACATACAGCAGGCGCAGGCTATTAGGGTGATATAACATATCTAGCTACATATCTTCACACATACCACAGTATGGATGGCTGCTACGCAGACGATGATCCTTGCATGTGCTGTGAGGATGTTATATGCAAGGCTGGAATGTGAAATACCGGGTTGGTTCGGTTGAATCCGCAGGTGCAGGGATGTCATCGCTGTGATAAGTACCATATTTATTACAGCTGAACTGCTAAATCTGCTAAGGAATTGATTAAACGGTAATAAACGATAATAACATAGCTCCAGCACATAAACGCCTAGCACCGTATGTACACCGATAATTCCAGAACAATCACCGCGGTCGCATTTTCCGAGGCACTGGCGTCGATCCCGCATGGATTTTCAAAAGGTTCGTCTTCGCGCTACTACTGCGCAGTGATGTCTTGATGCTGTCGGCTGCTTTCGACGGCGTCGCCGGTCCCCGTCTGGGCGACTTGGGGGTCAGCTTCTTGCGGTCACTGCTTTGGCTCTCGCTCAACGGTGACGACAGACTCAGGGTTCCCGCCGAGTCGGCTTGGGCTGCTCCGGGCCCCAGCCGGCGCACGCGCCGCGTCCGAGGCGTTGCAGTAGCGGGTGCAGTAGCCGCTGCGGTAGCTGCATCGGCGCGGTCCTCCCCACCACTCTTCGGCGCCACTTGAGACCGCGTCGTCCGGCTACTGGCTGCCTTTCTTTTCTCGGGGCTTTTGCCCTTGCTTCCGTCGTGGACAACGTCATGCCCGTCGTCCTTTGCACCATCTTCCTCACCCTCAAACTGCACCAGCCGGTCGTCGTTCCAGGACACATGCTTCTTCTTGTGGGATCGTCCCGAGTCGTCTCCCGACCGATCGTCGGTGCAAGGAGACGCTTTCTTGGCTTCGGGCGATTTGCGTGAGAGTCCCTGCAACACGAATTTTGGCATCAAGGCATTTCCCTTGTTGAGTCGCGTGTTCCGCCGCGTTGCGAGGGCTAGCTCCTGCGCTTCGGTGCGCTGCAGAAAGATAAACTCCGTGCCCTTGGCCCGCCGCAGAGAGAGGGTGTTCCGCACCGCAGCCGCGGCGGTGATGGTCGTCAGTAGCGTGGACGAGCGGTTCGTGCGCGGTCGGCTACTCCGACGCGGGCTAGAGGGCTGCGGGCTACCCTCGTCCTGTGGCTTGGTCGGTGACACCTGAGGTTTCTGGGGCGATGGTGAATTCGCGTCGAGATCTTCCAGGGCACGCCGTGACGGTGGGGTCGGAGACGCGACCACGACCGGCAGCTCCTGCTCCGTCTTTTCTGCATCCTTTTCTGCATCCGGGGCGATCATAGCGGCAGCTTTGGCCTCGCGCTTGGCCTTTGCCTTGGATAAAAAGTTGTTCAGCAGTTCGGTGTCTTCGCCGTCCAATGAGCTTCGGAGAGCGGACCGGACCAGCGTCGATTCCTGCTCGGCCGTTAAATCCGGCACGGGGGCGGTGATCGTAGCAGGCACCTGCTCTTCCAGGGCTTCAAGCTCTGGTTCAAGCTCTGGCACAGGGTCGGGCTGATCGCCGATCATTGTAGCAACCGTCTGTTCGTCATGGTCCTCTTCTGGAGTCGTAGGCACGTCTGCACTGTCGGAGAGAGCCAAAACCGGCTGTTCGCTGACCTCGTGGGGGTTTATGTGTGCAGGACTGTCAGTCATCCCACCGAACACTAGCGGCGACTGGCCATGTAGCGTGCGGGGATAGGCTGCGGCGGCCGCCAGTCTGGTGGGGGTTTCCGGCATCCGACTGGAGCATTCGTCCTCTGCTGCAGGGTTCTCCGCGAGAGCTTCCTCCAACGTCGACGTGGGCACCTCCGGCACGTTACTCGCATCGTCACCCGACTCTTGTGGCTGGAGGCTGTCATATTCCACCGGTTCATCGGAGATGTCGAGAAAATCGCTGTAAACGAGGGGTAGTTTGCCTGTAGCTGTTAGCCTCTGATCCGGTCCCCCCGAGTAGATACTCACGTCGTCGCCCAGTAACCTGGGCCTCCCACTTCGTCTCGAGGAATGAGCGCCCGCGCACATCCTCCATATCGTCCGCCTCCAGAGCAAAACATCGGCGCTTGACACCGCGGGCGAGGCCGGGGTTCCGGGACGAGTTGATTTCCAAATACAGGTCATAGTCGATGTGGTGACGCTCCGCCGTCAACTGCTGCAGAGACTTCATGCTGTTGAAGGAGGAGCGAAAGCGCTTCCACACTTTACGCGACTTGCCGCGCGCCCGGAATGCGGTCGACGGCTTGCGCTCCCAGACGCGGGGAGCGGTTTTGGTGGTTTTGACGGGCGTAAATCGGAATCGGGTATCTTCCTGCGCAAAGGTGGTCCGTAGATGAGGTGGACTGTCGAGAGGTGGCGTTAGTGAGGTCAACATGAGCATGGATCAGGTAAGAGAGACGTGATGGCCGAGAAAAGGGGTAGCCACGACAGGCTGTGGCATCTCGAATCTCACACTGCCTCCCAGTACGGAGTATTGAGTATGGATAGGCAGGGACTTCAAGCACAAGCAGGGCAGAACCACGAGAGGCACTCACCACGCCGGGAATGTGTCCGAAGGACAGACAAAGTCGGCCATCTTCATTGTTGAGGCGCGACGGAATGTGGCTGGCGCTGACATCAAGCAGCCCGGAAGAGGCACGAAGAACGAGGCCAAATGGGATAGCGATGTGTGAAGATATCGATGTGAAGTACCGATGCCGTGTAAATAGTTGGTTTATCAATAGGATTCAAGCACACGGAGTTAATGATGGCGAGATGAATGGAGCGGCGAGCGGAGTGGATTTGCTGTTGTGGTCCCCGGCCGGGGTCGTTGCCCTGCCAACCAGCCCTACCTGAGCACCTACGGAGTATTGGGATCTCATTAACTCACGCTGATCAAGGTGACCGTTACATCCAGAGGTGTTGAGGTCTTTGGAAGTCGATAATCAGTCAGAGCCACCAAGTATTGCTTCATGACCTTCCATTATATGTACCCTTCAATGTTCAATATATCCATGGCAGGATCCTCCACCGGACCGTCCTCCGATACTTTTCCCAATCGTCTCCATACTTGGCTGCACACATGGCATCGTCTCTACGCTCGCGGTGCATCAGCAAGATTGCAAAGTATAGCACGTAAAAGTAGGTAAAGATCATCCCCCAGCCGCGGGCTTCACCCTGGATCACCTCCCGCCCGTCCAACATCTGGAAACCGTGAGAGGCAGCCACAATGCTTCCCGCCGGTAGAACCATATACCCAGCCAGACCAGTCGGTAAGCTGAAAGGTAAAGCCTGCATCCAGTCGCCAAAGTAATTGATATGGCGAGACATGCCCCACCACCCGGCCGTTAGCAGTCTGGTTCCCCGCTTCGTTTGGATATACGAGAGTCCCGCCACACTCGGATCATTGGGCTGCGTACGGAAGACGTGTTTCTGATTATTGGCAGCCCGGAAGATGTACAGCCCCAGAGCAAAAACAGCACTCACAGCAGCGATGTTGACCCACCCGAGCTGCAGAGGATAGACCGACAGATACCGGCATTGAGTCGAGTACAAGAACGGCACCCAGACGAGGTCACCAAATGAGAGCATAAAGCCCATACCATCAGTGGTAATATCGATCATGGTCAGAATGCCAGGCTCGTTGTACTGGCCGTTCAGGACATAGAACGCCTGGAAGAAGGCGATGAAGACGATGCTGTCGGAGACATAGCCGTAGCTGCGATACTGCTTGGCAATAAAGGCCAGATCGAGCAGGATCCAGCCAGTCAACCCGGGATAGACCTCACACCAGGTCTTGATGTCGACCTCTCCGAACAAGGGTAGAGTGACACGAGGGTTCAATTCCCGGCCAATATAGAAAGCGTATATAAAATTTCCTGTATTACCGCCGGCAGCGAGTTCACGGAGATTGCCGTTGGGGTAATTGGTGTCCACGCTGAAGCTGTGGATGTACAGATAGGCGGAAAGTGTGTAAGATATCAATACATTAGCAGTTAATATCTGCACATAGTGATCCGTGATATACGTCCAGACAGGGAAGTTGGGGCCATGGAAGTATGTGCCAGCCGCACAGATGGATAAGAGGACGACACTGGTCCAAAACGCTGTCAGGTTGCATCAGCGCAGTTCAACAACAAATATGGGGAGGGATAATCACCATTCATGCGATATTGAAGTGGCCGGCCGTGATGGACAAGCTTAGTGCCGTGGACTTGTTGCGCGGGGAGAACTCTCCATAGGAGTAAGCTGAAGATATAGTATGCTAGCACTATACCAATGACTTTCCAGTCAAAGAGATCCCAGATTCCACCATCCGGCCACCCAGTCTCGGCAGCCCATGTGTCCCAGGTAATAGTACGAGGGCTCAGAAGAGAAGGTACCGGACAGCCGGAGATGTCATTGCAGCTGAAGGCAAAGAAATACAGAAGCACTGGCAGGCCGAAGGTAATCGCGGCGGCTCCTAGGCTATAACAATCAGTCAATGCCAGGATCGGGCAGGAGCATCATTGCTTACGGTCCACCAAATTCGTAGTGATCCACCATAGCTATGAGGCTGTGAGGAATATGTCTTCACAAAGGCGCTTGCTGCCTACGTCCTAGATATAAGAAAGAGAATTAAGTAGCCTGGGGGCCAGGGGTCTACAGTGACTACCCGTTTGGGACTAGTGTCGGGCCGGGGACAAGCAGCCCGGCGTGATATCATCCACTCAGCCCGCCTTCGCTGTCGCAGAAACCAGAGCATCTCGTCGCAGTCATGGCGGAGTACTGGAAGTCAGCGGTAAGCTTGCTTTATCGTATCCTCACCTCTACACTAGTTTTCTCGTGCCGCTAACATCGGCCAGCCCAAATATTGGTGCAAGCAGTGCAAGATCTTTATCCGCGATACTGCCTTCGAAAAGTCTCAACATGAGGCCACGGCCAAGCATCAGGGCAACCTCAAACGATTCCTTCGCGACATTCACCGTAACAATGAGCAACAACAGCGCGAAGCTCAGAGAGCCAAAAGTGAGGTTGAGCGATTGCGACAGACAGTGGCCGGTTCCTCGGGCGGAAAAGACGGCGATGCAGCGCCCTGGAAACGGGCTCCTGCCCCAGCCCCTAAACCTCAGGAGCGACCTGTCTCCATTGAGGAGAGAAAGCGACAGATGGCACAGCTAGCAGAAATGGGCGTTGCTATCCCAGATGAATATCGCAGGGAGATGGCGTTGGCCGGAGAATGGCAGACGGTGGCGGAGAA
Source organism: Aspergillus ibericus CBS 121593 (assembly GCF_003184845.1). NCBI lineage: Eukaryota > Fungi > Ascomycota > Eurotiomycetes > Eurotiales > Aspergillaceae > Aspergillus > Aspergillus ibericus. The sequence continues at coordinate 649,325 of NW_020292111.1, forward strand.
AGTCGTTCAACCTCAGGATGATGCCAAATCCAGCCAATCACTAGGCGTACGCAAACGAAAACACGAAGAACGTGATGAAGAGGAAGAAGCGGCGAAGCGGGAGGCTGAAAGATTCGTGAGCAAGGGCTGGGGATCGCGGGTTCGCCAGTACCCGGGCGCGCCAGAAGACACTGATCTCGACGCACTTTTGGAGTCTACAAAAGATATCAAGAAGGCCAAGCCTTCGACGACTAAGGATCTGGATCCGAAGCCTGATCCGACGCTCGAGAAGGAGCCGGAGTCTGCCAAGGGACAGTTCTTGCCGGTCAAGTCGGAAGAGGATGTCGCTCCGGAAGCTGGTGAGCCGTCGCAAATCAAGCAGGAAGAAACCGAGGCAGGATCCTCGACCCCTGCGATTAAGGAGGATCCTGATGAAGCGCCGGCTGCAGGCGTTGTTTTCAAAAAGCGCAAGGCTAAGGTGATGAGGAAATAATGACAAGCTTGTTGATAAGCTGTCACGAGCTATGATGGACTGTCCTATACGGACAGTCTGCAATGTGCAGCGTGATTCACGCTACAACAGTAGCAATCGATGCAACTTGCGAAATAGCGCCTGCCACAACACCGCAGGTTGCTGCCTCCGCTGGAGATGGGTAATAGCGATGCGATCAGCACGGTCCATGACATCACCAGGAAAGAGAGGCATATGGATAGCTATTCGGACATGCTATGAATACCTCGTATGACACTAAAAAAAATGTCATATAGAAAGGGCAACCTGATTGTGCATGGACCACCAAGGCTAGTGAAGGCGATGGATTACTTCTCTGGTATCGGGTGCAGACAGGATGTCACGACAATCTGCTTTACGGGCCATATATATTACTGGAACAGGAGACTATGCCCAGATTATACACGTAGATTTAGTGCTAGAAATGACGGACACATTGGTCCATCAGTTGATGCCAAAGGGAGCAAGATGATTGCGGGTGTTAGGACGGGACGAGTGGTGATAATGACATTATCCACTTTTTGTGACATCTCAGAGTAGCGCGATGTCAGAAATGTATACATTTTAAGTTTAGATTAAAATCCCAGGGCACATAGATAGATGCGCTGGGTGTTGCACGATGCCGTCAACATAGTAGGTTTGGCTGGCGCGGCGTTGCCACTGGCTGGCCTGGGACTTTTTTTTTCTGCTTGGGAAATTGGCGCAAAACTGGCAGCGCTGGCAAAGTCCGGGGAGACTCGAGAGTGTCTTCAGCGGGCCCGAAGCTCTCTTCTCTTTCTTTCTCTTTTGCTGGCGCAACAACAAATTTATCGCAATCCCCTTGTCCACCCCCACCCCCGATGCGGAGACTGTCTGGTGCCGAATTGCGTGTTTTGGTGCTATAGTCATTCGGCTCGCTTCTTTTCGCTTATCTGGCCCAGTGCATGGTAAGTAACCCAGAGCTTCTTCCCATTTGCCTGCCCCGATCTTCTGCCTCCCGAACGCGCCCGCCCCCAGCTGGCCTCTCCACTTGCAGTCGGTCGCTCGCACCAAGGATTCTTGTCGGAAAACGCCTGAGGTCGATGGTCTGCGATGGCTCGAATTGGGGACCACGACCTGGGTCGCGCAGAGGTGCCACCCTGGGCAAGAAACTTCCAGACGGTCGCATTCAACGTCACCTGGGCTCCGATTTCAGCATCGCCATCGGATTGACAGAGGTGAGGGATGGTGATATCGCACACTGTTGTCTGAACCTCTGGACCCCGTTTCGCCAATTCACACACCTGGACCTGCTCCGATGCGCGGTCAAATCCTGGAGAACCATCCGCGGTCCATTCCGTCCCCGACCATCGCGATCCAAAGACTTCAACCATCCTCTCCCTAACAACCACAGCCGGATCACACGATTTGCAGTATTGGTGGAGCTGAGAGGGTGCTTAGAATACTTGGGCCGTGGTCTGATCACTAACACGCTGTTTTCAGACTAGAGAAAATAGCACCTCGCGGTCGTTGCATCCCTGCAAGTTCTTCCCTCCGCAGATTTCTCCGTGACCGCCGGCCAGAACTTGTCGTTATTAGAAGTCATCCTTGAAGTACACCCACTTCATTGCATCAACCGCAGTCAAGTCCAATACAATCGAGATGGCCGAAACGATAGAGCCGACGAACACGTCGGGGGAACCGCCCAACCCGGCTCCTGAGGCGACCGATATACCCTCGGCCGATACTACGCAGACTGCCGACAACTCACTTCCACCGATAGACACGTCTCTGCCTCCGATCGATGCCACGATGCCGGCTATGGACGACCACTTGCCTAGTCTAGACCACGCGCTTCCCCCGATAGACACGACGATACCGTCGTTACCGCCCATTGACACTTCGCTGCCACCGCTGGACACTACCTTGCCGGCTACGGACACGAATCTAGCGGGGGACCCCGATTTTTCCTTTGACACCAAGTCGTTAAACAACGACGGCCATGTGTCCGAGGCTACGAATTCGGCGCCCGGGACTAGCTACGACTTTACCGAACCGTCCGGCCAGTCTTCAACTCCGGCTCCTACGTACCAATCTCCCGCGAATGGCACCCAGCTTCAGCCGGCGCAGCAACAGTCGCAGACGCCACAGGGCCAGCCTCAACAGCCACAGCCGCAGTATCATCAACAATATGGGCAGCCAGCGCAGCACTCGCCCTCTCAGCATGCTCCACAGCAGCACCAGCAACATGCGCAGGGACAGCCCCAGCAACAATACCAGCAGCACCAGAGTCCTGATATGTACAGCCATCAGGGGCATTCGACATCGATGAACAACCCTTCGATGCAGACGATGGATCCCCACTCCGTCCCAGGACAGTCCTCGCAGATCCCCCAGGCTCCCATCGGCTCGCCGATGCCATCCAACATGCCCCCGATGGCATCAGTGGGCCAGTACATGACGGGATACCCGACCAATGTCGGACAGATGGGGATGGGCACGAATGCGCAGATGCGCTACCAGTTACCAGGAGACCCGAACAAGCTGCTGTCGGGGGGGAGGCATAAAAAAGAGGTGAAGCGGCGGACGAAGACGGGGTGTCTCACATGTCGCAAGCGACGGATCAAGGTACGTGCCAGGAAAATGTCAGGAAAAATCACCCTTCAAGGGATGGGAGTTGGGATTGGAGAGGGGGGATGCGGTGGAAGGGAGCGGGGAGAAGTCGAGGGCGGGCCACAAAAACATGCTGCGGCGTTCGCTTGCACTCCCGCTTTGTGCAGACCGACCAACCCCGCCTGTCGCTTGTTGTTGTTGCGCCCACTCGCCTATCGCTGCTCCCCGCCCGTGCATACTCGCCTGTTTTTTGTCGCCTCTCTTTGATTCTCCCTTGAGCTGTTTTTGTTCAACACTACTCTCTATTCCCTCGATCCCAAGGCATCTTCTCCCGGTTGAGACTTGCCACTAACCACTTCCAGTGTGACGAAGGGCATCCCGTTTGCCGTAACTGTGTGAAGAGCAAGCGTGAATGCTTGGGCTACGATCCGGTGTTTAAACAACAGCCTACGCCCTCGGCCATCCAGCCGGCTCCCAACCCTCATCCGTCCTTGGTGGTCAATCCTCAGGATCCATCGACGTCCTATCCCGCCGCCCCTCCGGGTTACATGCCAGCAGCTTCCCAACCCTTTGCTCCGTCCGAGTCGCCCGCCCCGCCAAGTGAACAATACAATTACGGCACCGCCATTGATCCGTCGCTGGACGTGAATAACTCGTCGAACATGGCTAGCATCCAGCATGCTGTGGAGGGGGGCTTGCAGCCGACGGTCAATCCGGCCATGACCAACACCAGCGGCACCCCGTCGGAGCCGACCAACATCAGACGTATGTGTCTCAGGTGATGTCCCGGTGTCCATCCACTAACAGGCTGCAGTCAAACAAGTCCAGATCAGCGATCTCCTTGCGCTCCGCGGCATTCCTCCCCCACCTCCTCACCCGATCACCTCCCTCCCCCCCAATCGTCTGGAAGAAATCCAAGCTGTCTTTCTGGCGACATACGCCCCCGCCATTGACAAGTTCTTCGAGACTCGCTGGTTCCAGGAGAAGGCGCTGTCACATCTTCTGGCGAATGCACAACTCATGGCCGAATACTCCGCGCTGATCGATGCGTTCAACGACCCCAACCTGGCTGATCCGAATGTGCTTGCCCGGCTGGAGAGCTTCGAAGCGTCGGTTGTCTGGAGCTCCATGACCCTGTGCCGCCATGTGATGAACGTGTCCTCGAGGGCCCAGCCGGAATATGACCTCCTGGCTGCTGCCAAGCGGTTGGATGTCATCGAGGCGATGATCACTGGGGAATATCTGGACGCGAACCCCCTGGGCCAGTTCCCGGCCCGGGAGCCCGCCGCCAACCCTCCCTCGCTGCCCGACCAGCTCATGCAGCGGTCTTTGGATTTCTGGACCGCGATCGGGCACTTCCTGACGCTCCATGACAACGAAGCCAGCTCTGCCAAGGAGATTGACGACACGCTGGCGCGATGCCGCACGTTGCTGGATACCTTTGAGAACCGGGATGTGATATACTCGATTGCGATTGCGCGCCATCTGGGCCAGCGGTGGGCGGACTTTCCCCGCAGCTTCCCGCAACCGATCCCGACGAACGAAAAGGACGCGGGGGCGAAGCTCTATGTGGCGCAGAAGTTCCTGGAGCAGGAGGCGGGCGGGAAGGGCACGACGCAGGTGATCAAGCGCCTCTGCGGGATGGTGGTCCGGTCCTGGATTGTGTCGCGGGAGTAAACCCGCGGGGCAACACTGACGATACACTTTCGACCTGTAATATGAAAAGCGATTGGCGACTACCGTTTGACGATGTTTAACTAGACCTATTTTCTTTGCTCTTGCTCATTTGTTAGCTTTACCTGTTATCCTTGTGGCCCGACGGCTTGGTTAGTCTGGGTCCATCAGTCGGGGAACGGGGAAGACGTCGCATCACGACTCCGGAGTTGATTGCTCAGGTTTGTCTGCAGCTGGATGGCAGTTCACGGCGTTACGGCTGCATCGTTCGAAAAGGTGGTGATTCTGTTCCTTGCCTAATTCTTGATTTTCTATTCTTTTTTTTTTTTTTTTTTTTTTTTGCCCCTCGCTCCGGATGGTGAGTGGACTTGCAGAGAATGAATTAATGACAAACCCTGTATATATCCCTCGGGACGTCTATCATAGATCTAGCGTATGTACACCTCACCTCTGCTGCCATTTGCTCAGAGATCCGCCTGCTCGGGCACGGGACTCTTCAACTTGCCGGTTTCCAGCGCCATCCGGACATTCTCGATCGCCCATTCCTCCATAGCGGTTTGCGTCTATCAATTAGCATCTCCTTATCATCATGAAGGTGTAATAGAATGACTTACCTCTACCGTCCAAGTCCCCATATGCGGCACCAGCAACACCTTGGGATTGCTCACCAGACCGGGATGCACCTTAGGCTCTTCCTCAAAGACATCCAAACCGGCCGAGTACACCTTCCCACTATCCAGGGCCTGCACCAGCGCCGCCTCATCCATGACCGCCCCGCGCGCGGTATTAACAATCACCACGCCGTCTTTCATCTTCTCGAACTCGGCCGTGCTGATGATATGCCGGGTGTGTTTCTATCCCGTTAGTCGATCCTCCCTTATCCCCCAACCCCATCCCACCCAAAGCAAGGAAACTTACATTCAACGGCAAATTCAAACTAACCACATCACTCTCCGCCAACAACTCCTCAAAGCCCACATACCTCGCCCCATCGGCCAACTCCTCACTCAGTTCCCGTCGATTATGATAAATGACCTTCATCCCAAACGCCTCCGCCTTCCTCTTCAGATTGCGGCCAATACCGCCCATTCCCAAAATGCCCAGGACTTTGCCCTGCGGATCGTGGCCCAGGACGGGCGTCGGGGAACCTCGCCAGTTACCTTCCCGGAGGGCGTGCATTCCGTAGTTGAAGTTGCGGAGCGCACCGAGGATTAGGAACATGTTTACGTCGGCGGTGGCGTCGTCGACGGCGGTGGGCACGTTGGAGATACGGATGGGGGTGGGTGTGCGCAAGCTGCAGGCGTGGGGGTCGATTTGGTCGTAGCCGGCTCCTGTTGGTTATTAGTTTCTGTGTTAGTATTGTAAGAGGTGGAGTTTCTGTAGGTGTTTTGTGGCTTGGAGGATAGTGTATAAATACACTATAATAGAGCATAACTGGTGAAGAACAGGGTAGGGTAGGGTAGGGTAGGGAAGGAGGGGGGGAATACCGCAATGCGCCAAAAATACCAACGACTTCGGCAAGGCATTGACGAGTTCCTCATCAATCAGACCGGTGATTTTGACCGAGTCAAAGGTGCGGTAGGCGGCCACGACGCCGTCGTATTGGCCCGATTGACATTCTTGGATGAAATCGGCGCGGTTGGTGGCCGTGGGACGGATCAGGTCGGCGATGGTGGAGAGGGAGGACCAGGTTGTGTGGGCGCTGTTTTCCTTTCTTAGTATTCTGGGTTCGTAGGGTTGGTTTTTGGGGTGGAATTGGTTGGAGGGGGGGTTGAAAAGAGGAGGGGGAGGGTTGAGGGAGGTGTTTGGTGCGGGGAATGATGATGATGCTGTGTATGGGATTAGGGTGGAGGGTAGGTGACGTACTGGATGATGTCTCCTAGGAGGAGAACCTTGGGTTTGGGGTCGCTGGAGCCCATTGTTTCTTTTCTTTGTTTGGTTTCAGGGAGGGGAGAGTGTCTGAGTGTTTGGGAGAGTTAGATGGAGGAATGGTGGATGTCGTGGGGGCGCCAGGTACCTCGGGGGGTTATATACCGAGTGGGGTAGGGTCGGGACCACCACGGAGTCAAATGGAGGATGTCGTGATTCGTGACTGGTGAAGAACTGACCGGAATTGTATACCGGGATAGGAAGAGCTACTGCAGTGGTATAAGAACAGACTCAGAGGGGGGAAGCAGATAGGAAAAGTGCCCCCACGGCCCCGCTCCCGATATCGTCGTGATATTTCCTCGGCTTCAGCTCCGGTTGGTGCGGGCAACCACATAGTATACAGATTACAGAGGTAATTGAGATATAGTTCCAGAGTGAGTCATAGATACATGCGTGACAGAATCAGGTTATCCCTCCACCAATACCCGTGTCCAGTCGAACTTTCTCCAGCGCTTCTGGAACCCGGGCACCCGCCGATCGCCTCCCCTCTGCCAGCGGCCCTGCCGCTTGATGACATCCGGCGCCAAGTCCAGCATGCCTCCCAGCACTTCTCGGGCGAAAAGATCCCCCCGCGGCCACCGGTTCTCATCCTCCACCACATGGCCCAGTCCCCCGTCCAGCTGGAACCACACGTGGAAGTACGGCATCTCCTTGGCAATCGATCGCCGGAACGCACTCCGACCCATGCCCTTCTTCGAGTTGGCCAATGTGTCGATCAGCTTCCGATGCTGTGACCACTCCGCGTCTGCCGACAGGATGGCCTCCTTGAAGAAGGCCGGCGAGGTCTCTCCAAGGCTGTACGGCAGCGGCACCACCTCCATCGCCGCGTGTCTCTTCCGATGGGGCTGCGCTGCGTTCTCGTAGAAGATGACGTCCCGGCCCTGGTCGTGGTACATCCGAGTCAGACTCTTCATGAAGTTCCGGATCTCCTCCCACTCATCGTCATCACATTCGAGCAGATTCGTGCGGTGCTGGATGGGAACAATGGTGGCACACCCCTCGTTCAGCTCGGGCTCCGTAGGAAGGGACAGGTAGACCCGAGTCGCCAAAGACACCACCGGTGCAATTGGAGGCGTATTCGTGTCTTCGTGGTGGCAAAGAGGACAATTGTCGAGGATGCGGTTCATTTTCTGTAGCTCGTTGATAGTGATGTTCTTGATGTCGATCTCGGATCGGTGCACCCGTTTGGCCAGCTTGGACGCATTGTCGTCCATGTATTCCAGGTCATTCTGGACACGTTAGTATGCATCTTAAGAATCATCGCAGACACTCACCTCGAACTTGGCATCCTTGGCGATTCTCTCTGCCATCCGGCGTCCGTCGCCTCCAAACTGTCCCCGCGTCCGTCGTTCTTCCTGGACCATGTCCTCGATCGTCATGTCATCGTTCTCCTCGACCTTGCCACGCTCGCGGCCACGGCGATTTTCGACCGCCTTCACTTCGTTCCGGGTGCCAGCTAGCATCCGGTTCTCCATCACGCCGAGCACCACCACATCGGATTCCTTCCGGTTGGACATTGCGGCGGCCGCCGCGTTGTAGCGCTCTTCGAGCTCTGCTGCATCTGGTGCACCCCTGAGCTTGGCCTTCATCATCTGGGCCTTGAGTCGGTTGAGAGCCGTCAGGTCTAGATGTTGTGGGGTGTTTTGTGGCGGCACAGTTTCCATCGGTTTGCCCTGGCCTTGGGCATCAAGTTCCTTGCCGGGGCTGCGGACATGCTCGTGGGGATCGCGGTGGACATTCTCCTCAAGCTTCCTCTCCTGGAACAGTTCGCCTGTCGGCTTTTCCTTGCCCACGTAGCCTTCACCGTATCGGTCACGTCGATCCAATTCGGCTTCTTCTTCCCGTGCATCATCGAACGAGCGGAGGTCGCCAAAGCGGTTTAATGCAACCTCCTCGACGGACTTTCCACTCTCCTCTGCTTCTCTGTAGACGGCCTTGAGCCTGGTCATTCTCCACTGCGAACCGGCATCGCCAAAAGTATAATCGACCTCATGCTGTGCTGGCTCCTCCTCAATTTCTTCCAGGACCTTGCCTGCCTTCAAATCATGCAAATGGGTATTGAGCTCCCTGCCGTGGATTTTCAGCTCAAAGTCCGCCTGAAGCATCTTCGGCTTTGGTTCCTCCTCTAGACGCGTCGTATTGCGTCGCTGAACGTAGTCAATATCTAAACCAGATGGTCCCTCCATCCAGGCATCTCTTTTCAAGGGTGTAGGTTCCTCCTGAACGACTTCCTTTGAAGCTGGCGCGTCCTTCTCCTCATCTCTGCTGTCGCGGTGTCGACGCTTGTGTGCATGATCGCGATCATCCCCATGGTCGGTCGAGTGGCGCGATCGCTTATGACGGTGTCCGTTGTCTTCGCTGCGTCGTGACTCCCGGCGTCGCTCGTGGTCACGCTCCCTCGATCGAGACGAACGGTGACGCCGGTGGTGTCTTGAGCGCTCTCGGCTGCGGTCGCGGTCGCGATCTCGGTCCCGATGGCGATGTTTGTCTCTGTCGCTCCTCTCGCGTCGTCGTTCCTGGTCCTCCGCCAGTGATTTCTCGAAATCCTCGAGTGTCATGGTGATGGTTGAGCTGGTATGGGAGGTGGTGAGGAAGCGAGGAAAAGCTGCGGAAGGAATGACGTCTGGGCGGTCCAGACTCCACCCGAGCCGATCTCCTCCCCGCGACGCAGCAATTTTTCGGCTCCCCGCCATCTTCATTGCCGTCCCCTCCATCCTGTCAGAGCTGGGTTGGAACTTTCTACCTCCTTGGATCGCATATATATCACCTCACTATCCGATACCTTTACTCTCGCTTGGATCACCATGGCGCAAGCACCCGTGGCCGTCGTCTGCGTCGGCATGGCCGGTATGCAGATGATACTGTTCATATCTGAAGATCGTTCTGCTCACAAAGCACTCGGTACCTAGGCTCCGGAAAGACCACCTTCATGCAGAGAATCAACTCGCATCTTCATTCAAAGAAGACAGTCCCCTACGTGATCAACCTCGATCCCGCCGTCTACTCCGTTCCCTTCGAGAGCAACATTGACATCCGCGACTCGATCAACTACAGAGAGGTCATGAAGCAATACAACCTCGGCCCCAACGGCGGTATCCTGACTTCCCTCAACCTGTTCGCTACGAAAGTCGATCAAATCATCTCCTTGTTGGAAAAGCGCACCGCCCCGAACCCGAGCAACCCTTCCGCCAAGCCCATCGAGCACATCCTCGTTGACACCCCCGGACAGATTGAGGTCTTCGTGTGGAGCGCGTCTGGAAGCATTCTACTCGAAACCATGGCCTCCTCCTTCCCCACCGTTATCGCCTATGTCATTGATACCCCTCGGACTACCTCCACAAGCACCTTCATGAGCAATATGCTGTACGCCTGCAGTATCTTGTACAAGACCAAGCTACCGATGATCCTCGTATTCAACAAAACCGATGTGCAGGATGCTGAATTCGCCAAGGAGTGGATGTCCGATTTTGATGCGTTCCAGCAGGCGCTTCGGGAAGAAGAGGAGTCGGGTGCGTTTGGCACGGAAGGCGGAGCAGGTGGCTTTGGTGCTGGAAGCGGATACATGGGCTCGCTTCTCAACAGCATGAGTTTGATGCTCGAGGAGTTTTACCGCCATCTGAACGTCGTCGGAGTGAGCTCCATGACGGGTGATGGCATTGATGAATTTTTTGGGGCCGTGGAGGAGAAGCGCCAGGAGTTCGAGCGCGACTACAAGCCTGAGCTGGAGCGCAAGAAGAAGGAGCGCGAAGAGACCAAGGCAGCCCAACGGGAGCTGGAACTGGGCAAGCTGATGAAGGATATGAACGTTTCGGGTTCTAGCCGAAGCAAGCGCACTGAAGCCGAGACTGTCAGCGAGGCCGAGGAAGAGGAGGAAGATGCTGCCCGCAGAGACGATGACGATGACGATTCCGACGATGGATACGGCGCTGTTCCCCCGGCTGGCAGCAACGAAGGGCTCACACAGCGGTACAAGGAGGCGCTGGAAGGCCAGAGCAGTACTCCTTCCGATGCGGACAACAGCTTCGCGAGGTATTTGCGCGCAAGCAGCATCAACCAGTGATGAGCTTCGGAGATATGCATTGATCTTACTTCAAATTGGTGTTTATGAAGGCGTTGAATTGGTCCTCATTGATATATCCCTGAATAAATGATTAGACAAATATAATCGCTGATTCAAGCACAATTTAGTCCTAATCTCGGCGTCAGCTGCACAGGGAGTGCACAATCACTGTGCCTGATGTGCAGCATAGATGACTCAGCATAGATCTTTCCGGAGAGGATGACATCATTGGGCTGAGCTAGCAATGACCTCACCAGGGATCTCGGCCTTTAAAATGGCCCAAACCACCAGGGCTATTGTCCAGGGACACTGCACAATTGGTTGGCTGTGGGAAACTACTTCTCCCTTCGATCGTCTACCTATACTACAAAATCACACTCAGAAATCACCCAGACACCACACACCATGGATGTAAGCACCAATCCCTTGCAGCACCCATCACCTACAATCAGCTGCACGGTAATGCTAACCACGAGCTCAACAGGTCTTCTACGCCTACACCTACTCGACAGCGGGATGGCTCTCTCTCCAGAGTCTCGCCCTCATCGCCGTTCCGGAGATGATGACCACAATGCTCGAGAAGGAAAGCAGACAGCCTACTGGTAAGCGCATTGAGCTTGCACTACGATCACATCTCTAACGCAAATGCCAGATATCGAGACCTACCTATCCCGTTGCCTCGGCTTCGGCCTTCTCACCATCGCCATTTTAACCGTCATGCTGACGGGTTCCATTCCCTTGACGGCCTCCATCACTGATCCCGTCACAACCGACGACTCCGACCCCAAGGCTCCCTATGCCGTACCCACTATGCAAGTGACGACCGTCTTCCACTTTATCTCAGCCGGCTACGCCTATGCCTGGTGGGCGGAGAAGGGACAGTTCGCGTTTGCAATGGGAATGCTGGTCCCGGGTGCGCTTGCTTCGTTGGGAATTTGGTGTGCGCTGTTTGCCAGCAGCAATGGGAAGATCAGTCGGAAGACGGGGGCGGATAAGAGGACGACCGGCTTCCCTTTTGCTAATAAGGAGGCTGCGAAGAAGCATGGGAAGGGTCTGTAAACTTGACTCGGGGGCTAGGTGGACTGTTGACGGGCAGTTGGGTTCATAGTAACAAATAGCGGTTGTGGATAATGATTGACAGTAGAATATACCTGTCTATGCGATATTGCGTGTTAACTGTTGTTTCTGCAATATTGCTGAGGGCCTGAGGCCTCCGCGTCCTTGTCAGCAGGTAGGGTCACCTGACCGTTCTTTTCGTTAGAATGCATTGTCCTGTACGACTCCACCCATCTTCATGATCCACCGGCTAGATACTTGCATAATCTTTTTCTTTGATCCAAATGCCATTCAATTCATCTTCTCTAGAGTATACTACTTCAGCCATTGAAAGCCCGGAAGAGTCCATGACTACTATGACCAGGCCATCAACGACACCCGCTATCCCCATCGACGCATCTCCGTGAGGACGGGACTTCGTATATCAGGGGACCCGTGCAACGAGCTTTGGCCAAGACGCGCTTGCAACCTCACCCCAAACGCGAATCCTCGTCTTCCCATCCTCCTTCCCCAACTCAAATCATTGACTGACCTGAGAAACGAATCCCAGTCACTACCGCCAGCCGTTATCACAATGCAACCGTCATCTTTCAAACCGGGACGCAGCCCGTCAGACAGCCTCCATCCCGCTATCACCAGACATGCCAAGGTAGCTTGACTGACTCTGTTCTGCAGGGGAAGACTGGCAGATGGCATTGACCGTCTGTGCTGCACGGCACGGAGGGACACTGCCAATGGTCATCTGGAACTTACACTCGACCCCGTGATGTTGGACAGATTACCAATGTTGCAAACGCAGGGGATCTGCCTTCGAGTCCCTGCTGCTGCGGCCAGGTTCACTCAATGGTGGACAAGCTGACGTTGCTTGGCACTGCAGACACCTATTTTTGTATAAGGCCCCAGTCGGACCCCGCTGGCATAATTTCCCCGGACCGAGAGAGTAGCAATGAATGCTACTATCTCCTGACCGGATGAAATCTGAATCTTCATGCCAGCTGGTATAGCAACGCTGGCGTAAGCTAGCTCGGATGCATCAGGAGGCCTTCCGAGGCACATGCTACTCTAGGCCACCTTGGTAATACCATACTTTATCGTCGCCTTATGAGTGGATGAAAGATTCATCACAAGAGCACCGGATATCCGTACGTCTTTTGACAAAATGGGCAGGACGGTTAATACGAAGATGGCATACGCAAGTTTATTTGAGGGTATTTTCGTGCTCAAAATGTTGTGCAACTCTGAGTAACCAAGCCCAACTATGCTCAGATGCCCTTCCCATGGTGCAATTTCAAATGTCCCTCATATTCCCTCCAATCATCGAAAGATTCTGGCAGAGATAAATGTTCTGCATAGCAACAAATATCGCGTGAAGATGCCAAGCACTAGAGGGTCACATTGGCAGTCTGAGACAGATGGTTAAGCATCCCCGCCTTTTCAAGGCTCATTGCACGACGTCAACAACTATGGGATACTTCTGCAGCTGGGACCGACCCTCTGGGGCTGGAAAGATATACATTCGTTTCATTAAAGGAACAGGTGGGGGCATACTCATTGGTGATGCCACTAAACGCAGGTCCAGCACGCCGGTTTAGATCTGAATCTCATTGATGGAGCAAGAATACTCGATGCATGGCTGGTTGAGCTACCAGAGCTGAAGAGTGTCTGGCGACACCATCCCTGCATCCTTATCTGCACCCTCCGTTTGCATGGTGCGTTCCCTGACGGGGCACAACCAAGTCGTCCGAAGACGCAATGTCACCCTATGAATTCTAAACACACTTCAGTGCCTTCTGACCCGGTCCCGCTTGGCCTTAAACAAAAGATGGGAGTATGACTGGGCTGGTGAGCCGGGCAACGGGATATAGACCTGAGTCCACAAGAATATAAAAGGGCCTGGTCTTTTACCATCTGCTCCGGTATTCTGTTTGTATTGATATTTCTATCATCGTGTGGCTACCCTTCCCAGATGGCTTCCTTCAAACGTGCTATGTTGCTGCTCGGTACCCTCTTGCCTGCTGTCTTCGGTGTTACTGGACAGGAGCCTCACCAAGAGATCCAGACGATCCCTGGAAAATACATTGTTACCTTCAAACCGGGCCTTGCCGATGCCAGAATTGAATCCCATTCGACATGGGCAGCGGAACTTCACAGGCGCAGCCTAGCAGGCCGTAGTACAGCCGATGAAGATCTCCCCGTCGGAATCGAGAGGACATACAAGATCAATCAATTCGCTGGATATGCCGGCTCTTTTGATGAAGCAACCATCGAGGAGATCCGCAGACACGCTGATGTTTGTTTATTCCCATGTCCATGAGACCGGGGCTGATATGGTGCGCAGGTAGCTTCTGTGGAAGAGGACCAGGTCTGGTACCTCGACACTCTGGTCACAGAAAGGAGAGCCCCTTGGGGCCTCGGTAGCATCTCCCACCGGGGAGCATCTAGCACTGATTACATCTACGATGACAGCGCCGGTGAGGGCACCTATGCCTATGTGGTGGATACAGGTATCCTTGCGACCCATGAGGAGTTTGGTGGCCGTGCCAGCCTGGCATACAATGCCGCCGGTGGTCAGCATGTTGACGGCGTTGGACACGGCACGCATGTTGCAGGGACCATCGGCGGGAGAACATATGGCGTTTCCAAGAATGCCCAGATCTTGTCCGTGAAGGTGTTTGTCGGGGAATCGAGCTCGACGTCGGTCATTCTGGATGGATTCAACTGGGCCGCCAACGATATTGTGAGCAAGAACCGCACCAGCAAGGCTGCCATCAACATGAGTCTTGGTATGTTACGATCCATTACCACCATTTGCATGCTAACGGAAAGTAGGTGGGGGCTACTCCTATGCTTTCAACAACGCCGTCGAGAGTGCGTTTGATGACGGGGTTCTCTCTGTTGTTGCAGCGGGAAATGAGAATGTGAGTTTGCTCGAACCTGCATGTTCGGAAATAGACCACTGACAGCCTGAAGCGCGATGCGTCTCGGACCAGCCCGGCATCTGCCCCTGATGCTGTCACGGTTGCTGCTATCAATCGAAGCAATGCCCGTGCATCTTTCTCGAACTACGGTCCCGTGGTCGACATCTTTGCACCTGGGGAGAATATTCTTTCTGCCTGGATCGGGTCCAACTCTGCGACCAACACCATCTCTGGCACATCGATGTCCACTCCCCATGTGACAGGGCTGGTCATCTATCTGATGGGCTTGGAGGAACTTTCCACTCCCGGGGCCGCGACTGCCCGGCTCAAGGCATTGGCCACGCGGAATGTTGTCACCAATGTTTCCAATAGCCCTAATCTTCTGGCTTACAATGGTAACAGCCGGGCGTCAAGCGACGACGGTGACAGCGATGAAGACGATGCCTAGCAGAGTTATATTAGAGTCAGATTACGCTAGAGATGGAGAAGATGGCGAATCACTAGGCTATGTGCGAATATAAGCGATGTCTAAGAGTACTCTGACCCCGCCTGTAGACCTAAGGTCCTTCTAGCCACGCTGCCAAGGTAATGTGCACCAGACTTTGTCTCATACAGACCAGTCCGTTGAAACAAGCACTCCATTGTAGACATGTGTCTCGCACATGCGAACGCCTCTCCTTTCCTCCCGACGTGGTACCGGAACGAACCCAAATGAAGATCACGGAACGGACAAGCACCTTTCTGGGCACTGTCGTGGCATCTCATCCACGAACCTTCTTCGCCACCGACAATAGCCGGAATCACACTGGATCTAGAGCGAGGATCGACTGCTTCCCCGGACGGGTCAGCCCCATCATATAATGACCCGGCGTCTGTGCAACCTGGATACATGCCGACTGCCAACGGGTGGTCTCTCTGGCTGGAGCGTATGTGCCCTACCTCGGATCTTGTGCTTCATGAAGCTTCAGACGAACACCACACCCATCTATATAGCCATACTTCCTGAGTATCCCCGCATGGTGCTCAGTACCTTGTTACTTCTTCCTCGCCATGAAGCCTGCTGCCCGGATCACCACGGGGCCCGTGGAGAATGAAAAGGAGACCTTATTGACGCTCCTCCCGCAGTATGGCCTGAAGCTGGCCCCAGATGGTCTGCACATCCAGTGGGCGTTGGGGAACCGTCGACACCCCCGGAACTGGAGTCTGAGACGCAAGGTGTACGATACAGCGCTGATTATCTTCCTGGAGTTCTTCACGTAAGCATCTCCCTGGTCTCGGTGTCTGGAGACTGAGAGACTGACCATTCCAGGACTGCCGTCAGCACTGCCGGGGTAGGTGACCTGATCCGTTCGATGGGAACTTACTGAAGGCATAGTCTACGGCGGCTAACCATGCTGTCGATGAATTCAACATCCCCAAGGAGCTCTCCATCTTTCTCTTCGTCTCCATGTCAGTCTCCACCCTTTTTTTTTTCATCCAAGTTATACTGATGTCCTAGATACCTCATCGGCCAAGCCATCGGGGGCGTCGTCTTCCCACCCTACTCGGAGGTCTTTGGACGCAAGAAGCTGTACGTGGCCAGCTCTGCCCTGTACTGCCTCTTCTGCATCGTCATTGCATCCGTTCCATCCCTTATCGGCGTCGTGGTCGGCCGACTGTTCTGCGGCTTCCTCTCCGCCATCCCCACCACCGTGGTTGTCGGCAGCATCGAAGACATCTTCAACTCCCGCGAGCGCGTCTGGGTAGTCTGCATCTGGACCATGTTTGCCAACCTCGGTCTTGTCGTCGGGCCCATCCTCAGCACTTTTGTTGTAGCCGATACCAACTGGTAACCCCCCTCTTCCTCTTCCGACAAAGCAATCGAGATCACTCAAGACCCCACTAACACCCCCCCGCCCAGGAGATGGATGTTCTACCTGGCCGCCATCGTCACCGGAATTCACACCCTCCTCCTGCTCACCCTGCACGAATCGCGCCCCTCCCTCCTCCTCACCACCGAAGTGCACACCCTCCGCAAAGTGACCAAAATCCCGACCCTGGAAGGCCTCAACCCCGACAAAGCTCCCGACCTGCAATCCTTCGTCCGCATCGCCCTCTTCCGCCCCATCCGTCTCCTCTTCACCGAACTCATCGTCTTCATCGTCTCCATCATCAGCGCCATCGCCATCGCCCTCGTCTACCTCTTCACCGAAGCCCTCCCCCCGATCTACCAATCCTTCGGCTTCACCCCTAAACAAGCCTGCCTCCCCTTCATCGCCATCGGCCTCGGTCTCACCCTCGGGCTCATCACCCGCTGTCTCGACCTCCGCATCATATCCCACCACCGGCACCAAGGCCGTCCGCTCCTCCCAGAAGACAAACTCACCGGGTTCTGGATCGGAGCGCCCATTCTCGCCGCCGCACTATGGCTCTTCGCCTGGACCATTCCCCCCGCCGTGACGCATCTCCCCTGGCTAATCTCCGTCGTGGCATTAGTCCTCGTCGGCTACAGCCTCAACGAGATTGACTATGTGCTAGGTGGCTATCTAACCGATAGTTATCTAAGTTATGCGGCGAGTGGCCTCGCAGCGTTGAGTTTGGTTCGGGCGTTGTTGTCCGCTGCGTTGCCGTTGATTTCGGCGCCGATGTTGGGACGGTTGGGGGCCAATTTCACCATCTCGGTGTTGGCGGCCGTGGCGACGGTGTTTTGTGCCGTGCCGCCGTTGTTTTCGAGGTTTGGGAGGGAGATTCGGGCCCGGAGTGCGTTTGCGAGGTTTAGTTTGACGATGTATAGAGAGTTTAGTGTCGATGAGGAGGGGTATTGATGGCTTGGGGGTGGCTGCTTGGGGGGTGGATGGAATTATAGGGGAGAGGGGAGAAGGGTGGAGGGGAAAAGTAGGGCTAGCCAAATTGACACTATGGATTATGCATGGTATTGATTTGGGACGGGCATTATAGTTCAGTTAGTGCATTTAGTCTCGGTTCATAATGCCGAAAAGTTAGTTACTTGCATAACCTACAGCCAGATAGTTATCATATGAGCTATAGTCAAGTCTATGACGCACCTCATGAAACAGTGGATTCTAGTCAATAGCGGATTTCTGGCATAATGCATAATGTTTCAGCGAGCACTGTAGAAGGCGCAGGTGAACGGTGAGAGTCTGTTTGATTGCTGCGTTTATTCGTCTGGTATATCCTAATGGTTCTTGTGTCACATTACTGTAGTAATCTGAATCTTCCTCTCTCGGGGTCTATCACACAGGGCCTAAGTATATCCGTTCCATTCGGATAATGTTGATCATGTTCGAAGACCTGACAAAGGATCACGGCGCACCTGGGATAGGAAGCTGTCATTCCGAACGTGATCAACAAACAAACGTCGATCACGAACCCGCTATACCCAAAACAGCAAGCCACCACCAACAAATCGCCGCCTCAACCCCCGCCTTTTCGCCCTCCACACTTTTAAAGCAGCGTCACCACCAGCATCCAATATCAAACATCCAGTCCACCACCATGGACCACCCAGTGCTCACCTCTGAGGCTGATCCAGCATTACATACGGCCCCCTCAACCCTCCTGCACCCCTCCCTCACATCCGTCGCATCAGACGCGTCCACCCTGGCCGCCCAACACCAAGACCCGCAACTAGATCCAACCCAGGGTCAAGACCAAGTGAGCATTGACGAAGATTCCCTCCACGGGCTACAATGTGCTGTCGGAGGACTGGACTATTCCCGACCAGTTCACCAACAGCAACCACAACATGACTTTCACTCCCAGCAACACCAACCCCAACAACACCTCCAATCCCTCGTCAAACGCCCCGACCAACACATCGACCTCCGCACCATCCTCAACCCCCCCGATCTCGACGCCTGGCGCGAACGCCTCTTCAACGTCGACGAAACAATCATCCTAAGCGAAGAGCAGTACATCCCCCATCCCCAACCAACCCTTGGAAAATCTAACAACCCAGATTCCTAACCTACTTCCCGCACATCGACAACGTCTACTCCCACCGCTCCACCCAACACTACAAACGCAAGCCCCTAATCTCTCACTACTGGGACTGTCGCCTAAAAGGCCGCCCCCCCGGAACACCCAAATCCAACGACCCGAATAAAAAGAAACGCAAGCGCACCGCCCGTCAGCGCGATCTCTGTGACGTGAAGATTAAAATCACGGAGTATTTTCCGGGACATGATGTTATGGGGTCTGTAGATGCGGGCTTTCCTACCATTACTAGTACTGGTACTGGTGTTAGTGTCCTGGGTGTCGGGGTTGGCGCGGGAACTACCGCTACCGCCAGCGGCAGCGCAATGCTGCAATCAACTAGTACGCCCGAAGCTGCTGCACAGAACCAACCGTTTGGATTACTGACGCCGAGTTTGAATCCGCCATTACCGGAGGGTCATCCGGGAGTGAACGGGCAGCGGTTTTTCACCATCCAACGGGTGAATGGGAATGGGGCGAATGGGAAGAATGATGGGGTGAGTGGAGGACATCGACATACCTTGGAGGAGAGTGATCGGGTGAAGAAGAATAGTGTGCAGAGGTTTTTGGTTAAGGAGGTGAGGGAGAAGAAGAGAGAGGTTTCGGTGAGTTGAGTTTATTTTTCCCTTGACTGTATGGAGTAGGTTTGTTGGGATTACTTGTGCTTGTGCTGGATGGTAGTGGGCATTGGCGTGTTACGTCACGCGCGGGTGTGCCTCGCCGGCGGCTGGTATCCGTACTTGTACTTCCCCGCTTATCTGCGACCAACTTCATTCCACTATCATGTTTGGCAGATCTCTCTTGCAGTTCAGGCCGTTGTCAGTTGCTCAAGTGACCAGACATATTCCCTCGATTGCTAGCACCAGATTCATTGGCCGTTCTGATTGTCATATACAGACCAGGGCAATGGCTACGCAGAGCGAGATACAGAAACAATACCACACCAAGGCTACCGGTCTGGCTGCCCGGACTGTCGCGAACCATTCCCAGGATAATGAGCTGAAATTGTATGGCAGTTGCTTTTGGTACGCCAACTCTAATCTTAAATCTTTATATACATCATTTGCAAGGCTGACCATTGCCAGCCCGTTTGTACAGCGTGTTTGGATCGCCTTGGAGGCTAAGGGCATCCCTTATCAGTACATTGAGGTCGATCCATATAAGAAGCCCCAGTCGTTGTTGGATGTGAACCCTAGGGGTCTTGTCCCGGCGTTGCGACACGGGGATTGGGGGTCATATGAAAGCTCCGTATTGCTGGAATACGTAAGTATCTCCCTGAATGAACTAACTGATCCTAACGATTCTAGTTGGAGGATCTGAATATCGGACCACCGTTGCTCCCGCCCGGAGACGCGAAATTGAGGGCGCATTGCCGACTATGGACGGATTTCGTATGTCTCCTGTACCTTGTCATCTCCTACTAACCCTGACAATCCAGATCAACCGACACATCGTTCCCAACTTCTACCGGGTCCTTCAGGAACAAGACACGCAGAAGCAGATCGCCAACGCGCAAGAGCTCCAAGATGCCTTCAACACCCTGGCCTCAGCCGCAGATGCGCAGGGACCGTTCTTTCTGGGCTCTCGTATCTCGTTTGTCGATGTCCAGGTGGCCCCTTGGATCATCCGGTTACGCCGTGCCTTGAAGCCGTACCGCGGCTGGCCAGACCCGAATCCCGACAGTCGCTGGGGTGCCTGGGTATATGCAATCGAGAACAATGAGCACATCCAGGCGACCACCAGCACCGATGAGCTCTATCTGGATAGCTATGAGCGATACGCTCGTAAGTGGATTGCTGATATATGCGATCGCAGCTGACGTCCCTAGAAAACCGGCCCAACACGTCCCAGGTTGCCAATGCAATCAACTCCGGAAGGGGTCTTCCCTAGCTTGTTGCAGGTCACTGTGATGCCATCTAGCAGCTGAATTCAAGTCTTGAACAGCGACCCAAGTCGCATCCCCATTAACACACCCGGTTATACGCCAATATTTGGCGGAGGGATTATTTCGCTGTGACGCTTTTCGTAGTCTAGCCTCCTCGGGCACCCCTGTTGCCCATTCTAAATCCGCCCCTCCCACTGCTGTCGGGGCCGCGAGGACTGCGGATTGGCTGTTTTGGAGACTGGGAGTCTTCCTCCCGTCGGATACCGCTCTGCTTCTCCTTTCGCGGTCCATAAGTCGAGTTCGGTTTCGGAGACCCAGGGTCGTAGAGCTGCTTAGCCTTTCCCGACGCAACAGATGGTTCCCGCTTCTCACGATTGTTGTCTCGCCCGTTTCCACGGCTTCTGCCTTTGCCGCGACCTTCGTGCTGTTTAGGTGGGGTCGCACTGCGTGGTGAGGACGCGCCGGAGGTGGGGGCAGACGGGCTCCCAAATAGTCGTTCGCGTGCTTCCTCATACTTGCGCTGCTTTTCTTCTAGATTGCGCAGGGCAATAGCCTGTCGCTCCTCGGCAGTAGGCTGAGAAGATCTGCCTTCTTCGTCAGAGTCGTCATCTTCGTTCAGCCCCAGTCGTCCAATACCAGCGCTTGCCGCGTCTACCGCGGAGGATGATTGGCGTGTGGCTATTTGAGGATTGCGACTGAGAACCGTGACGGTGGGTTTGAATTCTTGCTTGAGAGGGACACTTGATCGCGCCTCTAGAAAGTGGAAGGTCTGGGGTGAATCACTGATCGCGCACGTCAGACAATGGTCTTCGACAGCATATGGTTGCAATGTACATACGCTTCGGCCCACAGTTGGCGGTTAAACTCGGCCTGTTGGGCTCTGCGCTGAGCTTTGGTGACTTTGGAGGAGACTTTCTTCTCCTGCGGAGGCGGGGCGGGTTCGGCCTCGAGAGTCTGACGAAAAAATGGTCAGACGGCATTGTACGTGGTCGCATTACGCAGGTGTGAAGAAGTGGGCAAATCCCTGCGGCTTACGACATCATACATACATCGGCTTGACTCTCCCAGTCTTGCTCCCAGGCGTCGGGGCCACTTGAGGGCTTTGCGCTCATGGCCAAAGGGATATCGGTGGCTTCTAACAGGGTCTAGAACGAGCGAACAACCAGACTCAAACAGCAGAACTTAATCAAGAATTCCAAAACGGGCGTCCAATATAGCAGCCAGAGGGCCAGGTGGCATAAGCAAAGGAGGGAATGACCGAGGGGTAAGAAAGAGGGGAGAAAAGAGAGAGGAGAAGAAAGGCGGAGGAAAATCACGGTTGCCGCCTTTGGTGCTTAGTTAAGATGCCTGAGCAAACGCCGCACCTCCATCTGATCATCGCCCGACCTCGACCTGCATACATCCGACATTCAGCTCTGCCAGTTCTATTGTTTGTTGTTCTTGACGTGTATTGTTTGTTTCGATTCCTACACCGCCATGGCCACCGGTCTGTATCCCCCGTTCCCCGCCGTTGCATTGAAGTCACCAAGCTCCGAACTCCACCCCGCGATTACCTACGTGCTTATACCACCCAAGCTAACGACCTCAGACCTAGACGGAGATTCTCAAATGGCTTCCTCTCCTGAATCCTCGCGCGCTCCCTCTGAAGACTCTCACCCCGGCACTCGCACCCCCACCAACAAGCTCTCCAGCACCCGTCCCCCGTTCGGGGGCTCGGAACTCTCCCCACCCGGCTCGCAACCCCAGACCAGCACACTAGGAGGGCAGAGCAAGAGCTTTCCACCGGGGCTTGTGGACTCCCCCTTGGCTACGCAGACAAAGCAAGTGGATCAGCAAACGGCTTCGGTCGCGTCATGGATGAATAATCGTGCGGGGGAGGAATATCAGCGCGCCATGGACTATGTGATTGATCAGGACTTTAATCTGGGTATGTTTGTGCAATTGCCTGATGTTACTATTAGGTGATGGATGCTAATAGATGATACCGGTAGATGAATTCGGAGATCCCTTTGATGAGCGGGATGTGGAGGACAATTTGTTCTAGATGGATTCGAATCTAGACTTGGTTTGACCGATGGATTACATCGCGTGGCTACAGCGGTGATGGAGTTGGAGTTTGGTGTTGTTTCATTTTCTAGGGTCAAGCGTGAATGAATGATTTATGAGCATGAGTATGAGATATGAGGTCTATGCAATTTCCAGTGGCTAAATCTTCCTAGAGCAGGACGGTGGAGCTGCCAGAGAAAAGAAAATGATATAAATATCACGATAACTTCCACATTGACCATCAACACGCCTGATTCTAGCCCGATTTACCTTCGGGCTAGCATCCTCGATCTTGCTATCGTATTTCGAAAATCACTAACCATCACTTTAATACTCACAGGAATTAAACTAACAATTCACTGTAACGTTCTCATTATCTATCCAGATAATCCAAATATTGAACAGACAATAATCTACCCCCCCATACTCCCAGATAACGCACTTGACGGAGGCATTTTTGTATAGAATACCCGCAAATGATACCCAAGATAATACCCTTAGCCCGCTGCTCAGCATAAAGCACGGTTATCCATCCGTCCACTATACTTGGATTATACCGCTTCTCTTTTCTTCCTGACATGGATGATCTCTGGCTGGTCTCCACATACTCAAGGATTAGTGTGATTCGTCATGGGTTGCAGTGATGTGTGCATGGAAGGGGATATCCCATCGAGGGGACATATAAAGGACAATGTCACTGTATTAGTATATTGGATGTACGTATTTCGATGTCTGACTAGGTATTAGTAGACTTGTGAGGGTTTCGTTGTTCATCTTGGGAATTTTCATCGTTTGTGGCTTTGGGGAATGAAGGTCAGGTTGGGCCTTTTTGCAGAAAGTCATAGTTTAATAGAGGTTATCTGAACGAAGGATGAGTCGATTAGGGAGCTTTTCTACTAGGGAAGGAAAATCATAGATAGAATGTAGAAGCAGGCAGGTAAGCAATATGATACCAAGAACTGAAGCTATTTAGCATATGATGGGTCGATTAACGAAGTGGAAATGATGGGTGGGGTTTGGAGATAGGAAGCTGGATCCTGGTGGGGTTTCTTGACGAAGGTGTGAGGCTGCCTCATTTTGGAAGATTGAGATTTTGGTGGTTGTGGTAGAAAGATTGGAAAGAATAGGGAAATATGGGCGGAGATCAGTCACGGCATTTTATGCTGTCAGAGGGGAGATTGTTGGCTAGTAAATGAGGCGGTAGGTAATCTTGATCATGGTTCGGATGGAAACCAACTAGTGATTTCTGTCTCATTCTAATAAAACTCAGACCAATGCATATATCAATCTACCATGTATAACAAACACCCTCAACCTATCCCAACAAACATCCCAACAATGCAATCCCAACCCAAACGCCATTATCGTTCCCACATAAAGTAAGCCAAGCCGCATGTCCACTGTACAACCCAACATATAGAAGCACACTTCACACCGGAGGAACCGGAAGCTCATATTTCAGGCCATGGTCTCGTGCCATCCAGTGCAGATCCCGAAGTCGTAGCTGCCGCATGTACACTCTTTGCTCCGGGGGAGGATCCAGGTTTCTCTCAGTGCCATAGAACCCGTTGGTCATGAGGTAGTGGATTGAGTAGCCCGTGATGGTGAATGCAACGCAACCGAGGATGACGAAGAAGATGATGGCTTCACGACCGACGCCCATGGTGGAGGTTGTTTGGCGTTGGTGGGTATTGAAGTTCTATGGGGAGGGCTTAGTTAGTCTGGTAGAGATTCAGTAGTGGGAGGCGTGGACTCACTGTTAGGTGATATAAGTGAAAGGAAAAGTATAAGTTTGTTGTGATGATATTCGTGACTAGTATGAGAGCGAAAGTTGTATAGAGTATAACGAGCGAAGGAAACTCAACGAGCGAAGAGAAGAACAGTAGAAAAGAGAGGAATGTCTGACTGAAATCCCTCCATCTCGAGAAACAGCAGCATTTATAGCTCCAACACCAGCTGCAAATCCTTCCCCTGTCACCTTCCACGCCATTCAAGGCGTGGCTATTCTTGTCACTTTTGCTCGAACGGCCCCGAGATCTAGATATCCGACTAGTCTCGGAATAGCCTAGCACTCAACCCTATGATGTCATTTGCGAGCAGACCAATAGGAGCGCCCGAGCCCTCCGATCCAAAGGGTTTAGCGTCGCCGGTAGGTTATCTCGGCGGGTTCCAGTTCTGCTCCATCCAGCACTGACAGCGAACTGAAACGGATCCGGGCTAATTAGACTACCTGGAAATGGATTGTGATTCGTGCTGCGGTTCCCATCCTACGCGTTTGCTGATTTTATGGTTGAGCCTCGAGCGATCCGCATTTCGGACTTGGCTGGGTTGTTTGGGTGTCAGGGGTTTGCGCGTGAGAGGTCTCGATGATTCGTGGATGGCTCAATCGCTGCGTTCTTGGTCTCAGCTAATAGCCTTGACAGCCAGAGGTTTTGATGTCTCTGCTTCGAACCTGAGGGTCGTTGCAATATCTCATCTTTCAAATCAAGAAGGGAAAGGAAATATCCCGCGACTTCCAAAGAGTCGTGCTCTTCTCATGGCAGTGGCATCTCACTTCGACATCCTTCCGTTTTCTCCCACTTACCATCGGGCAAGCCATTGCGGACATCGGACAGCAGGAATCAGTTCTGCCGGCCAAATCATTGTGCTTTCAAGGCGAATTGAGGATCACTGACGGGCCAAACACACGCGAGCGGAACCCACACAGCACAGAAGGTATATCTTTCATCGGCAGTTACGGGGAAACTAGCTGTGCGCATTAGTACTCCGTACACTCTGTGTAAATTTGAGGCTTATCTTAAGACGCCGTACTAGTCAGAGTGACACTGACAACCGAAAGTATATGATGTATTATATAAATCTAATCTGCTATTTACAAAGATCCATTCTGTGTGGGTAACTTAATGTGAGTGTCTGCGTAATGTCGAGTTGTCTGCGCCATGAGATTTGACGCTGGAGTATATGAGCGGACCATCGGTGGATGACAAGGCGGTGGATGGTCTCGGTGAAAAGGAACCGTACTTGCACGATGGCCGCAATGGCATGCCGTAGTCCTCTCCATCTCGGCCGGAAGATGGGTCTCCCCACCCCCCACCCCCAGATGTCTTGATGATAACACGATCCCCTTTGCACGCCTCGATCGTACTCCTTGGACCAAGATCGATGACTTGATCTTCTTCTCCGTCGGTAGTGGCTTTCTTAACGAACAAGTTGACGCCTGCTTGGCCGTTTTTGCCACCCTGGAGACCATGCTGAATCGGGTGTTGGCGATCTGACAGAAGCTTCACCAAGACTGGCTCTCGAAACTCGATGTCTCTAATGCATCCATCTCCTCCGTGGAACTTGCCCTTCCCACCACTGCCATACCGGAGGCTGAACTCTCGGACAAGACAAGGGTACCGTCGCTCCAAGAGCTCACAGTCAGTGACCCGTGTCTGCGTCATGCCTGCTTGCATGACATCCATCCCATGGGACTCAGATCCAGCCCTGGTGCCACCTGCAATGGTCTCATGGTAGCCATAGCCCGGGATACACGTGCCATCAGAGCTTAGGCGGCTGCTAGCGCTCAGCGACAAACTGTGGACACGTCCCGGGCTCGTCACGCAAGTGTCAAAGCAGTGCAATATCAAATCAATAACGCGCTGGGATGAGACACAGCTCTCGTCAGGCCTTAGAGGGGGCACAGGCTGTGGTGGTAGAATGACGTTGATGGCGTTAAGAAACCCCTGATTCATGGTGATGTCTTTCCCGATCGAACGGTGCAACGCGTACATTATGGCCGAGTAGGCCACAGCCGGAGGAAGATCAGTCCTACCTTTAATGGAATATAGAGTCAGCGGCTCTGCGCAGGAGGGTAGGAGAAGTCAACGGAGACATACCAGTTCCAGTGAAATCAAAGTCGGCTGTTCCCGTGTGACCGTTGATGGTGATTGCCAGACAAATTGGGATACCGTCATTGATAAAGTCATTTGTGATCAGCAGTCTGCCATCATGCGTGACATGCAAGTCTCTCAACAGATGGCGAGCCGTGGCCTCGGCGCTTGACTCCATGGCTTTCACATATGACTGCACCCTTTAGTCAGATGGTGTCAACCACAAATGATTATTCGATTTCGACTTACCATCACTGTTTTCACGTCGTGTTCCTCTAGGATCTTCCTCAGCAAATTCTTGCCTTTCTGGTTTGCACCAATCAAGGCATGAATGTTTGCCAGGTGGTCAGCCAGCTTGGGTGAATCATTGCGCCCAGGTAACTCTGTGAGCTGCAATAAAATATTTTTCCGGATATTCTCTTCATCAATGACGCCGTCGCGCACCAAAATGACTGGTGTAGTCTCTCTGTCTTCCTGCCGAAGCTCCCTCAGGTCTGGTGTTGACAACCCAGCAAAGACACCTGTCGAAGTGCAATAATATACAATATGTCCATTGTGGAAGACAGGGGTTATCACGGTGATTTCTATAAGATGAGTGTCCCCACGGACTTTTGCCCACCGGTCAACCCTGGATACACAAAAGAAAGGAAAGTATCATTGGTGTAGGGCTTACCAGATTGCCTAAGCACAAGGACATCTCCGTCCCGGAGTTTGTGCTTCCAGACCTCACGTTGTGACGGCATGGCACATTGAATGGTGCTCGGAAGAGAAGGGTTCTGGGGCACTAAAGAACATTATGAGAAACAACAGCTGGGCTAACAAGTAGGGAGTCTTACCACTGGCGATCAGTCTTCGATCCTGAGAAAGTATAGCACATGAGAAATGCAAGCGTTCATTCAGCTTGAGATTGACGCATGCCATTTGCAATGATCGGTCCATCTGTGTGGCTATAGACATGAACCGTTGGCCAAAGACTGGCACTTGCAGAGGATCAACAGCAGCCACTGCCTGACTGTCTGGGGTCCAACTTGAAGAAACGATATCAATCACCACGTGATTATCTAGGATCGTTGCTTGCGCATTTGGGGTCACCACAATGGTTTGAGTGTTATCAATGACCAAAGCTGGCCCTTTGATATGATCGGCGGTCGTTAGGCTTTCAAGACGATAGATTGGGGTAAGCTGCCAACCGAGCCCTTCAAAATAGACATCCTTGCGCATCATCATTGTATCCTGTGATGGGGCCCTGACATTTTTCAGACAGGCAAGCTGTTGAGCTGGTGACAAGCTACCAGTGCTTTTCTTCCGTCCGACTGCACGCAATCGAACATTGTCAACAACCACCGTTCGTGGTACTGTGAAACCATATTCCTGTCGATGTCTCTCTGCGAACATTTCTGCAAAGCCCCAACCATCTTGTGGCTTAGGGATCATCAACACAGTATCAGATCCTTCGTAATGCATTTGAAGATAAAGGTCAATCTCAATCTCGTCATGATCCTCAATCCCTCGATCGCGTAGTTCTGATTCCGCATTACCTCGCAATGATGTCGCGATGCTTTGGACTCGAGGAATGATATCCGGGTGGAAAACGCATTCAAGCGGTTCTTGGAGATCCGAAACTTGGTCGGCGAAGGCCATGCCGTACGCAGATAGTATGGAGCTGTGACGGTGCAAAATGACTCGACTCATTCCCAAAGAGGATGCAATGAAGCAAGCATGCTGACCACCAGCACCGCCAAATGCAACGAGGTCATGGTGTTTAGTCTCAGAGGCCCGTGCTTCGGCCAGCGAGCGAATAGGGCGACACACAACATCATTTGCAGCTCGCAAGAACTCCAGTGCTACCTCCTCTGGAGTGGAGTTACTCCTGCCTGGCTCAGTACTGTCATTGATCTTCGAACAAAGCTCGGCGAACATCCTTCTGGTGGTTGTTAAATCAAGTGCTTCATTCCCACTTGGTCCAAATACCTTGGGGAAGCATTCTGGGACCAAACGGCCCAAGAGAAGGTTTGCATCAGTGACTGTTAGGGGGCCCCCTTTTCGATAACAAGCTGGTCCAGGATATGCGCCGGCACTGCTTGGTCCGATTTCAAAGGACTTCTCTGACCAGAATAGTTGAGAGCTTCCGCCCGCTGGGACGCTGGTGATCTTCAGCTGGGGCCTTCCTAGGGTGACCCCGCCAGCTACCGTCTCCGAGACGTGCTCGTATTGTCCGGCGAATCGTGAAATCTCTAGTCCAATATCAGCAGGGGAATACTTTCGGTGCCTGTGGGACTATTTGCTCACTCGTTGATGTGCCACCCATGTCAAAGCCAATGAGTGGCCTGCCAGACGACTGGTCATAACAGGTCGAGGCATATCCCAATACACCACCCGCAGGACCGGACAAGATAGCCTTGTTTCCCTCCAAATTGCCGATGTTGACCACTCCTCCGTCGTTCTGCATGAAATCGCATCGTGGAAAGAATGAACCGCCCAGTTGACTAGTGAAGGTCTTCCTAGAGTACTCGATATGTTTCCAAATGAGAGGTGTCAGGTACGCATCCACGGTAGCCGATTGACCGCGTGCTACCATTCCTATCTATTATGTGTCAGTCCTATTTCAGGGAGCAACTGGCTCAACCTCTGGACGGCAAGGATAGCTGACTTACCTTTGGCTGCATAAGGGAGCTGATTGTCACACTGAAACCCATGCTCCGAGCAATATCTGCCACCATCAACTCGTGGTCCGGATAGGCGTAGCTGTGCATGAAGCAGATGCTGATACTTGTGATTCCATCGTCAAGGAGTGGCTCTAGCTGCTGTCGGACGATACCAAGGTACGGCTTTCGCAGAACCCGTACAGCTTGCTTCGAGACGCCTGTATTGAGTTTTGAATCAAAGTCAACATCGGCCACCATCCTTTCGGGGCCCTCGGGGACGTCTTCCAGAACGACTCGCTCGTCTACCTCAATCACCTTTTCATACAACACCAGTGGCATCGAACCTGTCAACCCGAATATGTCCAGTGATGCACGGTTACCTATCAAGAGTAGATCACGAAATCCCTTGGTGATCACCAACGCAGACCGTTCACCTTTTCGCTCCAACAGGGCATTGGTCGCCACTGTTGTCCCAATGCGGATATTCTTGACTATACTCAGGTCAAGTGGCTGTCTCCGTGGGATCTGGCTCTCGGTCGCGATCTCGAGGACACGACGAATGCCCTCCGTCGGTGCATCATCGTAATTCTGCGGATCGACGGAAAGCAACTTCAGAGCGATGTCCTCTGATATGCCGGGGATGGTTGCGTGGATATCAGTGAAGGTGCCACCGCTGTCGATGGAGATCCCGATGCCTGAGAGAGTCATTTTGATGAGACTGTCTCTGCCCGGATGCTTCTAACTCAGCTCCTGATGAAGCTTCAACTCCTGGGGACATTGTCCCTTTAACGCTATGTACTACTGTGTATATCATTCTATGAGACGTCCGGTGCTCATACCTCCCAGTCCGATGCCAGGGTTACAACCGGGATTACCTGGTTAGGGCTGAATGTACCACGCTTTGTACTGCGGCATACATGCAACCGATAACCATATGTTGGTAGGTGGTGCGGCTTGCATGTAGCCGAAAATGGGCAGGGTGCGAGCTACGATACTGCGGCTTACATGTATCCGACCAAAATCATCGATCCGATGAAAATAGACGGAACTCCCCCCTGCTGAGCGGCAAGGATCGGCTCCGTGATACTACTGCTGTACGATTCAATGGTTATCTCTCCTACCTTCGTTTTTTAATTAACCACGCATAGGGTCGCTTTCACTACGCAATAATTGGCCAATACCTCATGGCGCAGGCAACAGACATAACGACCGGGAAAGCAGGATCAGGTACCATGCACGTTGCTATCGTCGGAGCTGGTATAGGAGGACTGGCTCTAGCGATCGGACTGTCTAATCGGGATGTTTCTTACACCTTGTACGAGTCGGCCGCGCAATTTAGTGCAGTCGGGGCCGGCGTTGGCCTAGGACCCAACGCGCTACGTGCGATGGAGTTGATAGACAGCAGATTTCGACAAAAGTACAATCAAATCTCTTCGGGAAACCTGACACCGAACAAGGAGCATATAGCGATGGAAGTGCTCTACGCCGAAGATGGGTTTGGTGAAAGACGCGGCTGGCAACCCGCACCATTTGGGGCCGAATGTTACACCCGAACTAGTGCCCATCGGCGCGATCTTCTAGAAATTATGACCAGCCTGATCCCGCGAGAGCGCGTACAATTCGGCAAACGGGTCAAGGAAGTCAAACAGACGGATGAGCATAGCAAGGTCATCATTACCTTTGACGACGGCGAGACTGCGGAGGCTGATGCGGTTGTTGGATGTGATGGCGTGAAGGGACCGACGAGGAAAGCCGTCCTAGGAAGCCTCTATCCAGAGCATGTGCAAGCTATCTATAGTGGCAAGTATGTTTACAGAGCGATCGTTCCAATGAAAGATGCCCAGGAGCTACTCGGCGACCACGCCGGGGATGCGAAAGCATTCGTCGGCCACGGCCTCAATATCATGACCTTCCCAATTTCCCGCGGCACCGAGCTTAATGTGGTTGCGATCAAGTTGGTGGATAAACCCTGGACACATCCACAGTGGACCAAAGAGGTCACTAGGGAAGAGATGGTGGCCGACATGGGTGATGGAATTGATCGGCGCATTGTCAAATTATTGGATGTATGCTTTAGGCCCCTACTGCCTTGCCTAGAACAGCTAATAAGCCTTGATAGTGGGCCAGGCCGGTGCAATGGTCTCTATGGCACCACCCTAACACGCCGATTTATTACAACGGACAAATCTGCCTACTCGGCGACTGTGCCCACGGAACTACGCCTCATCAAGCGGCGGGTGCGGGGCAATGTCTAGAGGATGCGCTTATAATGTCTCACCTTTTGGGGCTCGCGACGAATCGTACCGAAATTACCAGGGCGTTCCAGATTTATGACGGGATCCGGCGACCTCGAGCACAAGCAATTGTTACGACCAGCCACGAGGCCGGAAAACTCTATACCTTCACTCATCCCCAAATGGGCACGGACTTGGGCAAGATCGTCGCCAATCTCAATGAGCGCTTTCTGTGGATCTGGGAGCATGACCTGAACGCGGACGTCGAGCTGGCTCGTCAACGATTCTTGTTTGGGGAGCAGAACGCTGAAGGTGCACCGGGGCAGTCGAGATTATGACTACATGGTCCCCACTTTTAATGATCTTTGGGCTGTTCTTAGTTCCTCATTTGAATTCACATGCTATTCAAACCCAAAAAGCCAAAAACTGAACCAAAACAAGAAAACATCATACACGATTCGGAATAAACACAAACGTGAAACTGACTAGTCTGAATTACGCAAGCACTGACTGTGATTTCCAGGAACTTAGTATTGCTTTGAATGGTTTGCAGTGTGAGAAAAGGAGCACTTACGCGTCATTTACTGGCAATAGCCACCATGGCTTCCACAACCCGTCCCCGGTCACAGATTACAGTTCATCGAGGTATTAAGGGCCTCCGTCCCCAGTAACATGGACCCGATGGAATCCCAGGAGAAGAACCCGTTATCGTCGGTCAGAGGCGGCATGCCCAGGACGGGGTTATTGTGGCTGTCGCTAGCAAATACCATGGTCGTACCCATCGGGGACACAATATGCTCCGTGCCCGGGTCCAGCCCCATTGTCATGCCAGGGTAGGGCCCATGCATCTCTCTCATCGGCGGAGCCATCTGGGAAACATTGTGCTCCGTGCCGGGTCCACCCATGCTTGTAAAGGGAGGATTCATGGCTTTCATCGACGAACCAAGTGGGACCAGGGCAGTGGATGGGCCCGTGCCCGGCATGCTATCACTTTCGTGAGGGCAAGGGGCCTGCTGGGAGGGGCTTAGTCTCTCATGGACCAGCAGGTCAATGTCGCGAATCGCCCCGGTCCAGCGAATCATGGTGTCGGGCACCATGGGATTGGCACAGTGGCGAATGAGCATGTCCGCGCAGTTGCGCAGCAGGGACAGAGAACGGTTAGTGGCGGACTCCTCCCTCTGCGGCCGCGCGTGGTCGCACAGGATGCTCAGCGTCAATACCAGCGTCGAGGAGTATACGTAATAGACGTCCCACCAGGTTACAGCGTTGAACTTTCCAATCGTGTCCAGCTGCAACAGCAGCTCGCAGCTCTTCCGCCCCGACTCCCCACAGATCTTGGCTGTTGCCTGGATCTCTCGTTCGTTGGGGTCGCCGGCTGACCCTTGGGAGTAGGCCGCCAGCTGTTGCAACAAGGCGTAGCGAGTGAGCAAGCAGACGATATAATGATACTGGATGTGCAGCAGGAGTACGGGCCGCTTGAAGCCGTCCGGCAAGGTACTAAAGATGCTGAGCGACAGATGCTGCGGTAGGGCACTCTGCCAGCGAGTCAGATCCCGCAGCAACCCCGCCGCGGGCGAGAGAAGCCCAGTGAGGGCTGGCTCATTGGTGGCCGTTGGCAGTACGCGGCATACCAGACCTAGGATGGAGGTCAGCCGCGTCGACCAGACGGTATAGTCTGGGGGCCAATTCGACGAGCCGATCCCCAGGATCCTCTCATGGGGCGAGGTGGTGGAACACATTGAGCCAT
Source organism: Aspergillus ibericus CBS 121593 (assembly GCF_003184845.1). NCBI lineage: Eukaryota > Fungi > Ascomycota > Eurotiomycetes > Eurotiales > Aspergillaceae > Aspergillus > Aspergillus ibericus. The sequence goes on from NW_020292111.1 coordinate 682,427, forward strand.
CGATGGCGCTAGGCCGGTCATGAGAGGAGACCTGTATCTGCTCGAAGCTATAGAGGGTCCACCAGAGGGATTTTCTAATCTCCTTAGCCAGGCGCGGACCGTCGCAGATGATTTCATCCCGATGGAGTCCGATGGCCACCGCAATCCGGGCCGCAGCTCCGGTCAGGGTCCAGCATGCATCACGATGGTTTGTGTTATGGAGATGCAACGCGGCCAGCATCAGGGTCTGGACCGAAAGCATGTTGTTGGTGAAGATTATGGTGGGCAGCCACGACTCCAGGATGGTCCACCATTTCTGCTGCTGGGTCTCGGTCGTCCCCAGGGGGTTGATCCGCCGACTCAGGAGCAAGACACACAACAACGCACACACCCACGCCCCATCGACGGACCCCGGAATGTACCGCCATCTATCATATGTTTCCAGGAAGGAGGCCTCATGCAGGACAGGGAAGTCGATGTTGACATAGTCGAAATACGCCCGGATAAGGCCATCAATTACGGAGCGATCAAGCAAGGGGGTGGGGTAGTGGACGACGGCACTGTCACTGATATCAGTTTCCGAGGGCCTGGCAACTTCTCGGACCTCTGATTCGGTGAGGATCTCGCTAACGGATGGTCTCAAAGTCTCTCCGGTGGGATTGCGACCGAAGAGGAACATTTGACACCTTCGCTCCTGGCGATGGAGGCCTAGGAGGGAGCGGAGCTTCATTTGGAAGAAATAGGAGCTGGCCGGGCCGATGTACTGGTCCTGACCCTGCATATCTTGTACCAGCTCTTCATTCTGCTGCTCCACGCGTGGGGTCCCGCTGGACTGCTTCAGCTCGAGCGGACAGTTCTGATACGTGTCATCCCCCATGTCAGGGAGTTCCACGCCCAACGACCGCCCGAGCTCTCGCATGCTGTCGAGCGAGGACAGGTCCGCATCGGGAAGAACCTTCTTGAGCAGGGCCTCGAGCAGTGTGATGCGATACCGCACGAGGTCGGTGCTGCCATAGAGCCTTTGTTTGCGAGGCTTCGTGGTGGTACAGTCATAGTCGTGGCGCTCGCAATGCTGACAGCGGTCCTCGCCAGGTACCCGATGGCATTTTTGCTTTCTGGACTTGCACCTGTCACAGCTGTGCTCCGTGCGCTTCCGATGCTCCAGTGGAACTCGACGATCAGGTTTTTTGGTTGTTGCATTCATGACTGTTGGGTGATCATCCGGGGTGATCATCCGGGAGGCCCGAACTGAGGAGGAGAAGGGGAGTTGCGGGATGCATGCAACCGGGGTGTCCGGAAGGATGGATTATAAATTCTCGGAGGTTGGTGACCATCGTTCGACTTGACAGGGGTGTCAGGAACGGTGTAGGCTACGTAGGCCACCAAAGTCGAAGATTTATGCAACCAGGGCTCTAGCGCGCGAGCCGGCCCCAGATAGCGCCGCCGCGAGATAAGGCGAGACGATCAGGAGCACAACGGCCAGCGGGCTACATGCACCCCGTCGCTTGCATGTCCCCGCGACGGCAAAATTCGTGCAACCCCAGGATACATACAAAACATCCGGTGCAGACTCTGCCCCCCCTTGAAGCATCGCGGTTTTCTTGCACCCGCCAGGACTGAGGATTGAGACCGTACTTCCGTAGAGAAGAGGATTTATATTCGAACCTTTTTCTTCCTCTCCCTGTCTCCCTCTCCTGGAGTGAATTCGTAAGGCCACTGACGCGGTGCAAACATGGTAGACGTAAAGGAGGTCCAATCCGTGGAGGTTCTCCAGACAAAGTCAATGTCGTCGGGTGGTGACCGGGAGGCCAATTACCGAGTCAAGACGACCGCGCAAGGCATCCCCCTGGTCCCTCAACCCAGTGATGATCCAGAAGACCCGTTGGTGCGTGTCTTCTTTTTCTTCTTCTTCAAACTACTCAGCTATGGTCTTCTGACGGTAATGTGGTTGCCTGCAGAATTGGAGCGCATTCACCAAGCATGCCGCTCTGGTGGTTCTCGCATTCGAATCGTTTCTAGTCAAGTTCGGGGCCACTCTCATCGTATGTTTACTGCTAACCTATCCGATTCGTCGTCGCATCTGTCCCCTCTAATAGCATTCTCACCTAGGCCCCCGATGCACTGGAGCTGGCCGAACAATTCAAGGTCCCCGTGACCACCGCCACATACATCGGATCCGTACCTTCTGTCCTGAATGCCATCACATCCTTCTTCTGGATCCCGTTGAGCCATAGAATTGGCCGACGGCCCGTACTTCTCATTGGCAATCTCATCGCCTTGGTCAGCGCGATCGGAGTGGCTCGGTCCCAGACATATGCGCAAGCTCTCGGCTGTCGCATGGTCATGAATGTAGGTGGCAGCGTCGGGCTGTCCATCGGACCGGCTGCCATTTCCGACATGTTCTTCCTGCACGAAAAGGGATCGCGGATGGGCGTAAATAGCTTCCTGCTGGTCATTAGTCCGTACGTGGGTGGTGTTGCCGGTGGCTCCATTGCCTATAACAAACATCTAGGATGGCGATGGTCGATGTACATCGCCGCCATCCTCTATGCTACCCAATTCGTCGCTCAGTTCTTCCTTGGTGAGTTTCATCCCGGTTCATCGCCTTGTCGACTCATCCTAATCTCGTCCTCCTCTCCAGTCCCCGAAACCATCTATACCCGAGACGAGAATGCCACCGCCGGTTCTCAACCTCCCAAACAGCCCTCCTACCTCTCTCGTCTGGGGTTCCGCAAGCCGGTGGTTCCCAAGAACGAGAGCTGGGGGCAGACCTTCCGCAAACCATACAAGATGTTCGCCTATCCGGCCGTGGTCCTTCCGTCGTTCTGGTTTAGCGTCGCCAACATGACCGAAGTGGGCAACACCGCAGGCTTCGCCCTCAACTTTGGCAGTAAGAGCCATTGGCATTTCAACTTGGCCCAAGTCGGCTTCTGCTACTTCTCTGGTGTCATCGGTGCCGGGATTGGCGAGATCTTCGGGGGACCACTGTGTGATCTGGCCGCCAAGTACTCCTTGCGGCGAGGCTACAAGTGGAAGCCAGAACGGTTACTCCATCTCTCATGGACAGGTCTGATCACAGTCTCGGTGAGCCAATTCGTTACCAAGGATGACCCATCACCATTACTAACCCGCTTAGGCCGGTCTCCTCCTATATGGCCTCGAACTGGAATACGGCGACAGCTGGGCCTCAGCCCTCACCGGAATTGGCCTCTTCACCTTCGGACAGGAAATCCTCGTCACTGTTCTCCTGACCTACATGACAGAGTGCTACCCGGAAGATGCAGCCGAGGTGACCATTGTGTTTCAATTTTTCTTTGCCATTCAGACCTTCCATCCCCCTTTCTACCTTCCCGAGTGGATCAAAGAACGCGGTGGGGCCAAGGTCCCGTACATCGTCTTCGCGGCGCTTCCCGTGGTCTTGTATCCCGTGTGTATCTGGCTGTTCACCTGGAAGGGCGAGCAGATCCGGAAGAGGGGACCATGTTTCAAGCTCTAGTTGCATCAGGCACGACTTATGAATCTTCCATCTTTCCATCTTGCATTTGCACTTGCATCGTCATCATCATCATCATCATCATCATCATCATCATCATCATCATCATCATCATCATCATCATCATCATCATCATCATCATCATCAGCATTGCCCGGTCAGGTCAGGTCCAGGTCCGCATAGGTCAGGTTAGCATACGGTCCAACGAGAAAACAAAGGGGCGCTATTCTCTGTCATTCACCCAATACAACTAGCATTATTATCCCAATTACGATTCCATTGGCATTACTTATCTACCTAGTTTCCCCTTCCCACCTTGGCGCACAGTAATCCCTAAATCATGATTTGTGGACCGGACCGAAGCGAGCGAGCCCTGGAAACCCTCTAGCGTCAGCCACATCCCCGGCAGCCTCCACCTTTCTACTACCTAGTGACCGGTGACCCTGTTAATCTCCCGACTTCCGAGTACGCTACAGAAGAAATTTCCTGACACATGAATATACCACATTGGTCATTGGATAGATATCGTTGTCTCTCCGGAAGACACTTCCGATGGGGCAGAATTACTGGCAGTTTGTGTATATCATACCGCCAGGGTCCCCGGTCTCGGATATATATTATATATTTGTGTGGGGATTGGTCAGCCTCAACACGGTCGAAAATGACATCCCCGAATGTAATTTAAAATGATTACGGGTCTGCAGGCAGTAGCACTGGACAGCAATGTAGTATTCTGTCTGGATTCTGCAAGAAGGAGGAATCCATACTTCTACTCCTCGGACTACCTGAAGGTACAACAATCCTAAATACAAAGGGAGTTAACTCTTCGTGCACATTGGTAGCTAGACATTATGACTACTTACAAAACCACTCATCTAAGCATCATCCAATTCCTTATTTCAATACATCGACCTCTACTCCGTATTTATCCCTAGACCCTACATATACATCTTCAACCCACCGACCGTATCTACACCATTGGGCCCCGATCGACAACAGAATAAGGTTGGTATTTATGCTCGGGATCTCGGGTATGAACTATGGAGAGTCGAGACAAACATGATCGTACGACTACGGAGTAAGCAGTAAATCAAAGCTGGGCCGCGCGTGGCGGGATAGACTTCATCCGGCGATCGGATCGGCACGCGCATGATAGTGGAGTCGGAGCGGGCTTTGCAGGTCATTAGGGGAAGCTTGCTTTTACGACAGGTGTTGGGGTGGACTTGGAGGTATATATTTCTTATAAGGATGGGGGGGGGGGTACGGTGTGTGTTGATTGAGATGGGTAATTCTTTGGTTGGTATTGTTCTTCTCTTGACTAAGTACTAGGTATGGATTGGGGGG